>NW_023416288.1:0-600234 GCF_014176215.1 Rousettus aegyptiacus
TGAGGGCCTAGGTCTCGAGACGAGACATTGATACCAATTGAATGGTCTTGACGTTGTGGTTCTGGGCTTAAACTATGTCCTTTAAAGCTTGGCTCAAATTTCCACAGTCTGTTTTAGTTTTTCTTCCATAAAGAAGGTTTTTGCTTTGAGACAAGGACTTCAGACCGCATTTGTTCATAGGCAACAAGCTTGGAACTGTGGGCTTATGCTGCCCTTTCAATATGTCAGATAAAGTCATAAGAAATGATCTGAGATAATTTCTCAAATTTACTTTCTGGAAATAGAGGTAGGGATAGTACTTGCAACCAAGGACAGCATCCTGGATCCCAATAGAAAATGCAGACTGGAGACAAGGTCCTAGGTTTCGAGATAAGATTCAAATTGCATGAGGACAAACTTACCCTGTGTTTAAGTTATTCTATTTACTATTTTGAAATAAGATAGGTTTAGTGCCTTGGTTCCCAGTCTCCCTTTTAGTTTGTGTTAGGAAAAGTCAGACCTTGTGCCTTGGGCCCATATCACCAATCCTCATCCTTACAAGGAAAAATGATTTAGTACTTTCTTTGATTTGCCTAATGGCTGTAACTGAGAAAATTCACATCAACACTGAGAAATCATTAGTATGCATGAACAGAGGGTGGCCAAGGCAGACTTTGTACTGACCTTCAATTGAACGTCATGTCCACATGACAAATCTTATGTGAGGTCAATGGTATATGCAGGCAGTCAATGGTTTTTAATTCGTCTCTACTTTCATGTGTTTGTCTTTAAAACTGCCTATGTCAGTGGAGGCAGAAGTCGCACAGTGGCTGCTTTTCTATTTGAGCCAGATTGTGCAGTGAGGAAGCCAAGTAGAGCCGTTGGAACCATAGCTACATATTGCTTTATTGTAGGTAAGATGCTGTATCATTGTGGGGATACCTCTTCATTGCAAAAACAAACAAACAAAAAAAACTACTTTAGAATTTCTCTGCATCAAACCACAGACTAAACATCTGAGAGAGACTGGTTTAACAAATATAAAAAATAGGTAAGATACTGACATTGAGACTGTTTGATCGACATGTCTGAAAAGGCTTGCATTACCTAGCAGAGGTAATGAGGTGGAGTTCCACTAAAAATCTCATGCCAAGAATTAGGAAATCTCACGATAAAAATGAGCCTTTCCCATGTGATTCACATGACCAGGAAGAGACAGGCCTCAGGGCAACAAACATAAATCACATGAAATTGGGGTGATGGTGTGGGACTCACTTTTGGGTCACCCTTCTACATTCCGTGGTGAAATGCACATAAGCACTGAGAAAATAAGATTACCTGTATAACATAGCCACCTAACAGCCCTTCAATAGAAAGGTCATGTCTGCATGAGAAGACTTGCTTGAGGATGACAGCATAGGCTAACACACACTTGTCCATAGGTAACTGCTCTGAGGTTTCATCTCCGGTCAGGTGACTTTCTTGTATACAAAGGAAGCAGCAGTCACACATCAACCACATTGAAATTTAGAGGCTGAATCTGATTGACAAAGCTACCTTAGAGCATTTGAGGCTCTAAGCGCTATCACGCTGTATTGTAGTAGAAATGCTGAGTCATTGTGAGCATAACCTTGAATGGTTCCGGTGGGAGATCCATGCTATTCTTGAAGGTGAACCTTAAGGTATTCCTGTCAAGAAGAAATTACTTGAAGGCCATTGACTCAATGCTGAAATATTGAAAATAAGAGTTACGAGGCATGTTTTGATAACACTTGTTTGAGGATAGGGGAAGAGGAATAAGGTGGAAGTCATCTAAAAAAATCACATAGTAATCACCAGGGAATTACATGGAGGACAAGTGAATACCCGAGAGATTCATGCAGAGATCAAAGAAGACCCTGCAAAAATCTGGTGTCTACCAGGTGACTACTCTTGTTGCTGTGGCTGAAGGTTTTCACCTTCCCGCTTAAAATTAATTAGGTATCAGATGGTGAAATGTTTGCCCTTGAGTGTACCCTGTAAATGAGTCCGGTGTGGTGTTGGTACTCAGATCTTCACACAACTTACCGTAGTACCTGCAGAGGACTAGGTCTTGGGCCATTGACTTCCATTGACAATTTTTTCTCCCAAAGTCTTGTGACCATGTGCCATGTCCTCTATCTAAAGATCTGTTAAGTAAAGTTAGACTAGATTCTGTGTGCCAAGGTCTCCACTCTACTTCCTGAAAATAAAAGCAATGCTTGGCCGTGCTTCCAGGCTCTCCAATCGAGTAACTTACAAAACAGTTCAGACTTTGATCCAGGTTTCTTAGTGCCCAAATCATGTTCTATTACCAGGGAGAAGGCTTGGTTCTGTAAGGTATGGTCACCTTTCAATAATTGTATAAAAGGAAAATTGATGACATGGAAATAGTTTGTGCTGAATGTACTGTTATGATGAAACAGGTTGGGGTCTTCATCCCAATTTCTATTGTAAACACTTTAAAGGCAGGACATTCTTGGAACCATGTACCAAGTTCTCTATTCTTCCTCCTTCTAGGAGATGAAAGATTGATTCTGTAGGCCAAGGTGTCCACAACAGTTTCTGGAAGCAGAGACAAGGATAGGATATGTGAGCCTAGGTCTTTAGACTGGATATTGTAACCAATTGGATGATTTTGACATTGTGGCACTGAGTTTAACTGCTTCCTTTTAGGTGGTCTAGTCTTGGTTCAGATTTCGAAGGTCTCCGCATTATTTTTTCTTCCCTAAGAAGGCTTTTGCTTTGAGACAGGGCTCCAGGCAACATTTGATCACACAAAACTGTCTTGGAACTTGGGCTTATGCCACCATTTCACTCTATGTTGGAGAAAGTTGGAAGAAATTATGTGGATTAATATCTCAGATCTATATCCTGGTAATAGGGGTAAGGATTGGATCTATTAAACCAAGGTCAGCAACCTGGTTCCTAATAGCAGATAGAGGCAGAAGACAATGTCCTAGGTTTCTAGGTAAGACTGAAATTACATGAGGACACAATTCCCCCTTTGGATTAAGTTCTCACTATCTACTAGTTTTCAGAGAGGACTGGTTTAGTGCTTTGAGTTCCAGTTTCCCTTTACTTTTTAATAAGAAAAGACAGACCTTGTGCCTTGGGCTGGTGTCACCAATCCTTATTATTACAAAGAAGAATGACGTTGTGCCCCCTTACTAGCCACAAGTGCATATCACTGAGAAAATTCAAATAAACACTGAGAAGTCATTAGTCTAAGTGGATCAAAAGGTGGCTGAGACAGCATCATAACTGTCTTTGAAGCGAATGTTGTGTCTACATTACAAATCAAATTTGAAATAAATGGTATATGTGAACAGTCAATAATCTTTACTTTGCCTCTAGTTTTGTCTGTCAGGAAACCTGCCTTATATTCATGGTACAACATTCACACATCAGTGGCATTGATAATTGAGCCTGAGTATGCTGTGAGGAAGCAACTGGATAGTGGTGGAAACATTAGTCACCATTTTTCTGTATTATAGGAAGAATCCTGAGTCATTGTGTGAATACCACTTGATGACAGAAAGAATGGCTACTTCAGAATTTCTCTATACCAAACCTCAAACTACAAATTCGGAGAGGGACTGGCTTAACCACCAAGGTAAGGAAATTAAAATATTGACATTGAAGCTGTTCCATCAACATATTCTGAAGAAGCTTATTTTAGCCTAGCAGAGTCACGTGAGGTGAAAGTCCTGGAAATCTTGTAATAAGAATTAGGGAATGTCGCGATACTCAGGAGGCGTCCCAGTGAGAATCATGGGACCGTCAAGAGACCAGACTGAAGGCATCACAGGGAGTCACCTGATATTGGGTTGATGGTGTGATGCTCACTTTTGAGTTACTTTTCTTCATTCTTTGGTAAATTTAGATAATTACTGAGAAAATTAAACACCTGTGTAATATAGCCACCTAACGGTCCTTCAATCGAAGGGTCATGTTTGCATGAGAAGGTTCGCTTGAGGATGGAAGCATAGATGAACAAACAATTGTTAGAAAACTGGCCTTAGGTTTCACCTGTGGTCAGGAAACCTGCCTGAAAGCAATGGAAGCTGCTGTTGAACATTAACTGCATTGATATTTAGAGGCTGAGTGCGCTTGACGATGTTACTTTAGAGTGGTGTAAACTGTAAGCGACATTTGGCTTTATTATAGCAAAAATGCTGAATCTTTGTGAGTATAACTCTGAAAGTATTCATATGGGACCCCTGCACTATTGTTTCATGTGAACTTTTGGCCACTACTGTTGACAGGGAATTGATTAAAGGCCAAAGACTCAATGCTGAATATTGAAAATAAGTGTGTATGAGACGAGGTTTGAAAAAATGTTTGAAAATAGGGGGAAAAAATAAGGTGAAAATCTCCTGAAAATCATGTAGAAATCACTAGGGAATAATGCAGACATCAATTAACACCTGGTGGAATTCACATGTGGATCAAGGAATACCCGGCACTAATCTAGTATCTATCAAGTGGCCATCGATTTTCACTTTACTTCGTAGAATGAACCAGGCTTCAGAGTATAAATCATATTGCAAAGGAGTTTACCTTATATATGAGATTGGAATGGTGTTGTGTTTTCAAACGTCCACCCAACTTACTCCAGTTCCAGGAGAGGACTGCCTCCTAGACCATGGACTTTCAATGACTTTTCTTTTCCTACCAAGAAAGTCTTGTGACTCTTTGCCAGGTCTTCTACTTAAAGATTTGTTATGTAAAGTTAGGTAAGATTCTGTGGACCAAGTTCTCCACTCTACTTCCTAGAAATAAGAGCAATACTTGGTTGTGATTCCAAGCTCACCAACTGAGCTTTTGAAAGAACAGTCCAGGCTTTGGCAAGATTTCTTAGTGCCCACACTAACTTCTCTTACCAGAAGAAAGGATTGGTGCTGTAATAAGGTAAGGTCAACTTTCAATAATTGTCCAAAAGGAAAATTGTTGACGTGAGACCTGGATGTGCTGAATGTACTGTTAAGATGACACAAGATTCTGTTTCATCCACCCAATTTCTATTCTAAATGATTTCAAGCTTATACAGTCTTGGAGGCGTGCACCAAGTCCTCCATTCTTCCTCCTCCTAGAAGATAACAGCTTTGTTCTCTAGGCCAAGGTGTCCACAAAAGTTTCAGGTAAAAAGTGCCAAGCTGGATGTTTTTGGGCCTAGCTCTTGAGACTGGGCATGGTTACCAATTGGATAGCCTTGACGTTTTGGGACTGAGCTTTAACTATGTCTTCTTAGGAGGTCCTGACTTGGTTCAGATTTTCACAGCCTTCATTTTTTTTCTTCCCTAAAGTGGGCTTTTGCATTGAGACAAGGACTTCAGGCAACATTTGTTCAGAGAACAGGATCGGATCTGTGGGCTTATGCCACTTTTTCAGTCTTTTTGGAGAAAGTCGTAAGAAATGCTCTGGGCTGATTTTTCAAGTCTACTTTCTGGAAATAGAGGCAGGGATTGTGACTGCAACCAAGGAAAGCACATTGGGCCCAATAGAACATGCAGGAAGGAGACAAAGTCCTAGGTTTCAAGATAAGACTCAAATTACATGAGGACAGACTTGCCCTGCAGTTTACGTTATCATATCTCCTAGTTTTTAGAGAGGATAAGCTTTGCACCATGTTTTTCCACTTCCTTCTACTTTTCATTAGGAAAAGACAGGCCTTTTGCCTTTTGGCCCATGTCACAATCCACATCTTCACAAGAGAAGATGATATAGTGCTTTTTTGAAGTGATGAGTGCCTATAACTGAGAATATTCACATCAACACTGAGAAATCATTAGTATGCGTGGAACAGAAGTTAGCCAAGACAGACTTTGTACTGACCTCCAATTGAATGTCACAATACCACATTACAAATATTACATGAAGTAAATGGTATATGTGGATAGTCTATAATCTTTAATTCACCTTACTTTTGTCTATTTTTCAGGAAAACTGCCTAAGTCAGTGTAGGCGGAAGTCGCATATTGGCTATGTTCATAATTGAGCCTGATTGTGCTGAGAGGCAATGAATGAATAGCAGTTGAAATCAAAGCTACCATATTGCATTATTGTAGGAAAAATGCTGAGTCATTGTAAGGAGACCTCTTCATTGCAAAAAGAATGGCTGCTTGAGAATTTCTAGATATTAAACCACAGACTAAAAATCTGTGAGAGACCAATATAGGAAAAAAAAACCTGAGATACTGACATTGAGGCAGTTTCTTCAATGTGTTCTGAAAAAGCTTGTGGTAGCTAGCAAAGGTAATCAGGTTGAAGTCACCTAGAAATCTCGTACCAAGAATCAGGGAATCTTGTGATACTACCAAGGCTTTGCCATGTAATTCATGAGACCAGGAAGAGATTGGTCTGAGGGAAACACGTGAAATCGTTGTGTTGGTAGGGCACTCACTCATTGTACACTTCAACATTCCTTGGTAAAATTCAAATAAGCACTGAGAAAATAAGATTACCTCTGCAACATAGCCACCTAACAGTCCTTCAATCAAAAGGTCGTGTCTGCATGAAAACATTTGCTTGAGGACGGTGGCATAGGCTAACACAGATTTGTCATCATGTAACTGTCCTGAGGTTTTGTCTGTGGTCAGGAAACCTACTTGTACACAATTGTAGCAGTGGTCACACATTAACTGCGTTGAAATTTATAGGTTGTATCTGAATGACATAGATACCTTGGAGCAGTGGAAATGCTAAGTGCAATCGTGCTGTATTGTAGCAGAAATGCTAAGTCATTGTGAGCACGACCCTGAATGGTTCTGTTGGGAGAGCCACATAATTCTTGAAGGTGAACCTTATGCTGCTACTGTTGAGAAGAACTTGCTTAAAGGCCAATGACTTAATGCTGAAATATTGAAAAGAAGAGTTTATGAGACGTGTTTTGAAAACACTTCCTTGAGGACAGGGGAAGAGGAATAAGGTGGAAATTACCTGAAAATCATGTAGCAATCACAAGGGAAATACATGAAATTCAAGTGAATACCTACAGGGATTCACTTGGATATCAAGGAAGACCCTGCCAAAATCTGGTGTCTACCAGGTGACTAGTCTTGTTGCCGTGGTGGTTGGTTTTCACCTTCCCTCTTACAATGAACCAGGCTTCAGTTTGTGAAATGTTTTGTCCTTGAGTGTACCCTGCAAATGAGACCAGCATGGTGTTTGGAATTCAAACGTCCACAAAACTTGCCCTAGTCCCAGCAGAGGATGGGGTCCTGGGCTATGGACTTCCATTGACATGTTTTCTTACCAAGAGGGTCATGTGACCCCGTGCCACATCATCTACCTAAAGACCCGTTAAGTAAAGCTAGGCTAGATTCTGTGCTCCAAAGACTAAACTCTACTTCCTGAAAATAAGACCAATGCTTGGCTATTCTTCCAGGCTCTCCAAATTAAGCAACTTATAAAACAGTTCAGGCTTTGATCCAGGTTTCTTAGTTTCCAAACCATGTTTGATTACCAGAAAAAAGGCTTGGTGCTGTAAGGAATGTTCACCTTTCTATAATTGCATAAAAGGAAAATTGATGATGTGGAACTAGTTTGTCCTGAATACACTGTTATGATCACACAGGGTGGTGACTTCCATCCAATTTCTATTGCAAATACTTTAAAGTGAGGACATTCTTGGAACCATGCACCAAGTCCTCCATTGTTCCTCCTTCTAGGAGATGACAGCTTGATTCTGTAGGCCACCATGTCCACAATAGTTTTAGGTAGTGAGGGCCAGGGTGGAATTTTATGGGCCTAGGTCTTCAGACTGGATATCGTTACCAATTGGATGTTCTTGACATCGTGGCTCTCACTTTAATCTCTTCCTTTTAGGTGGTCCGAACTTGGTCCAGATTTCCAGTCTCCATTTTATTTTTTCTTCCATAAAGAATGCTTTTGCTTTGAGCCAGGGCTTCAGGCAACATTTATTTACAGAAAACAGGCTTATACTTTGTCTTATGCCACCACTTTCATCTATGTCAGAGAAAGTCAAAGGAAATGCTGTTGGCTAATTTCTCAGATCTACTTCCTGGAAATAGAGATACTATTGGAACTTCAAAACCAAAGTCAGCACCCTGGTTCCTAGTAGAAAACAGAGGCAGGTGAGAAAGTCCTAAATCTCTAGATAAGACTCATATTACATGAGGACAGCCTTGTCCTTTGGATCAAGTTCTTCTATCTACTATTTTTCAGGGAGGTCAGGCTTAGTGCTTTGGGTCCCATGCTCCTTTCTACTTTTTGTTAGGAAAATACAGGCCTTCTGCCTTGGGCCTGTGTCACAAATCCATATCATCACATGGGATGATGATATAGTGCTTCTTTTGATTGACGAGGGTATATCACTGAGAAAATTCACATCAACACTGAGATGTCATTAGTCTACGTGCAGCAGAAGGTGTCTGAGACACTGTCATAACTGTCCTCTGATTGAATGTTATGTCCACATCGCAAATCTAATTTGAAGACAATGGTATATATGGGCAGTCAATGATCTTTATTTCACCTCTAGTTTTGTCATTTTTTTTTTCGGGAAAACTGAATGCAGGAGCCACACATTGGCAGCGTTGATAATTGAGCCTGAGTGTGCTGTGAGGTAGCGACTGGATAGTGGTGGAAACAATAGCCACCATTTTTCTCTATTGTATTAAAAATGTTGATCATTGTAAGAATAGACTTTGATAATGGAAAGAATGGTTGCCTCAGAATTTCTCTATACCAAACCTCAAACTACAAATTCTGAGAGGGACTGTCTTAACCACCAAGGAAAGAACACTGAGATATTGACATTGAGGCTGTTCCATCAATGCATTCTGAAGAGGCTTATTTTAGCCCATCAGAGGAAAGTGGGGTGAAAGTTACCTGGAAATCTCGTACCAGGAACTAGGGAATCTTGCGATACTCACAAGGCTTCTCTGCGGGATTCATATGACCATCAAGAGGCAGGCCTGAGGACATCAGAGGAAGTCACTTGATATTGGGTTGATAATGTGGCATTCACTTTTGAGTTACCCTTCTCCATTCTTTGCTAAAATTTAGATAACCACTGAGAAAATGATACTGTATGTGTAACATAGCCACCTAAAGGCCCTTCAATCAAAAGTTATATCTGCATGAGAAGGTTCACTTGAGGATGGCGGCAGAGGTGAACTGGTAATTGTTGTTAGGCAACAGGCCTTAGGTTTCATCTGTGCTCAGGCAACCTGTTTGAATGCTATGGAAGCTGCTATCAACATTAACTATATTGATATTTGGAGGCTGAGTCTGCTTGATGAAGCTACTTTAGAGCATTGTAATCTCTATGCAACATTTGACTGTATTATAGCAAAAATGCTGAGTCATTGTTAGTATACTTCTGAAAGGATTCATGTGGGACTATGCACTATAATGTGGATCTATGGCACAACTTTCAACAGGGAATTGCTTAAATGCTTAAGACCCAATGCTGAAAGTTGAAAATAAGTGTTTATGAGATGAATTTTGAAAACACTTTTTTTAAAATAGGGGCAGAGGAATAAGGTGGAAATCACCTGAAAATCACTTAGAAATTATGAGGACATTACAAGGACATCAAGTAAACACCTGGTGGAATTCACTTGAAGATCAAGGTATACCCCGCACGAATCTGGTGTCTACCAAGTGACCAGTCTTGTTGCCATAGCCGTAGGTTTTCACTTTACTTCATAGAATGAACCAGGTTTCATAGCATGAATCATATTTCAAATGAGTTTACCTTATATATGATTGGTTTGGTGTTGTGTTTTCAAATGTCCACCCAAATTACCCCAGTTCCAGCCGAGGACTGCCTCCTAGGCCATGGAATCCAATTTCTTTTCTTTTTATATCAAGAATGACTTGGGACTCTTTGCAAGGTTTCTATCTAAAGATTCGCTATGTAAAGTTAGGGTAGATTCTGTGGGCCAAGATCTCTATTCTACTTCCTAGAAATAGGAGCAATGCTTGGTTGCGAATCCAAGCTCCACAATACAGTTTTTAAAGAACAGTCCAGGCATTGTCCAGATTTATTAGTGCCCACACTGCCTTTTTTTTTTACCAGAAGAAAAGCTTGCTGCTGCAAGGTATTATCACCTTTCAATAATTGTGTTAAAGAAAATTGGAGAAGTGGGACCCGGTTATACTGAATGTACTGTTAGGATGACACAGGATTGGTGCCATGGGCTGATTTCTATCATCAATGCTTTCAAGGGTGTACAGCCCTTGAAGTGTGCACCTATTCCTTTGTTATTCCTCCTCCTAGGAGATGACAGCTTGGTTCTATAGGCCAAGGTGTCCACAAGAGTTTCAGTTAACATGGAACAGGCTGGATGTTTTGGGGCCTAGCTCTTGAGACTGGACCTCGTTACCAATTGGATGATGATAACGTTGTGGGCCTTGACTTTTACTATGCTCTTTTAGAAGGTCCAGGTTTGGTTTAGATTTACACAGTCTCCATTTTATTATTTTTTTCTAAAGAAGGCTTTTGCTTTGAGACAAGAACTTCAGGCAACATTTGTTCAAGAGTACAGGTTTGGAAATGTGGTGTTACACCGCCCTTTCAGTCTTTGTTGGACAAAGTTATAGAAAATGGTGTGAGCTAATTTCTCAAATCTACTTTCTGTAAATAGATGTAGGGATTGTAACTGCAACCAAGGACAGCACACTGGATTCCAATAGGAAATGCAGGCAGGAGACAAGGTCCTAGGTTTCAAGATAAGACTCAAATTACATGAGGACAGACTTGCCCTATGGTTTAAGTTATCCTATCTACTAGTTTTTAGAGAGGATAGACTTTGTGCCATGGTTCCCAGTCTCTCCTACTTTCTGTTAGGAAAAGACAGGCCTTGCCTTCAGCCCGCGTCACCAATCCCTAGTCTCACAAGGGAGGATAATGTAGTGCTCCTTTTGAAGGGACAAGTTATATCTCTGAGAAAATTCACAACAACACAGAAGTCATTATTCTATAGGGAGCAGAAGGTGGCTGTGTCAGCCACTTAACTGTCCTACAAATGAATATTGTGTCTACATTACAAATCTAATTTGAATTCAACTGTATATGTGTGCAGTCACTGATTTTTAATTCACCTCTAGTTTTGTCTGTTTGTCAGGAAATCTGCCTTTTGTTTGTGGAAGCAACATTCCCAGATTGAGCCTGAGTGTGTTGTGAGGCTGTGACAGGATAGTGGTGGAAATAATAGTTGCCCATTTTCTGTAATGTAGAAAAAATGCTTAGTAATTGTGAGGATACCACTTGATGGCAGAAAGAACCCCTGCATCAGATTTCTCTATAATAAACATCAAAATACAAATTCTATGAGGGACTGGCTTAACCACCAAGGAAAGAAAACTGAGATATTGACATTGAGGCTGTTCCATCAACGTGTTCTGAAGGGGCTTATTTTAGCCTAACAGAGGAAAGTGAAGTGGATATCATCTGGAAATCTCGTGACAAAAATTAGGGAATAATGCAATACTCACGAGGCTTCTCTGCGGGATTCACATGACTGTCAAGAGAAAGGCTGAGGGGATCACATGGAGTCGCGTGATATTTGGTTGATAGTCTGGTGCTCACTTTAGAGTTACCCTTCTCTATTCCTTGGTAAATTTAGATAACCACAGAAAAAAACTACAGCGTCCATGTAACATAGCCACCTAACGGCCCTTCAACCGAAAGGTCGTGTCTGCATGAGAAGGTTCGCTTGAGGGTGGTGGCATAAGTGAACTGACAGTTGTTGTTAGATAACTGGCCTTAGGTTTCATCTGTGGTGAGGCAACCTGCTTGAATGCTATGGACTTGCTGTCGAACATTAATTGCATTGATATTTGGAGTCTGAGTCTGCTTGACGAAGCTACTTTAGATCAGTGTAATCTCTAAGCACCATTTTGCTGTATTATAGCAAAAATGCTGAGGCATTGTGAGTATAACTCTGAACAGATTCATGTAGGACTCCTGCACTATTGTTTTATGCGGACCTTTGGCCACTGCTGTTGACAGGAAACTGCTTAAAGGCCAAAGACTAGTCTGGTATCTACCAAGTGACCAGTCTTGTTGCTGTGGCTGTAGGTTTTACTTTACTTTGTAAAATAAACCAGGCTTCAGAGCATGCATTGTATTGCAACTGAGTTTACCTTATATATGAGATTGGCATGGTGGTGTGTTTTCAAACATCCATAAAACTTACCCTAGTTCCAACAGAGAACTGGGTCCTGGGCCATGGACTTCCATTGACTTTTTTTTCCTACTAAGTAGGTCTTGGACCTTGTGCCATGACCTCTATCTAAAGATTTCTTAAGTAAGTTAGGCTAGATTCTGTGTGCCAAGGTCTGCACTCTACTTTCTGGAAATTAAAACAATGCTTGACCATGCTTCCGGGCTCTGCAATCAAGCTACGTACAAAACAGTTCAGTTTTATCCAGGTTTCTTAGTGCCCAAACTATGTATGTTCTCTTACCAGGGGAAAGGTTTGGTGTTGTAAGGTATGGTATCTTTCAATAATTGTCTAAAAGGAGAATTGGTGACGTGGGACCAGGTTGTGCTGTATGTAGTGGTATGATGACTCAGGGTTGGTAACATCGGCCCAATTTCTATCATAAATACATTGAAGAAGTACATCCTTGGAGGCATGCGGTGAGCCCACCATTCTTGATCCTCCTAGGAGATGATCACTTGGTTTTATTTGAGAAGGTGTCCACAATAGTTTCAGTAGTAGAGGCCAAGCTGAATGTTTGTGGACCTATGTCTTCAGAATGAATATTATTACCAGTTGAATGATCTTGATGTTGTAGCCCTGAGTTAACTACTTCTTTTCACATGGTCCAGGCTTGGTTCAGATTTCCACAGTCTCCATTTTATTTTTTCTTTGCTAAAGAAGGCTTTTGCTTTGAGACAAAGACTTCAGGTAACATTTGTTCACAGGGAACAGTCTAGGAATGGGCTTATGCCGCCCTTTCAGTCTAAGTTGGAGAAAGTCATAAGAAATGCTCCGGGATAATTTTTCAAATCTACTTTCTGGAAATAGAGGTAGGGATGTAACTGCAACCAAGGACAGCACACTGGATTCCAATAGGAAATGCTAACAGAAGACAAGATCCTAGGTTTCGAGATAGGACTCAAGTTACATGAGGTTAGTCTTGCCTTGTGGTTTGAGATATCCTATCTACTAGTTTTCAGAGAGGATAGGCTCAGTGGCTTGATTCTCAGTCTCCCTTCTACTTTTTGATAGGAAAAAAACAGGACTTGTGTCTTGGGCCTGTGTCACCAATCCAAAACCTCACAAAGGAAGATGATGTAGTGTTTTCTTTGAATTAACTAGTGCCTATAACTGAGAATATTCGCATCAACACTGAGAAATGATTAGTATGCGTGGAACAGAAGGTGGCCAAGATAAACTTCATACTGACCACCAATCGAATGTTATCTCCACATTACAAATCTTATGTGAGGTCAACAGTATAAGCAGTCAGTCAATGATGTTTCATTCGCCTCTAGTTTGGTTTGTTTGACAAGAAAACTGCCTTATATTCCTGGAGACGATAGTCGCACATTGGCGGAATTTATCATTGTGCTTGAGTGTGCTCTGAGGCAACAACTGGATAGTAGTGAAAATTGTAGCCCCCATTTTTCTGTATTGTAGGAAGATGCTGAGACATTGTGAGGAGACCACTTGAAAGCAGAAATAACAGCTGCCTCAGAATTTCTCTATACCATTCCTCAGACTACAAATTCTGAAAGGGACTGGCTTAACCACCAAGGGAAAAAAAACTGAGATATTGACATTGAAACTGTTCTGTCAATGTGTTCTGAAGAGGCTTATTTTAAAGCAGCATAGGAAAGTGAAGGGGAAGTTGCATGGAAATCTCATAAAAAGATTTAGGGAATTTTGTGATAATCAGGAGACTACACTGCAAGATTCATGTGACCATCAAGACATAGGCCTGAGGCATTACAGGGAGTCACGAGATTTAGGTTGATGGTATGGCAGTCACTTTTCAGTCACCCTTCTCCATTCCTTGGTAAAATTTAGATAACTACTGAGAAAATGATAGTGTCTTGAAACATAGGCGCCTAACAGCACTTCGATTGAAAGCTCATGTCTGGTGAGAAGATATGCTTGAGGACTGCAGCATCAGTGAACAGACAATCATTGTTAGATAACTGGCCTTAGGTTTCATATGTGGTCAAGCAGCCTGCTTCAATGCAATGGAAGCTGCTGTTGAACATTAACTGCACTGATATTTGGAGTCTTAGTCTACTTAATGAAGCTACTTTAGAGCACTGTAAACTGTAAAAGTCATTTTGCCTCATTATAGCAAAAATACTGAGTCAAGTGAGACTACAGCACTATTATTTTATGCAGACTGTGGGCCACTACTATTGACAGGGAATTGCTTAAAGGCCAAAGACTCAACACTGAATATTGAAAATAAGAATTAATGAGGTAAGTTTTGAAAACAATTGTTTGAAAATAGTGGAAGAGGAATAAGGTGAAAATCACCTGAAAATCACTCAGAAATCACTAGGGAATACGCGGAGATCAAGTAAACAACTGGTGGAATTCACATGAGGATCAAGGAATACCCTGCACTATTCTGGTGTCTACCAAGTGACCAGTTTTGTTTCTGTGGCCATAGGTTTTCACTTTACTTGATTGACTAAACCAGGCTTCAGAGCATGAATATACTGCAAACGAGTTTACCTTATATATGAGATTGGCATGGTGTTGTGTTTTCAATTGTCCACCCAATTTACCCCAGTTGCAGCAGTGAACTGCCTCCTCCAATGACTTTTTTTTCCTAATAAAAGTGTGTGCTGACCAGTTGCTAATACCTCTACCTAAAAATTCATTATGGAAAGTTAGGCTAGATTCTGTGATCCAAGGTCTCCGCTCTACTTTCTGGAAATAGAAACAATACTTGGCTGTGATTCTAAGCTCCCCAATCAAGTTTTTTAAAGAACAGCCCAATTTTGGCAAGGATTCTGATTGCCCACATTTCCTTCACTTACCAGAAAAAGGCTTTCAATAATTATCTAAAAGGAAATTGGTGACATGGGACCAGGTCGTGCTAAAGGTACCATTATGATGAAACAGAGTTGAGGCCATTGGCCCAATTTCTATCATAAAAGCTTTAAAGGGAGGACAGACCTGGAGGCGTGCACTGAGTCCTTTATTATTCCTCCTCTTAGGAGATGACAGCTTGGCTCTATACCCCAAGGTGTCCAAAAGAGTTTCAGGTATCAAGGGCCAGGCTAGGTATTTGTGGGCCTAGGGCTTGAGACTGGATGGATGTTGTTATCAATTGCATTGTCTTGACATTGTGGGCCTACTTTTAACTATATTCTGTAAGTAGGTCCAGGCTTGGTTCAGATTTCAAGAGTCTCCATGTCATTTTTTCTTCTCTAAAGAAGACTTTGCTTTGAGACAAGGACTTCTGGCAGCATTTGTTCACAGAGAACAGCCTTGAAACTGGGCTTACACCACCATTTTAGTCTATGTCAAAGAAAGTCAGGGATAATTTCTCAAATCTACTTTTTGGAAATTGAGGTAAGGATTGTAACTGTAAATAAGAACAGCACATTGGAACCCAACAGAAATTTCAGGCAGGAGACAAGGTCCTAAGTTTTGAGATAAGACTCAAATTACATGAGGACAGACTTGCTCTGGGTTTAAGTTATCCTATCTATGAGTTTTCAGAGGGGACAAGCTTAGTGCTTTGGGTCCCAGTCTCCCTTTTACTTTTTTTCAGAAATAAAGGCCTTGTGCCTTGAGCTTGTGTCATCAATCCATATCCTCACAAGGGAGGATGATGTAGTGATCCTTTTGTAGTGACAAGTGCATATCGCTGAAAAACTGACATCAACCCTGAGAAGTCATTCATCTACATGGAGCAAAAGGTTGCTGAGACAGCTTCCTAACTGTCCTACAATCGAATGTTGTGTCCACATTACAAAACTAATTTAAAGCTAACTGTATATGTGGGCAGTCAATGATCTTTAATTCACCTCTAGTTTGGTCTGTTTGTCAGGAAAACTGCCTTATGTTCATGGAGGCAACAGTCACACACTGGCATTGTTGAATTGAGCCTGAGTGTACTGCGAGGCAGCAACTACATAATGGTTGAAACAATAGCCACTATTTTTCTGTATTGTAGGAAAAATATTGATTCACCGGGAGTATACCACTTGATGGCGGAAAGAACAGCTGCCTCAGAATTTCTCGATACCAAACCCCAGATTACAAATTCTGAGAGGGACTGGCTTAACCACCAAGAAAAAACAGAGATATGGACATTGAGGATACAGATATGAGAAATTAGCCTACAGCATTTCTTCTGACTTTCTCCAACATAGACTGAAAAGGTGGCATAAGCACACAGTCCCAAGACTATCTTCTGTGAACAAATGTTGCCTGGAGTCCCAGGCTCACAACAAAAGCCTTCTTTATGGAAAAAAAAAATAGAACAGAGATTGTGAAAATCTGTACCAGGCCTAGACCACCTAAAAGGAACTAGTTAAAGCACCAATTCCCACAAAGTCAAGACCATCCAATTGGGAACAAAGTCTAGTCTTAAGACCTAGTACCACAAACACCAAGCATGGCCCCTGATACTAGAAACTCCTGTGGACACCTTGGCCTACATTCCCTAGCTGTCATCTCCTAGAGAAGGAAGAATGGAGGACTCGGTGCATGGCTCCTAGACTGTCTTCCTTTTAAAGCATTTAGGTTAAAAATTGGGCCGATGACACCAACCCTGTGTCATCTTAACAGTACATTCAGCACGACATTGTCACACACAATCTTTGTTCCTTTTTGAAAATAACTGAAAGGTGACCATAACTTACAGCATTAAGCCTCTCCCCTGGAAAGAGAAAGTAGTGTTGATACTAAGGAATTTAGCATAAAGCCCGAACTGTTTTGTAAGGAACTCAATTGGGGAACTTGGTAGCACTGGCAAGCATTGTTACAATTTCCAGGAAGTAGAGTGGAGACCTTGGCCCACAGAATCTAGCCTAACTTTACTTAATGGAATCTTAGGTGGAGGACTTTGCACATGGCAACAAGACCTACCTGGTAGGAAAAAAAAAGTCGATCAAAATTCATGGCCCTAAAACCAGATCTCTGCTCAAACTAGAGTAAGCTGGTCAGTTGTTGGAAAACACAACACCATGCAGTTTCATTTAATAGGTAATTCATGTGAAAAACATTTCACACTCTGAAACTTGTTTCATTCTAAGCAGTAAAATATGAACTGACACCCATTGCAAATAGACAAGTCACCTGCTACACATCAGATTACTGTGGGGACTTCCTTGAGCCCCATGTGAATCTCGTAAGGTATTCACTTGATCTGCGTGTGATTCCCTAATGATTGCTAAATGATTTTCAGGTGCCTTCCACCTTATTCCTCTTCTCCTATCCTCAACCAAGTGTTATCAAAACAAGCTCTTATTTTCAATTTTGCAGCCTTGATGCATTTGCCATTAGGCAATTCCCTCTCAAAAGTAGTGGCCTAAGGTCCATGTACAAGAATAGTGCAGGAGTCCCAACTGAATTCATTAAGAGTTATGTTCACAAATATTCAGAATTTTTGCTACAATACAGCAAAATGGCATCTACACTTTCCACCACTGTAAAGTAGCTTCGTCAAGCAGATTCAGCCTCCTAATTTCAGCGTGGTTAATGTGCAACAGTCATTCTCGTTGCCTTCAAGCAGGTTGCCTGACCACATATGAAACCTAAGGCAAATTAACTAAAAACTACTGTCTCTTAGCCTATGACACTGTCCTCAAGGGAATCTCTCGTGCAGACATGACCTTTCGATCGAAGGGCCATTAGGTGGCTACATTACACAGGTACTATTTTTTTCTCAGTGCTTACCTGAATTTTACCAAGGAATGTAGAAGAGTAACTGAAAAGTGAGTGCTACACCACCGCCCCAATGTCACATGATCTCCCTATGATAGCCTCAGGCCTTTTCCTGACGGTCACTTGAATCCTGTGGAAGGCCTCATGAATATTGCGAGATTCTCTAATTCTTGTTACAAGGTTTCCAGGTGACTTCCACCTCATTTTCTCTGCTAACTAAATCAAGCTTTTTTAGAACACTGAAGAAACAGCCTCAGTGTCAATATCTCAGTTTTTTTCCCATGGTAGTTAAGCCAGTCCCTCTCAGATTTGTAGTCCAGGGTTTGCTATAAAGAAATTCTGAGGCAGCCTTTCTTTCCAGCATCAAGAGATATCCTCACAATGAGTCAGCATTTTTCCTACAATACAGTAAAATGGTGGCTATTGTTTCCCCTACTATCCAGATGCTTCCACACAGCACACTCAGCTTCAATTATCAACATCACCAATGTACAACGGCTTCCTGCACGGTCATATTGTGCTTTTCCTGACACACAAACAAACTAAAGGTGAAATAAAGATCATCAACTGCCCACATATACCATTGACCTCAAGTAAGATTTGTAATGTGGACATGTCATTCAATTGGAAGCCAGTTTTAAGTCCATCTCAGGCACCTTTTATTCCACGCATACTAAAGATTTTTCAGGGTTATGTGAATTTTCTCAAGTGATATGCAGTTGGCACTACAAAGCAAGTACTACATCATCTTCCCTTGTGAGAATGTGGATTGGTAACACAAGCCCAGGTCACAAAGCATGTCTTTTCATGACAAAAAGTAGAAGGGACCCTAGACACTAATCCTTTCCTATCTGAAAATGAGTAAATAGGAGAGATTAACCCACAGGGCAAACCTGTCCTCATGGAAAACAGTTTTATCCCGAGACTTAGGACCCTTTCTCCTGCCTGCATTCCTAATTAGGAATCAGTTTGCTGACCTAAGTTTCCAGTTCCAATTTCTTCCCTTAATTTTAGCAATTTAGCTGAAAAATTCTCTCCCAAAATATCTTCTATCTTCCCAGACAGAGGCATAAGCCCACAGTTCCAAGCCTGTCCTCTATGAACAAATGTCAATCAGAGTCAAGCTCACAGAAAAAGCCTTCTTTATGAAAACGAAAAGAAAACGGAAACTGTGGGAATCTACAACAAGCCTGAACCACCTAGTTAATAGCCCAAGGATCACAACATCAAGACCAATGTCCAGTCTGAATACCTAGTACCACAAACAACTGATCTGGCGCCTGATACTAGAAACTCTTGTGGACATCTTGGTGCAGAACCAAGCTATAATTTCTTAGAAAAAGAAACATGGAGAAGTCAGTTCATGGATCCAAGTCTATCCTCACAGTAAAGCATTTACAACAGAAATTTGGGTCAATGGCACCAAGCTTGTATCACTTTAACAGTACACTCAGCACAACCTGATATAACGTCACCAATTTTAATTTTTTGACAATTATTGAAAGGTGGCAATAACTTACAGCACCAACCCTTTCCCCTGGTAAGAGAAGGTAATGCTGGCACTAAGAATCCTGGCACAAAGCCAGAACTGTTTCGTAAGGAACTCAATCGGGGAACTTGGAATCATGGCTAAACATTGCTCTTTTTTCAGGAAGTAGAATGGAGACCTTGGCACACAGAATCTAGCCTAACTTTATTTAACAGATCCTTAGGCCGTGGACTTGGCACATGGTAACGAGATCTTCTTGGTTAAAAAAAAAGAAAAGAAAAAAAGAAAGAAAGAAAAAAGGAAAGAAAAAGAAAAGAAAAAGAAAGAGAAAAGAAATAGATGGAAGTCCATGGCCCAGGACCCAGTTTTCTACTGGAACTAGGGTAAGCTGGGTGGATGTTAGAAAACACAAAACCACGCTGGTCCCATTTACAAGGTAAACTCGAGTGTAAAATGTTTCAGACTCTGAAGCCCTGTTCTTTTTAAGAAAAGTAAAGTGAAATATATGGCCATATTAACAAGACTAGTCACATGGTAGACAAGTCTTCCTTGAGCCCCACGTGAACCCAGCCAGGTGTTCACTTGAGCTCCATGTGATTCCATATTGATTGTTATGTGATTTTCAGGTGAATTCCACCTTATTCCTCTTCTCCCATCCTCAAAGAAGTGTTTTTAAAACTCATCTCATGACCTTTCATTTTCAATATTTCAGCATTGGGACACTGGTCCATAAGCAATTCCTCTCAACAGTAGGGGCCTAAGGTCTACATTGAAAAATAGTGCAGGTGTCCCACCTGAAACCATTAAGAGTTAAGCTCACAATGACTCAGCATTTTTGCTACAATACACCAAAATGAGGCCTACAGTTTCCAGCACTTTAAAGTAACTTCATCAATGAGACTTAGCTTCTAAATTTCATTGCAGTTAATGTGCAACTGCCATTCCCATTTCTTTCAAGCAGATTGCCTGACCACTGACGAACCTCAGGGCAGTTAACTAACAACAAGTGTGTGTTAGCCTACGCCACTCTACTCAAGTAAGTTTTTTCAAGCATACATAGCTTTCCAATTAAAAGGCCTTTAGGTAGCTATGTTACTCAGATACTCTCATTTTCTCAGAACTCATGTGAATTTACCAAGGTATGTAGAAGGGTAACTCAAAAGTGAGTACTATCACCCAAATGTAACGTGATTGCCCTGTGATGCACTCAGGTCACTCTCTTGACAGTCATGTGAATCCTGTGGGTGAGTCTGGTGAATATTATGAAATTCCATAATTCTCATTACAAGATTTCCAGATAACTTCTACCTCATTTTCCACTGCTAGGCTAGAACAAGCTTTTTCAGAACATGCTGAAAAAACAGCCTCAGTGTCAGCATCTCAGATTACTTTCCATTGTGGTTAAGCCAGTCCTTCTCAGAATTTGTAGTCTGAGGTTTGCTATGAAAAAATTCTGAGGCAGCCATTCCTCATACCATCAAGAGATATCCTCACAATGACTCAGCATTTATCCTACAATACAACAAAATGGTGACAATTGTTTCCACTGCTATCCTGTCACTTCTTTACAGCACACTTATCTTCAATTTTTAACACTGTCAATGTGCAAACCACCACTTCCACGGCCATAAGGCAGTTTTTTTTCTGACAAGCAGACAAAACCAGAGGCAAATTAAAAATCAATGACTGCCCGCGTAGACCTCAAGCAATATATATAATGTGGACATGATATTCGATTGAAGGTCAGTTCGGAGTCAGTCTTAGCCACCTTCTATTCCATGAACACTAATGATTTATCTGGGTTTATGTGAATTTTCTCAGTTGATATGCACACATCACTACAAAGGGAGCACAACATCATCTTCCCTTGTAATGATGTGAATCGGTGCCACAGACTCAAGGAACAAATTCTCTCTTTTCCTGACAAAAAGTATAAGGGAGACTGGGACCCAAGGCACTAAGCCTGTCCTCTCTGACACTAGTACAGAGGAGAACTTAACCCACAGGGCAAACCTGTCCTTATGTAAAAGATTCTTATCTTGAGACCTAAAACTGTGTCTCCTGGCTGCATTTCTAATCAAGAATCAGAATGGTGACCTTAGTTTTCAGGTCCAATATCTACTACTATTTCCAGGAAGTAGATCTGGGAAATTAGCCCACAGCATTTCTTCTGACTTTCCACAACATAGACTGAAGGGGTAGCATAAATCCACAGTCCCAAGCCTGTACTCTGTAAAGAAATGTGGCCTGGAGTCCTAGGCTCACAACATAAGCCTTATTTATGAAAAAAAAATTAATAAAATGGAGAATTTGGAAATTTGGACCAAGCCTGGACCACTTAAAATGAACTAGTTAAAGCCCCAATTCCACAACATCAAGACCATTCAATTGGTAACAAAGTCCAGTCTGCAGATGTAAGCCCACAAACATCAAACCTGACCCTGTTACCAGAAACTCTTGTTGACACCTTGGCCTACAGAACCAAGTCGTTATTTCCTTGGAGGAGAAAGAACGAAGGACTCAGTGCATGGCTCCAAGACTGTCCTCTACTTAAAGCATTTACAATAAAAATTGGGCCAATGACACAAATTCCGTGTCATCTTAACAGCACATTCAGCACAACCTTGTTCCACGTCACTATTTTTCCTTTTTGAATATTTTTGAAAGGTGACTATAACTTACAGCACCAAGTTTTTCCCCTCATAAAAGAAAGAAGCATGGACACTAAGAAACCCAGACAAAGCCTAAACTGTTTTGTCAGGAACTCAATTGGAGAGCTTGATATCACGGCCAAGCATTGCTCCTGTACCCAAGAAGTAAGGTGAAGACCTTGGCCCACAAAATGTAGACTACCTTTACTTAATGGATCCTTAGATGGGGACTTGGCACACTGTAACTAGACCTTCTTGGTAGAAAAAAAAAGTTGATCAAAGTCCACGGCCCTAGAACCAGACCTCTGCTCGAACTAGGGTAAGTTGGATGGATTTTGGAATACACGACACCATTCTGTCTAATTTAAAAGGAAAACTCGAATGCAAAACTTTTCACAATCTGAAGCCTGTTTCATTCTAATAAGTAAAGTAAAAACCTTTGCCCAAAGCAACTAAACTAGTCCCTTGGTAGACAACAGATTCCTATGGGGTCTTTCTTGATCCCAACGAAAATCCTGCAAGGTGTTCACTTGACCTACATGTGATTCTCTAATGATTGCTATATGATTTTCAGGTGACTTCCACCTTATTCCTTTCCTATCTTATCCTCAATCAAGTGTTATCAAAACATGTCTCATTTGTTCTTATTTTCAAATTTTCAGCATTGATGCATTGGCCATTAAGCAACTTCTTCTCAACTGCAGTGGTCTGTGTTCGCATACAAGAGTAGTGTAGGAGTCCCACCTGAACCTGTTAAGAGTTATGCTTACGATGAGTCAGCATTTTTGCTACAATACAGCAAATTGTGCCTACAGTTTCCTCTGCTCTAAAGTAGCTTTGTCATTCAGTATCAGACTCCAAATTTCAATGTGGTTAATGTGTGACCACAGCACCCATTGCCTTTAAGCATGTTGCCTGACCACAGTGAAAACCTCAGGGCAGTTCACTAATTACAAGTGTTTGTTAGCCCATGCCTCTGTACTCAAGCAAGTCTTCTCATGCAGACATGACCTTTCGATTGAAGGGCCGTTAGGTGGCTATGTTACACAGGTACTCTTATTTTTTCAGTGCTTATGTGAACTTTACTAAGGAATGTACAAGGGTGACTCAAAAGTGAGCACCACAACATCACCTCAATGTAACATGATCTCACTGTGATGTACTCAGGCTACTCTCTTGATGGTCACATGAATCCTGTGGGTAAGCCTGGTGAATATCGCGAGATTCCCTGATTCTTGTTATGAGTTTTCTGGGTGACTTCCACCTCATTTTCTTCTGCTAGGCTAAAACAAGCGTTTAGAGTACACATTTTAGGGTCTGCCTCAATGTCAATATCTCAGTTTACTTTTTGGTGTTAAGCCAGTTGCTTGCACAATTTGTAGTTGAGATGTGACATAGAAAAATTATGAGACAGCCGTTCTTTCCACCGTCAAGAGTTATCCTCACAATGACTCAGCATTTTTCTAAAATAGAGAAAATTGGTGGCTATTCTTTCCATGGCTATTCTTTCCACAACTAGCAGGTCGATTCCTCACAGCACATTCAACCTCCAATTATCAACACAGCCAATGTGCAACCATCATCTCTACTGCCATAAAACAATTTTCCTGACAAACAGACAAAACCAGAAATGAATTAAGTTTCATTGACTACCTGCATATACTGCTGAACTCAAGGAAGATATGTAATGTGGACACTACATTTGATTAGAGGTCAGTCAGGAGGCTGTCCGGCCACCTTCTATTCCACACACAAATGTTTCCTCAGTGTTTATGTGAATTTTCTCAAGTGATATGCACTCTTCATTACGAAGAGAACACTCCATAATTTGCATCTGTCACATGATCTCCCTGAGTTTCATAGTCTAGTCTCTTGATGGGCACCAGGATCAAGTCAGGTGATCCTGCCTTGACTCCCTCTGGGCCATACTCCCAAGATTAACATTGTCTGATTTTGAACAGACTAGGGTCAAAAGACCTACTCACATTACCAATATCCTAGACCCTGTGACAGGAAAGAATGTGCAGTGCATGGCCCATAGATAAAAGCTGTCGATTCCTACCAAAAGCAAAGTAGACCAATCTTCATGTAAAAGTACTGTCCTCCAGTCAAATTATGTAGACTATAAACCTGGGATAGTGACACAAAGCCAGTACCTTTGCAACATTAATACAACGGAGGCCTGGTCTAAAGCCAAAAGACCCGTCCTCCTTGAAAATTAGTATATTGGAGACATTAAAGCCCAAGTCCAGCCTCTCCTCTAGAAAGAATATCTTTTTTGAAGAACTAGATCCTTGGATCCAGCCTTGACATCCTGTTAGAAACCAGAGTTGTGACTTGCCTTGCTAGTCTAGTCCTTCACCTATTCCAGAAATTTGAGCTGAGACCTCGAGTTACAACATTTCTTCTCTCTTTTCCTAACAGAGACTGAAGTGGTGGTCTGGGACTATGGTTCCAAGCCCATCTTCCCTGAAAGAATGTTGAGTGGTGTCCTAGGCTCAAAGCCTCAAAAATTTCTTTATGAAAGGGAAACTGGAATGGCAACTTAGGTCTCTGACATCAATCCTGGACTCTCCTCACAGGAATTAGAGTACAGGCCCAGGCATGAAAGTTCAAGACCATCCAATTTATAACAGACTAAAGAAACAACTACTCTCACTAAAACCAAGGTATCACCTGTGAACAGCAACCCATGAGCAGAGTATGCCTCATTAACAAAGCTGACATGTCAGAACAAATGAAGAATGCAGGCCGCTGTTCATACCACCAACACTGTCTTCTCTTGTGAGGATTTGGTTTGTTTACATGGTCCCATGGCACAAAGCCTGTTTTTTCCTGATGAAAAGTAAAAGAGAAACTGATGCTCAAGGTACTAATCCTGTCTTCTCTGAAAACTAGTAGATAAGAGAACTTAACCCACAGGACAAGCCTGTCCTCATGTAAGAGAGTCTTATATCAGAACCAAGGACCTTGTCATCTGCCTGCATTTCTAATTTGGAACCAGTTTGCTGACCTTGTATTGCAATTCCAATCCCTACCGCTATTTTCAGGAAGCAGATCTGAGAAATTAGCCCACAGCATTGCTTCTGACTTTCTCCACGTAGACTGAAGGGGTCACATTAGCCCACAGTCCCTAGTCTCTCCTTTGTGAACAAATGTTGCCTGGAGTCCTAGGCTCACAGTGAAAGCCTTCTTTAAGAAAAAGAAAAAGAACAAAGCCTGTGGAAATCTGAACCAAGTCTGGACCACTTTAAAGGAACTAGTTAAAACCCCAGACCCACAACATCAAGACTATCCAATTGGTAAAATTTCCAGTCTGAAGACCTAGTCCCACATATACTCATCCTGGCTCCTGCTACCAGAAACTCAGAGGACACTTTGGCCTGAAGAAACAAGCTGCTATATCATAGGAGGAGGAAAAATAGAGGACTCGGTGCATGGCTCCAAGACACTCCTCCCTCTACAGCATTTAGGATAGAAATTGGTCCAATGACACCAACCCTATGTCATCTTAACAATACATTCAGCACAACCTTGTCACACATCTCCAATTTTCCTCTTCAAAATTTATTGAAAGGAGACCATAACTTAAAGAAGCAAACCTTTCACCTGGTAAGAGAAGGTAGAGTGGGCACTAAGAATCCTAGCATTAAAGCTAGGTAAACTCAAGTGCAAAATGTTTCACACTCTGAAGCCTGTCTCATTTTAAGAAGTAAAAAACTACACCAAGAGTAGCAAGACTAGTCACCTGGTAGACAACAGATTCCTGCAGTGTCTTCCTTGATCCTCATGTGAATCCTACAAGGTGTTCACTTGACCTCCTCATGATTCCCTAGTTATTGCTACATGATTTTCAGGAGGCTCCCACCTTATTTCTCTTCCCTATCCACAAATAAGTGTTATCAAAACAAGTCTCATTAGCTTTATTTTCCATTTTTTAGCATTGATGCATTGGTCATTAAGGAATTCCCTCTTGACAGTAGTGGATCTAAGGTCAGCCAACAAGAATAGTGCGGTAGTCTCAACTGAAGCCATTAACAGTTATGCTCACAGTGACTCAGCATTTTTGCTACAATACAGCAAAATGGTGCCTACACTGTCCATCTCTCTAAAGTTGCTTCATAAAGCAGATTCAGCTTTCAAATTTCAATGGGTTAAAGTTCTAAAGCCGCTCCCATTTCCTTCACGCAGATTACCTGACCACATACGAAACCTAAGGTCAATTAACTAACAACAATTGTCTGTTAGCATACACTGCTGTCCTCAAGTGAATTTTATCATGCAGAAATGACCCTTCAATTGAAGGACCGTTAGGTGGCTGAGTTACACAGGTACTATCATTTTATCAATGCTTATCTGAATTTTACCAAGAAATGTAAAAGGGTAACTCAAAAGTGAGTGCCACACCAACATCCCCATATAACATGATCTCTCTGTGATGACCTCAGGCGTGTCTCTTGACAGTCATGTGAATTCTGCAGAAAGCCTCATGAGTATGGTGAAATTAGCTAATTCTTGTTAAGAGATTTCCCGGTGACTTCTACCTCATTTACCTCTGCTAGGCTAAAATAAGCAATTTCAGAACACATTGAGGGAACTACCTCAATGTCAATATCTCAGCTTTTTTTCCCATGGTTATTAAGCCAGTTCCTCTCAGAATTTGTAGTCTGAGGTGTGCTTTAGATAAATTCTGAGGCATCCATTTTTCCACCATTAAGAATATCCTCACAATGTCTCAGTATTTTTCCTACAAAACAGCAAAGTGGCGTCTATTGTTTCCGCCACTATCCAGTGGCTTCCTCATAGCTTGCTCAGCCTCAATTATCAACACCGATGATGTGTGACAGTTGCTTTTTACAAACATAAGGCAGTTTTCCTGACAAACAGACAAAATTAGAGGTGACTTAAACATTATTGACTGCCACATATACCATTGTCTTCAAGGAATATTTGTCATGTGGACATGACATTCGATTGGAGGTCATTATGCAGTCTGTAACAGTTACCTTCTGTTCAACACATACTAGTGATTTCTCAGTGTTTATGTGAATTTTATCACTGATATTCAATAGTCACTACAAAGGGAACACTACAATATCTTCCCTTGTGAGGAGGTGGATTGGTGACATGGGCCCAAGGCACAAGGCCTGTCTTTTTCTGACAAAAAGTAGAAAGGAGACAGAGACCTACGGCACTAAGCCTGTCCTCTCAGAAAACTACTGGATAGAAGAACTTAACCCACAGGTCAAGCCTGTCTTCATGTAAGAGGGGCTTATCTCGAGACCTAGGACCTTGTCTCCTGCCTTTATTTCCTATTAGGAAGCAGTGTGCTGACCTTGGTTTGCAGTTCTGATCCCTACCCATATATACAGGAAGTAGATCTAAGAAAATAGCCCACAGCATTTCTTCTGACTTTTCCCTACATGGACAGAAAGTGAGGTGTAAGCCCACAGTCCCAAGCTTCTCTGTGAAGAAATGTTGCCTAGAGTCCTAGGCTCACAGTAAAAGCCTCCTCTATGAAAAAAAATATATGTATAGCACGGTGATTGCGGAAATCCGAAGGAAGCCTGTACCACCTAAAAGAAACTAGTTAAAGCCCCAGGCCCACAACCTCAAGACCATTCAGTTGGTAACAAAATCCAGTCTGAATACTTAGGCCCCAAACACCACGCCTGACCCTTGCTACCAGAAACTCCTGTGGACATCTTGGCCTACAGAACCAAGTGGTCATCTGCTAGGAGGAGGAATGATGGAGGACTCATTGCATGACTCCAAGACTATCATCTCTTTAAAGCATTTACAATAAAAATTGGCTTGATGACACCGACTTTGTGTCATCTTAACAGTACATTAAGCAGAACCTTGTCCAACGTCACCTATTTTCCTTTTTGAAAATTTTTGAAAAGTGATCTTAACTTTTAACGTCAAGCCTTTCCACAGGTAAAAGAAGGTAGAGTGGGCACTAAGAAACCGAGCACAAAGCCTGAACTATTTTGTAAGGAATTTGATTGGGGAGCTTGGAAGCAAGGCAATGCATTGCTCCTATTTCCAGGAAGTAGAGTGGAGACATTGGCCCACAGAATCTAGCCTAACTTTATTTAAGGTATCCTTTGGTGGGGGACTTGCCTCACAGTAACCAGACCTTCTTAATAGGAATAAAAAAAGATCAATTAAAGTCTGTGGCCCTAGAACTAGACCTCTGCTCAAACTAGAGCAATTTGGTTGGATTTTGGTTACACAATACAATGTCCATCTCATGTAAAAGAAAAACTCAAGTGCAATACGTTTCAGTCTGAATCTGTTTTATTCTAAGAAGTAAGTAAAAACCTAAGCCCACAGCAGCAAGACTAGTAACCTGGCGGAAAACAGATTCCTGCGGGGTCTTTTTTCATCACAACGTAAATCCTGCAAGGTGTTTGTTCACTTGACCTCTGCGTGATTTCCTAATAATTGCTACATGATTTTCAGGTGACTTTCACATTATTTCTCTTCCTGTATCCTCCACCAAGTGTTATCAAAATATGTCTCATAAGCTCTTATTTTCAATTTTTCATCATTGATGTATTAATCATTAAGCAATTCCCTCTAGACAGTAGTGGCCTACGGTTTGCAAGCAAGAATAATGTGGAAGTCTCACCTGAAGCCATTAAGAGTTATATTCACAATGACTCAGCATTTATGTTACAATACAGCAAAACGGCACCTGCACTTTCAACTGCCCTATAGTAGCTTTGTTAAGCAGACTAGGCCTCAGAATTTCAACATGGTTAATGTGCTACAGCCGCTCCCATTGCCTTCAAGCAGGTTGCCTGACTTCAGAAGAAATCTCAGGGTAGTTAACTAATGACAAGTGTGTGTTAGCCTACGCCTTTACGCTCAAGCAAGTGTTTTCAAGCAGACATGACCTTTCGATTGAGGGCTGTTAGGTGGCTATTTAACTCAAATATTTTTATTTTCTCAGTTCTTATGTGAATTTTACAAAGGAATGGAAAAGGGTAACTCAAAAGTGAGCAACATACCATCATCCCAATCTCACATCTTTGTGATGCCCTGAGGCCTGTCTCTTGATGGTCATGTGAATCCAACGGGACAGCCTCGTGAATATCACCAGATTCCCTACTATTTTTACTATTTATACCTCATTTTCCTCTACTAGGCTAAAACAAGCCTTTTTAGAACACATGGAAAGAATGGCCTCAATGTCAATATCTCAATTTTCTTGCCTCGGTGGTTAAGCCAGTCCCTCTCAGGATTCGTCATCTAAGGTTTGCTATACAAGGATTCAGAAGCCTCTCTTCTTTCAACCTTCAAGGGATATCCTCACAATAACTTAGTGTTGTTCTACAATACAGCAAAATGGCGCCTATTGTTTCCACCTCCATGCAGTTGCATCCTCACAGCACACTCAGCTTTAATTCTCAACACCACCAATGTCCGATCACTGCCTCCACAGCCATAAGGCAGTTTTCCTGACAAGCAGACAAAACTGGAGGTGAATTAAAGATCATTGACTGCCCATATATACCGGTAACTTCAAGTAAGATTTGTCATGTGGACATGACATTCGACTGGAGGTCAGCTTGAAGTCTGTCTCAGGCACCTTTTATTTCATGCATATTAATGATTTTTTTAGAGTTTCTGTGAATTTTCTCACGTGATATGCACTCATCACTACAAAGCAAGCACAATATCATCTTCCTTTGTGAGGACATGGATTGGTGACATAGGGGCTATCTTTTTCTGAAACAAAGTAGAAGGGAGACTGAGAACCTAGGCAGTAAGCCTGTCCTTTCAGAAAACTAGAAGATAAGAGCACTGTGCCCACATTACAAGCCTGTCTTCATGTGAGAGAGTCTTATCTCAAGACCTAGGACCTTGTCTCCTGGCTGCATTTGTAAATAGGAACCAGCGTGCTGACCTTGGTTTGCATTTCTAATCCTTTTCATTACTTTCAGGAATCGGATCTGGGAAATTGGCCCAAAAATATCTTTTATCTTCCCAGACAGAGGCTGAAGATATGGTATGAGCCCACAGTTTCAAGCCTGTTCTCTGTGAGCAAATGTCGCCTGGAGTCTTGGGCTCACAGGAAAAGCCTTTTTTATAGAAGCAAAAAGAGAATAGAGAGTGTGAAAATCTGCAACAAGTGTGGACCACATAAAAGTTGCTAGTTTACAGCCTATGTACTACACCATCAAGATGATTCAAATGGTAACAATGTCCAGTCTGAACATCTAGTCCCAAAGACAACCAGCCTGGCCCCTGCTATTAAAAACTCTTGTGGAAATCTTGGACTACAGAATCAATCGGTCATCTCCTAGAAGGAGGAGGATGGAGGACTCAGTTCACATATCCAAAACTTCCTCCCTTTAAAGCATTTACAATAGAAATTTGGGCAATGACAACAAACCAGTATTACCTTAACAGTACATTCAGCACAACCTGGTAACTTTCACATCAGTAACTTTCCTTTTTGATAATTATTGAAAGGTGACCATAACTTACAGTTCAAAGCATGTTTCTCCTGGTAAGAGAAGGTAGTGTGTGTACTAAGAATCCTGTCACAAAGCCTGAACTGTTTTGTATGAAACTCGATTGGGGAGCTTGGAATCACAGCCAAGCATTGCTCCTATTTCCAGGAAGTATAATGGAGATCTTGGCCCACAAAATCTAGCCTAACTTTAATTAATAGATTCTTAGGTTGTTACCACCACTATCCTGTGCTTCCTCACAGCACACTCAACCTCCAATTATCAATGCAGCCAATGTATGACCATTGCCATTAAGCTATTTTCCTAACAGACAAAACATGAAAAGAATTAAGGTTCCTTGACGGCTCGATATACCATTGACTTCAGGTAAGAATTGTAATGTGGACAGAACATTCAACTGTAGGTATTTTAAGAGGCTGTCTCGGCCACCTTCTATTTTATGCATATAAATATTTTCTCAGTGTTTATGAGTTTTCTCAAGTGATATGCACTCTTCATTACAAAGGGAGCACTACATCATCCCCATCTGTCACATAATTTCTCTGAGTTTCATACAGTATATTCTCTTGATGGGCACCTGTTTCCAACAGGTGGTCAGGTGATTCTTCATTAACTTTCTCTGGGCCATACTCCCAGGATTAAAACTTGGGCTAAGAACCTACTCATACTATCAACATTTTAGATGCTGTGACAGAAACAAATGTGCAGTTAATGGCCCACAGATCAAAGCTGCCAACTCTTACTGAAAGCAAAGTAGACTGACCATCAGGTAACAGTACTGTCCTCCATTCAAATGACATAGACTATACACCTGGGATAATGACACAAAGTCAGTATCTTTCCAACACCAATATTCAGGAGCCTTGGTCTAAAGCCAAAAGACCTGTCCTCCTTAAAAATTAGTATATTGGAGACATTAAAGCACAAGCCCAGCGTCTCCTCAAGTATGAATATCTTTTTTGAAGAACTAGATCCTTGGATCCAGGCCTGGACATTCTGTTAGGAACCAGAGTTGTGACTTGCCTTTCTGGTCCAATTCTTCACCTATTCCAGAAATTTGAGCTGAGACCTTGAGTTACAGCATTTCTTCTCTCTTTTCCTAACAGAGACTGAAGAGGTGGCCTGAGCCAATGTTTCCAAGTCTGTCTTCCATGAAAGAATGTTGAGTGGTTGCCGGAGGCCAGCTCCAGCCAATTCCAGGGCTGAAGAAAACGTGGAGTCGGTGAAGGAAAAATGACAAGGAAAGAGCCTTGACGCGAGGCAGTTTTATTTTTTATCACATCGAAATGTATAGGTACAGGGTTTTTAAGCCCCAAATCCCATTCTTCATTCCGTCTAAGCACAAAGGTCTATTTTTCTTCTATTCATTACCTGTCAACTCACAGGTCAGGTGCGTAAATGGGGATACAGAAGCAGAAAGCTTGTTTAGATTGTTATGTTCCTATAAACAAAGGCCTATGTTCCTATAGCAATAGTCAAACAATAATTTCCAGTAAGAATCATTTTTTCAGCCACTACATTTCCCACTGGCCTTTGCGGGCATAACAGGGGCCTTCCAAGTAAGCACTGACACAGTGGCCTGCTCAGAAAACAAACCTTGCTTTCTCCTTTGATTAAGTTGTTTGATTAATTCCTTATCACTCATATTTCTTTGTGCCCCATTCTCGGAAAAGTTGCCTTTTCCTCTAACACTCCCCTCCACTCCCAAGGACAGAACAGTAATCAAAAGTAATGCATAAATTTTCAATAAAGACAATAAAGAGGAAAGCAACAAACACAGATGACTCTAGCATTGCTTGCTTTGCAAGTGACGCTTCACTCTGGCTGCAACTATGTCAAACAGCTCAAGGTCTGTGGCCTGCGGCAAGTGGTGTCCTAGGCCCAGAGACTCAAGCATGTCTTTATGCAAGGGAAGCTAGAATGGAGACTTAGGCCTGTGATATCAAGAGTCCAAGGACTCTTCTCACAGAAATTAGAGTGCAGGCCCAGGCACAAAAGTTCATGATCATCCAATTTATATTGAACTGAGAAAAAAACTACTCACACTAAACCCAAGGTGTTCCCTGTTAACAGCAACTCATGAACAAAGTTGACATTGCAAAACAAATGAAGAATGGAGGCTGCCATTCATACCAGGAACACTGTCTTCTCTTGAGAGGATTTACACTGGTGACATGGTCCCAAGGCACAAAGCTTGTCTTTTCCTGACAAAAAGTAGAAAGGAGACTGAAGCTGAAGGACTAAGCCTATCTTCTCTGAAAAGTAGCTGATAGGAGAACTTAATCCACAGGGCAAGCCTGTCCTCATGTAAGAGAGTCTTATCTCCAGGCCAAGGACCTTGTCATCTGCCTGTTTTTCTAATTAGGAACCAGCACACTGACCTTGTATTGCAATTCCAATCCCTACCCCTATTTCCAGGAAGTAGATCTGAGAAATTATCTCACAGCATTTCTTCTGACTTTCACTCACATAGACTGAATAAGTGGCGTAAGCCCATGTTCTCCGGCCTGTCCTCTGTGAAAAAATGTTGCCTGGAGTTCTAGGCTCACAGAAAAAATCATTTTTAGGGAAAAAAATAGAATGGAGATTGTGGAAATCTGAACCAATCACGTACCAACTAAAAAAACAGTTAAAGCCCCAGGCCAACAACGTCAAGACTATCCAGTTGATGAAATGTCCAGTCTAAAGACCTAGGCCCATGTATACCCAGCCTGGGCCCTCCTCCTGAAAACTCTAGTGGACACCTTGGCCTGGAGAAATAAGCTATTATCTAATAGGAGAAGGAAGAATGAAGGACTTGGTGCACAGCTCCAAGATTGTCCTCTCTTTAAAGCATTTAGGATAGAAATTGATCCAATAACACTAACCCTGTGTCATCTTATCAGTACATTCAGCACAACCTTGTCACACATCTCTAATTTTCCTTACTGAAAATTACTGAAAGATGACCATAACTTCATGCATCAAGCCTTTCTGCTGGTAAGAGAAGATAAAGTGGGCACTAAGAAACCTTGCATAAAGCCTGAAATGTTTTGTCAGGAAGTTTATTGTGGAGTTTGGAAGCATGGCCATGCATTGCTCCTATTTCCAGAAAATAGATTGGAGACCTTGGCCCATAGAATCTAACCTAACTTTACATAACAGAAGGACTTGGAGGACTGGGCGCACGATAACAAGACCTTCTTGGTAGGAAAATAAAATTGATTGAAGTTCATGGCCCTAGAACCAGACCTCTGCTCAAACTAGGGTAAGTTGGGTGGATGTCGGAAAACAAAACACCATGCCTGTCTCATTAAAGGTAAACTTGAGTGCAAAACGTTTCACACTCTTAAGCCTGTTTCACTCTAAGAAGTAAAGTAAAAACCTATGCCCAGAGCACAAGACTAGTCACCTGGTAGACAATAGATTCCTGCAGGGTTTTCCTTGATCCCAACGTGAATCCTGCAAGGTGTTCACTTGACCTCCACGTGATCTCTAGGTATTGCTACATGATTTTCAGTTGATTTCCACCTTATTCCTCTTTCCTATCCCCAACCGTTATCAAAATAAGTCTCATAACCTTTATTTTTAATTTTTCAGCATTGATTCATTTGCCATTAAAGAATTCCCTCTTGACAGTAGTGGATCTAAGGTCAGCAAACAAAAATAGTGCAAATGTCCCAACTGAAGCCATTAAGAATTATGCTCACAATGACTCAGCATTTTTGCTACAATACAGCAAAATGGCACCTACACTTTCCATCGCTCTGAAGTAGCTTCATCCAGCAGACTCAGCTTTCAAATTAAACTCGGTTAAAGTTCTAAAGCCGTTCCCATTGCCTTCACATAGGTTACCTGACCACATACAAAACCTAAGGCCAGTTAACTAACAATTGTCTGTTAGCCTACGCTGCTGTACTCAAGCATATCTTCTCATGCAGACATGACTTTTCATTTAAAGGGCCCTTAGGTGGCTAACTTACTCAGGTACTCTCATTTTCTCTGTGCTTACATTAATTTTACCAAGAAATGTAGAAGGGTAACTCAAAAGTGTGCACCACATTATCACCCCAATGTCACATGATATTTCTGTGATGGTCTCAAGCCACTTGCTTGGTAGTCACATGAATCCTGTGAGTAAGCCCGGTGAATATTGTGAGATTTTCTAATCCTTGTTATAAGATTTCCAGGTGACTTCCACTTCATTTTCCACTGCTAGGCTAAAACAAGCCTTTTCAGAATACATTAAAAAAAAGCCTCAATGTCAATATCTCAGTTTTCTTTCTATGGTGATTAAGCCAGTCCCTCTCAGAATTTGTAGTCTGAGATTTGCTATAAAGAAATTCTGAGGCAGCTGTTCTTTCCACCATCAAGAGATATCCTCACAATGACTCAACATTTTTCTACAATACAGCAAAATGGTGGCTATTGTTTCCACCATTATCTAATTATTTCCTCACAACACACTCGGCTTCAATTATCAACTTCGATTATCAACGTCGCCAATCTGCGACTGCCACTTCCATACCATAAGGCAGTTTACCTGACAAGCAGATAAAACCAGAGGTGAATTAAAAATCGTTGATTGTCCGCATATAACAATGACCTCAAGTAAGATTTATAATGTGGACATGACATTTGATTGGAGGTCAGTTCAAAGTCTACTGCAGCCTCCTTCTATTCCATGCGTACTAATGATTTCCCAGTGTTTATGTGAATTTTCTCAACTGATATGCACTACAAAAGGGGCACAACATCCTCTTCCCTTGTGATGATGTGGATTGATGACACTGGCCCAAGACACAAAACCTGTCCTCTCTGCAAAGTAGTACAAAGAAGAACTTAATTCACAGGGCAAGCCTGTCCTCATGTAAGAGAGTCTTATCTCAAGACCTAAAACCTGCCTGTCTGCATTTCCTATTAGCAGCCATTGTGCTGATCTTGGTTTGCACTTCAAATACCTGTCCCTATTTTAGGAAGCAGATCTTAGAAATCAGCCATAGCATTTCTTCTGGCTTTCCCTGGCATAGACTGAAGGGGTGGCATAAGCCCACATTCCTAAGCCTCTCCTCTCTAAAAAAATGTCACCTGGACTCCTAGGCTCACAGCAAAAGCCTTCTTTATAGAAGAGAACTAGAACAGAAACTGTGGAAATCTGCTCAAAACCTGGACCACCTGAAAGGCACTAGTGACGTCCCCAGGCCCAAAATGTCAAGACCAATCAATTGATAACAAAGTCCAGACTGAAACCTAATACCAAAAACACCCAGTCTGGCCTCCGCTACCAGAAACTCTTGTGGAGACCTTTGCCCACAGAACCAAGCTCTCATCTCTTAGGAGAAGAAGGAATGGAGTACTTGGTTCACAGCTCCAAGACTGTCCTCCATTTGAAGCATGTACAATAGAAATTGGGCTGATGGCACAAACCCTGAACCATCTTAATAATACATTCAGCATAAGTTGTTGCTGCATCACCAATTTTCCTTTTTGACAGTTATTGAAAGAAGGCCATAACTCATAGCACTAAACCATTTCTTTGGTAAGAGAAGGTAGTGTGGCAATAAGAAAAGTGACACAAATCCTGGACTGTTCTTTAAGGAACTTGATTGGCATGCTTGGATTCACAGACAAGCTTTGCCCCTATTTTCCACATGTAGATTGGAGATTGTGGCCCACAGAATCTAGTCTTACTTTACTCAACAGATTTTTAGGTGGAGGACTTGGTATATGGTAACAAGACCTTGGTAGAAAAAAAAAAGTCAATGGAAGTCCATGGCTTAGGATGCTGTCCTCTGCTGAAAGTAGGGTAAAGTAGGTGGATATTTGAAAAAAAAAACACCACGCCGTTCTCATTTAAAAGGTAAACTCGAGTGAAACATGTTTCACATTCTGAAGCCTGGTTCATTCTACAAAGTAAAGTGAAAACCCATAGCCACAGCAACAAGACTAGTCATCTGGTAATCACCAGATTTCTGCAGGGTCTTCCTTGATCCCTGCATGAATTCTGCAAAGTGTCACTTGACCTCTGCATGATTCCTAGTTATTACTATATGATTTTCACGTGACTTACACCTTATTCTTTTTCCTCTATCCTCAACCAAGTGTTTTCAAAACATATCTCATAAATTTTATTTTCATTGTTTCAGCATTAAGGTATTGGCCGTTAAACAATTCCCCAATCCTTAGTGACCTAAGGGCTGTATACAAGAATACTATGGGTGTTCCACCTGAAGCTGTTAAGAGTTATGCCCTCGATGACTCAGCATTTATTCAATAATAGTGAAATGGCACCTACAGATTCTTCCACTCCAAGTGGCTTCCTCATTAACTCTCAGTCTCCAGATTTCTACTTGTATAATGTACGACCACCATTCCCATTGCCTGCAAGGATGTTGCCTGACAGCAGACAAAACCTCAGGGCAGTTAACTAATGACAATTGTGTGTTAGCCTATGCCACTCTGCTCAAGCAAATGTTATGCAGACATGACCTTTAGATTGAAGGGCTGTTAGGTGGCTAGGATACACAGGTACTCTCATTTTCTCAGTGCTGACGTGAATTTTACCAAGAATGTAGTAGGGTAACTCAAAAGTGTGTGCCACACCATCCCCCTAATGTTAAGCGATCTCCCTGTGATGCACTCAGACCAGTCTCTTGACAGACATGAGAATCCCGTGGGTAAGCCTGATAACTATTATGAAATTCCTTAATTCTCATTACGAGATTTCCAGGTAACTTCCACCTCATTTTCCTGTGCTAACCTAAAACAAGTGTTTTGAGTCCAATTGTTAGGCACTGCCTCAAAGTCAATATCTCTGTTTTCTTTCAATGGTGGTTACCAGTTCTTTGAAGATTTTCTAGTCTGAGCTTTGCTATAGAGAAATTCTGAGGCAGCCGTGCTTTCTGCCATGAAGAAATATACTCACAATGACTCAGCATTTTTCTTACAATAGTGCAAAATGTGAGCCGATGTTTCCATGGATATTCAGTGGCTTTCTCACCGCACCCTCAACCTCCAATTGTCAATGCATGGCCAAGGTGTGACTGACATCTCTACTGCCATAAAACAGTTTTCCTGACAAAAAGACAAAACCTGAAGTGAATTAAGGTTCATTGATTGCCCGCATATACCATTGATCTCAAGGAAAATTTGTAATGTAGACACTACATTCGATTAGAAGTCAGTTAGGAAGCTGTCTTGGCCATCTTTTATTCTCAGTATTTATGTGAATTTTCTCAGTATTCACTCTTCAATACAAAGGGAACACTACCTCATCCCCATCTGTCACAAGATCTCCATGAGTTTCATATAGTCCAGTCTCTTGATGGGTACCTGCTTCTCACCGGCAGTCAGGTGATCCCTCCTCGACTTCATCGGGACCATACTCCCAAGGTTAACACTGTCTGATTTTGAAAAGAATGGCTAAAGACTTACTCGCACTACCAACATCTCACACCCTGTGACAGAAAAAATATGCAGTTCATGGGCCACAGATCAAACTGTTGACTTTTACGGAAAGCAAGGGAGACTGATCTTCAGGTAACAGTGCTGTCCTCCATTCAAATCACATAGATCGGATACCTGGGCTAATGACACCAAGCCAGTTTCTTCCTAACACTAATATAACAGCCCTTGTCTACAGCCTAAAATCCTGTCCTTTTTGAAAACATTATTGAAGACATTGACCAGAAAGCCAGCCTCTTCTATGGTAAGAATATCTTTTTCAAAGAAACAGATTCTCGGCTCCAAGCCTGGACATTCTGTTAGGAACAAGAGTGATGACTTGGCTTGCTTGTCAAATTTTTCACCTATACCATGAGGTTGAGCTGAGACCTCAAGTCACAGCATTTCTTTTCTTTTTTCATAACAGAGATTGAAGTGGTGACCTGTGCTAACACTTCTAAGCCCATATTCCCAGAATGAATGTAGTGGTGTCCTGGGCCTACAGGCTCAAGCCCATCTTTATGAAAGGGAAACTAGAATGGAGTCTTAGGCCTGTGGCATCATTCATGGACCCTCCTCACAGGATTTAGAGTACAGACCCAGGTGCACAAGTTCAACACTATTCAATTTATAACAGACTAGAAATCAACTACTCACACTAAACCAAAGGTATCCCCTGTGAACAGCAACTCATGGAAATGTATGGCCCACAAGAAAAGCTGATATCTCAGAAGAAAAGAAGAATGGAGGCAGCCATTCATACCAGAAATACCATTTCCTTTGTTAGGATGTGGAGTGGTGACAAGGGCCCAAGGCACAATGTCTGTCTCTTCCTAACTAAAAGCAGAAAGAAGACTAGGACCGAAGGCTCTAAGTCTGTCTTCTCTGAAAACAAGTAGATAGTAGAACTTAAACCACAGGGGAAGCCTGTCCTCAGAAAAGAGAATCTTATTGAAAACTAGGACGTTGACTCCTGCATGCTTTGTTAATCAAGAACCAGAGTGCTGACCATGGTTTGCAGTACCAATTCTGTCTCCTATTTCCAGGAATTAGAGCTTGGATATTGGACCCGAAAACATCTTCTGTCTCTGATGAAGTTGCATAAGCCCACAGTTCCAAGCCTGTCCCTGTGAACACCTGGAGTCCTAGGCTCACAGCAAAAGCCTTCTTTATGGAAGAGAAACAAGAACAGGGACTGTGGAAATCTGCACCAAGCCTCGACCTCCCAAAAGGAACTAGTTGACAGCCTCAGGCCCACAATATCAACATCATCCACTTCATAACAAATTCGAGACTGAAGACCTAAGACCATAAACAACCAACTTTCCCCTTACTACCAGAAACTCTTTTGGAGACCTTGGCCTACAGACCAAGCTGTCATCTCCTAGAAGGTTAAAGAATGGAGGACTCGGTTCAGAGCTTCAAGACTGTCCTCCCTTTAAAGCATTTACAATAGAAATTTGGGCCGATGGCACCAACCCTGTGTCATCTTAACAGTGCATTCAGCAAGAACTGGTTTCATGGCAACAATTTTCCTTTTCAAAAATTAATGAAAGGTGTCCATAACTTACATCACCAAGGCTCTTCCCTAGTAAGATAAGGTAGTGTGGCACTAAGAAACCTGGCACAAGGCCTGGACTGTTCTTTAAGGAACTCAATTGGGGAGCTTGGAAGCACAGGCAAGCATGCTCCTATTTCCAGGAAGTAGACTGGAGACAATGGCCCAAAGAATCTAGCCTAACTTAATGGAATCATAGGTGGAGTACCTGGCACATGGTAACAAGACTTTCTTGGTAAGAAAAAAATCAATTGAACCCCATTGCCCAAGAACCAGACCTCTGCTCAGACTACGGTAGGTTGAGTGGTTGTTTGAAAACACAATACCATGCTGGTCTCATCTACAAAGTAAACTCAAGTGCAAAATGTTTCACACTCTGAATCCTGGTCATTCTAACAAGTAAAATAAAACCTACACCCACAGCAACAAGACTAGTCATCTGGTAGATGGACGATTCCATGCAGGGTACTCCATGACCCCCAGATGGAACCCTGGAAGAATTCACCTGGCTGCCGCTTGATTACCTAGTAAATGTTAAGTAATTTTCAGGTAACTTCAACCTTATTCCTCATCCCCAGTCCTCTATCAAGTGTTTTCAAAACACACCTCATACACTACACATTTTCAATGGCCATTAAGCAATTCCAACTGGAAAGTAGTTGCCTAAGGTCAGCATTAAGAATGGTGCCAGAGATGCATTTGAAGCTACAAAGAGTTATGCTCCCAATGACTTAGCATTTGTGCTACATTACAGTAAAATGATGGCAACTATTTCCACCAATCTAAAGTAGCTTCTTTAAGCAGACTCAGCATACAAATGTCAACAAAGTTAGTAAGCGATAGCCACTCTCATTGCCTTTCAGCAGGAGGCCTGAGCACAGTCGAAACGTCAGGAAAGTTAATTACGGATCATTGTCTGGTAGCCTACACTGTTGTTCTCAAGCAAATCTTCTAATGCAGACCTGGCCTTTGGATTGAAAGCCAGTGAAATGGCAGTCTCAGCCACCCTCTATTAAACACGAATCTCCATTTTTCAGTGTCTTTGTGAATTTCGCCAAGGAAAGAAGCAGGGTAACTCAAAAGAGAGCACCACACCATCACCCAATGTCATGTGATCTCCATGTGATGCTCTCCGGTCAGTCTTAATTGTCACAAGATTCCCGTACAGTAACCACATGAGTATCATGAGATTCTCTCGTACTTGCTTCAAGATTTCAAGTGTCATCCACCTCGTTTCTCTCCACTGAGCTAAACCAAGTGTTTCTAGAACACTTTGAAAAAACTGCCCCAATGTCTATATTTCAGCTTTATTGTTGTGGTTATTAAGCCAGTCCCTCGCAGAATTTGTAGTCTCAGGTTTGCTATAGAAGAATTCTGAGGCAGCCATTCTTGCGGCCATTAGGGGTATCCTCACGATAACTCAGCATTTCACCTACAATACAGCAAAATTGTGAATGTCATTTCCAACACTATCCAGTCGCTTCCTCACTGCGCACTTAGCCTCCAGGTTTCAACGTGACCGATATGCAACCACCGCCTCTACTGCCCTAGAGCAGGTTTTCTTACAACAGACAAAACCCGAAGCGAATTAAGAATCATCGTCTAGCTGCATATACCGTTGACCTCAAGTAAGTTTTGGAATGTGGACACAATATTCAATTGGAGGTCAGTTAGTTATGAGGCTGTCTCAGCCACTTTCTGTTATGCAGAGACTAGTGTTCTCTCAGTGTTTCTATGAATTTTATCAAGTGATATTTACTCGTCATTCCAAAGGGAATACTATGACATGCTCATCTATCACTTGATCTCCCTGTGTTTCATACAAGCCACTCTCTGAATGGCCCCTTGATTCCAGTGTGGTGGTCACATGATCTTGTCATGACTCCCGTGGGATCACGTGGGATCACAAAGTTAATACTGTGTAGTTTTGTACAGACTAGGCAAAAGGCCTAATCACACTACCAACAACATAGGCTCTGGGACAGAAACTAATGTGTGTGGATGGCCCACAGACCAAAGATGTGTATTCTTACAGGAAAGAAAAGAGAGGCCCATTCATGGTAACTGTACTGTCCTCCCTTCAATTGATGTAGACTGGAGACCAAGCCATGATACAAAGATTGTCTCTTTCTAACAATAATACAACGGAGCTTTGCTCTAAACTTACCAAGCCTGTAAGCCTGTCCTCATTGAAAATTAGTATATTGGAGACTTTAAACCACAAGACCAGCCATTCTGCTTGTAAAAATACTTTTTTTTGAGACCTAGAACCTTGTCTCCATGTTTGAACTTTCTCTTAGGAGCAAGAGTGGTGTCATTGTCTTCCAGTATCAATCCCTTCACCTTTTCCAGGAGGTAGAGCTTAGACCTTGTCCCACAGCATTTCTTCCATCTTTTCCCAACAGAAACTCAGTTGGTGGCATGGACCATAATTCTAATACCTGTCTACCCTGAAGGAATGCTGAGTGGTGTGTTAGGCCCACAGAAACAAGCCTGTGTTTTTGCAAGGGAAACATTAATGGAGACTTAGGCCTGTGACACCAAGCCTAGACTCTCCTCACAGGAATGACAGTGCAAGCTAAGGCTCCCAAGATCAAGATTGTCTAAATGATAACAGATAGATGAATCAACTACTCATACTACACCCAAAGAAGCCTCTGTGAACAGAAACTCATGTGCACTGTATGGTCCACAAACAAAGCTGTCTTCTCTGAACAAAAGGGAGAATGGTTGCCTCCATTTGTAGCAGCAACACTGTCTTCCCTTGAAGGGATGTGAAGTGGTGACACGTGCCCAAGGCACAAAACCTGTCTTTTCATAACAATAAGTATATAAACACTGGGACGCTTGGCAATAAATCTGTCCTGTCTGATAATGAGGAAAGAGGAGACCTTACACCACAGGGCAAGTCTGTGTTCATGTAAGAGAATCTACACTCAAGTCTTATGACCTTGTCTCCTATCTGGATTTCTAATCAGGAACCAGAGAATTGACATTGATTAGCAGTTCCAATCACTTTCTTTATATCCAGGAAGTAGAATTGAGAAATGGGCCCACAGCATTTCTTCTATATTTCCCTAACAGAGACTGAAAGGGTGGCCTGAACCCACAGTTCTCCACCTTTATCCTCCGAACAAATCTCACCATGAGTCTTGGCACACAACAGCAGCCTTTTTTATGAAAGAGAATCTAGTTTGAAGAGTGTGAAAATTGGCACCAGGCTTGGACATTCTAAAAGGAACTATTTGGCAGCCCTAGTACTACAAGGACAAAATCATCAAATTGGTAACCAAGTTCAGATTAAAGACTTAGGCCCGCAACACAAGCCTGTCCCCTGCTATCAAAAAATCCTGGGAAGTACTTGGCCTACAGATTTAAGATGTCATCTCCTAGGTGGTGGAAGAATAGAAGACTCAGTTCACAGCACCAAGATGGTCCTCCCTATAAAGCATTATGATAGAAATTTGGGCCGATGGCACCAACCATGTGTCCTCCTAACAATCCATTCAGTACAATCTGGTCCCATGTCACCAATTTTTCTTTTGCCAATTATTGAAAGGTGATTGTAACCTAAAGCTCCAAGCCTTTACCCTGGTAAGAAAAGGTATTGCGGGCACTTAGAAACATGGCACAAAGCCAGGACTCTTCCTTTAGGAACTCTATTGGGGAGCTTGAAAGCATAAGCAAGCATTGTTCTTATTTCCAGGAAGTAGGGTGAAGGCCTTGGCCCACAGAATCTAAGCTAAATTTTTATAACAGAACTTTGGCAGAGGACTTGGCACATAGTAAGAAAACCATCTCGGGAGGGAAAAAAATCAATAGAAATCCATGGCCCATGACCCAGTCCACTGCCTAGATCAGAGAAAATAGTGTAGAGTGGACATTTGAAAACACAACACCATGCCATTCTTATTTCAAGGTTATGTTGAGTGGAAAAAGTTTCTTACAGACTCAAGCCTGGAGCATTCTAAGAAGTAGAGTGAAAACCTACACCCACAGTAATAACACTAGTCAACTGGTAGACAAATGATTTGTGCAAGTCCTTCTATGACCCCCATGTTGATCCTGTGAGGTAAAATTCTAGTAAATTCTATGTGATTTTCAGGTGACTTCCACCTTATTCTTCTTCCTCTATCCTCAACCAATTGTTTTCAAAACACATCTCATAAACTGCACATTTTCAATATTTCAGCATGGATGCATTGCCATTAAGATATACTGTCTCGACAGTAATGGCCTAAGGTCAGCAGCCAAGAATGGTGTGGGAGGCATACCTGAAACAATTAAAAGCCATGCTCATATTGACTCAGAATTTTTGCTACAATACAGCAAAATGGAGGCTGCTTTTTCCACAACTCTAAAGTAGCTTCCTCAACCTGACTCATCTACAAATTTAAACACAGTTAATGTGCAACAGTCACTTTCATTGCCTTCCAGCAGATGGCCTGACCAGAGCCAAAACCTAAGACCAGTTATCTAATAAGAATCACTGTCTGGTAGCCTACACTGCTGTCCTTAAGCAACTCTTCTCATGAAGACCTGACACTTTGATTGAAGGGCAGTGTGGTATACTTGACTGCCACACTCTGATACATATGGAATCTCCTTTTATAAGTGGAAAGTAGAAGCATACTCAAAAGTGAGCACCACGCTATCGCCCAATGTCTCCTGATCTCTCTGTGATGTCCTCCAGCCAGTCTCTTAATGGGCATGAGATCCCTGTGGGGCAGCCATGTGGATATTGCTATATTCCCACTTTCTGTCTTCAAGATTTTCAGGTGTCTACCACCTTATTTTCTTCTGCTAGACTACACCAAGTGTTTCCAGAATATGTTGAATGAACTGCCTCAATGTTGTTATCTTAACTTCTTTTCATGATTGTTAAAACAATCCTATTCAGATTTTGTAGTCTGAGGTTTGCTATAGATGAATTCTGAGGCAGTTCTTTCCACTATAAAAAGGTATCCTCACAATGACTCAGCATTTTAACTACAATACAGCAAAATGACAGTTGCCATTTCCACCACTATCTAGTCACTTCCTCATGAGACACTCAGCCTTCTAGTTTCCACGCCGCCAATATGAAACGCTGACTCCACTGCCATAAAGCAAGTTTCCTGTCAACAGACAAAACCTGAGGCAAATTAAGGATCTTTGTCTGGCTGCATATACCATTGACCTAAAGTAAGGTTTATAATGTGGACATGATATTTGATTGGAGGTCAGTTAGGAAGCTGTCTTGGCCACCTTTTGTTACCCAGAGACTGTTTTCTCGGTGTTTGTGTGAATTTTAAAAGTGATATGCACTCATCATTTCAAAGGAAGCACTACAACATCCCTATCTGTCACATGATCTCTGTGTTTCATACAGGCCAGTCTCTTGATGGCCCTTTCCCAAGGGGCGGTCATGTGATCCTGGCATGACTTCCATGGGGCCATGGGCCCTAGGTTAACACTGTATAATTTTGTACAGAGTAGGCAAAAGACCTACTCACACTCCAAACAACCTAGACCCTGTGATGAAAACTAATGTGTAGTCCATGGCCCATAGAACAAAGCTGTCTAGTCTTACAGGAAAAAAAAGGAGAGCTTCATTCATAGTAACAGTATTGTCCTCCCTTTAAGTGATATAGACTGGAATCTTGGGCCCATGACACAAAGCCAGTCTCTTCCAAACAATAATACAACAGAGCCCTGGTCTAAAGCCACCAAACTTGTAAGACTGTCCTCATTAAAAAATAGACCTTAAAACACAAAGCCAGCCATTCTGCTTGTATGAATACATTTTTTGGACAATAAGAACTTGGCTCCATGTATGGGCTTTCTCTTAGGAGCAAGACTGGTGTCTTCGATTTGAAGTTTCAGTCTCTTCGCTTTTTCAGGATGTAGAGCTAAGACATTGTCCCATAGCATTTCCTCTGTGTTTTCCTAACAGAGACTGAATTAGTGGCATGGACCATAATTCTAAGCTTGTTCTCCCTGAAGGAATGTCGAGTGGTGTCCTAGGCCTACAGAAACAAGCCTGTATTTATGCAAGGGAAACTAGAATGGAGACTTAGGCCTGTGACGCCAAGCCTGGACTCTCCTCACAGGAACTAGAGTGCAGGCCAAGGCTCCTAAAGTCAAGACTGTCTAATTGATAATAGACTAAAGAAAACAAATACTCACATAACACCCAAAGTAGCCGCTGTGAACAGAAACTCTTGTGCCATGCATGGACCACAAACAAAGCTGTATTCTCTGAACAGAAGGAAGAAATGGAGGTTGCTGTTCATACCAGCAACACTGTCTTTTCCTGCAAAGCTGTGGACATGGACAAAAGACACAAAACCTGTCTTTTTCTAACAATAAGTACAAGAGAAACTGGGACACATGACAATAAACCTGTCCTGTCTGATAACCAGGATAGAGGAGACCTTACATCCCAGGGCAAACTTGTCCTCAGGTGAGAGAATGTTAACACATAGAATCCTGTGTCCTACCTAGAAATCTAATCAGGAACCAGAGTGCTGACCTTGGTTTGTAGATGCAATCCCTTTTCCTATTTTCAGGAAGTAGAGTTGAGGAATTTGCCCATTGCATTTTTCTGTATTTCCCTAACAGAGACTGAAAGCATGGCCTGGACCCATAGTTCTCCACCTTTATTCTCTGAATGAATATCGCCTGGAGTCCTAGGCACACAATAACAAGCCTTCTTTAAGGAAGAAACTATAATGGAGACTGTGAAAATGGCACCAGACTTGGAACTCCTAAAAAGTACTACTTGGCAGCCCCAGGCCCAAAAGGCCAAAACTATTGAATTGGTAACAAATTCCAGACTGATATTATAGGCCCACAACACCCAGCCTGTCCCCTGCTGCCAAAAACTCTAGGAGAGACCTTGACCCACTAATATAAAGATGTCATCTCCTTGTAGGTGAAACAACAAAGGGTGCCATTCATAGCACCAAGACTGTCCTCCCTTTAAAGCATTTACAATAAAATTTTGGGCTGATGGCATCAATCGTGTGTCCTCCTAACAGTCCCTTCAGCACAATCTGGTCCCATATCACCAATTTTTCCTTTTTCCAATTATTGAATGGTGACTGTAACTGACAGCTCTAGCCTTTCCCCTAGTAAGAGAAGGTACTGCAGTCACTTAGAAACAGGGTGCAAAGCCTGGATCTTCTTTCAGAACTCGATTGTGGAAATTGGAAGGACAAAAAAGCATTGTTCTTATTTCCAGTAAGTAGAGCAGAGATCTTGGTCCACAGAATCTAGCCTAAATTTTCATAATGGAACCTTCAGTTGAGGATAGGACACAGTAACAAGACTGTCTTGGCAGAAAAAAACAAGTCAAAGAACTCCTTGCCCTATGCCAAAGTTCTCTGCTTGGATCAGGGAAAGTAGAGTGAATGTTTGAAAGCATGACACCATGCTACTCTCATTTTCAAGGTAAAGTCGAGGGGAAAATGTTTCCCACACACTGAAGCCTGGTGCATTCTAAGAAGTAGAGTGAAAACCTAGTCTTTTTCTAAACCCGTGGTAACAATACTAGTATCTGGTAACAAATGATTCCTATAGGGTCTTCCATGACCCGCATGTAGATCCCGTGAGGTGTTCACATGAATGGCACATGATTCCCTAGTAAACGCTACGGGATTTTCAGGTCACTTCCACCTTATTCTTCTTCCCCTATCCTCAACCAAGTGTTTTCAAAACATGTCTCATAATCTACATATTTTCAATATTTCAGCATTGGTGCACTGCCATTCCCTCTTGGCAGCAGTGGCCAAAGGTCAGCACCCAAGAATGGTGCAAGATATGCACCTGAAGCCATTAAGAGTTATGCTCACAATTACTCAGCATTTTTGCTACAGTATAGCAAAGTAGTGGCTGCATTTTCTACCACTTAACATAGCTTCCTCAATCAGACTCAGTCTACTAATTTCAACATGGTTAATGTGTGACAGCCACTCCCTTTGTGTTCCAGTAGGTGGCCTGACCACAGTCAAAACCTCAAGCCAGTTATCTAAGGATCATTGTCTGATAGTCTACACCACAGTCCTCAAGCATGTCTTTTCATTCAGACCTGACCTTTTGATTGAAAGTCATTGAGGTGATAGTCTTGGCGAGGCTCTATTGCACAGGGAAGGACAGTTGTTCCGCTTTTAAAATTAATTTTATTGGAGAACCAGAACATTAGCTCCAAATATGAACTTTCTCTTAGGAGCAAGAGTGGTGACTTTGGCCTTCAGTTCCAATTCCTTCCCCTTCTCCAGGAGGTAGAGCTGAGACCTCGTCCCATAGCATTTCTACTGTATTTTCCTAACAGAAACTGAATTGGTAACAAATCACAATTTTAAGCCTGTCCTCTCTGAACAAATGTCGAGTGGTCTCCTAGGCCCATGAAAACAAGCTTATCATTATGCAAGGGAAACTAGATTGTAGACTTAGGCCTATGACCCCCAACCTGGACTCTCCTCACATGAACTAGAGTGCAAACCAAGGCTCCCAAGGTCAAGACTATCTGAATAACAGACTAGATGAATCAACTACTCTCACTATGGGAAATACAGCCCCTGTGAACACAAACTTATGTGCAGTGCATGGCCCATGAACAAAGCTGTCTTCACTGAATGAAAGGAAGAATGGGCTCCTCCGTAAATAGCAGCAACACTGTTTTCCCTTGAAAGGATGTGGAGTGGGGACCCAGGACCAAGGTACAAAGCCTCAATTTTCCTAACAATAAGTACAATAATTATTCCTCTTCACCTATCCTCGACAAAGTGTTTTCAGAACATGTCTCAAAAACTGCACATTTTCAGAATTTCAACAGAAAACATGACAAAGTGAGAGACATCCCTTGATCTCTTCTTTTGAACAACAATAAGCTCAACAAAAACACCCAAACCGCGCACCAGCACAAATGTGGGATCTGCATAAGAACTACCACAGGTACTTTAAGGCATTATATAAAACAGGGATCCATGAAGCTTACACTCCACCTACTGGAAAACAAAATAAAAGCACCTTCTTTGCAACAGGCTACAGCCTAATACACTTCCGTTAATACCCAAGAGGAGAAAGAGTCCATTAAAGACCATGAACAACCAAGGTGACAAAGTATCTCAGAAAGAAAGAGGAAAATCTCCAGAAAATAAGCTTACAAACATAGAAATATGGGACTTAAGTGACAGAGAATTCAGAATGGTACTTGTGAAGAAATTCAATAAGATTGAAAATAAATCATATCAACAATTGCAGGAACTGGAAAAACAACTAGATTAGCAGAGCAAGGAGATTGAAACCCTCAAAATGAAACAAATAGAACTTCTAGAGATGAAGAACAGACTGCAGGAGCTGACAAATGAAATAGCAAGCTTGGGAAATAGAGTTGACCAAATGGAGTAAAGGGTATATGATATCAAAGACAGAAATCTAGAAATGCACCAGAAGGAAGAAGAAAGAAACACAAGAATGAACAATAATGAAAGAGAAATACAAGAACTAGCTGATACCATCAGGAGAGGAAACATAAGAATAATAGACATTCTCAAAGGTGAGGAGAAGGAGCAGGGACAAGAAAGCATTTTCAGACAAATAGTGAGCGAGAATTTCCTAAATCTAAGGACTGAGTTGAAGCTTAAAATTCAAGAAGTCAACAGAACACTCAATTCTCTCAACCCAAAGAGGCCTTCACCAAGACACATTGTATTAAAGTTATCAAACATCAACAACAAAGAATTCTCAAGGCAGCCAGGGAGAAGAAAAAGGTAACACATAAAGGTAAGCCCATTAAATTATCATCAGACTTCTAAGCACAAACCTCACAAGCGAGAAAGGAATGGAAACTATTTATATTTAAACTATTAAGTGAAAGAAACTACCAGCCTAGAGTAATGTATCCAATTAAGCTCTCCTTTAGAAGGAGAAATTAAGACCTTTCCAGACATACAAAAATTGAGGGAATTCTCTACTACAAGACCCATTCTACAAGAAATACTGAAAGGGGTCAGCTCACCTAAAATAAAACAACAACAACAACAACAAAACTGCATACTTAGGAGTAAAGTGACTATCAGGTAAATAGAAGCAGAGGAGTACAACCCTTACTAAGAACAGGGCATTATAGCTTAAATAATAAAGAGCAAATTGTTATAACAAGATAGTAATGAACATTCAGCATGCATAGGGACAGATTGAGACAACAATGACTAAAAAAGCAAGGATTCAAAATTCCAAATTCACAAAGAGGAATGGAGATAAGTCATGTGCAGATAAAAATACATGACTGTATACACACACACACACACACACACACACATACACACACAAAACTATCCTTTTCATATTTGTAATGGTAACCATACACCAAACATTCAGAGTTGAAGTATGTAACATAAAACAAGAAGAACCAGAGGCAAAACCCACAAAACTCAACTAAAATTAAAAACGAACAAACAAAAAAAACAAGAACAGAAACACAAGGATAAGGAAGCAATGGAAACATTGAGCTATAAGAAAGCAAAAAGTAAAATGGCTATAAGAAGACCTTATATTTCAATAATTGCCCTAAATGTAAATGGACTGAACTCACCAATAGAAAAGTACAGAGTTGAAGAATGGATCAAAAAACAAAACCCAACGGTACACTGCCCCCAGAAGACACATCTCAGTTCCAAAGACAAATATAGACTCCAAATGAAGGGTGGAAAATGGTATTTCAAGCAAATGGCATTCAGAGAAAAGAGGGAGTAGTGGTACTAATATCAGACGAACTGGACTTCAAAATAAAAAAGGTAAAGAAAGATACTGAGGGACACTTCATAATGAAAAAGGGATTCATGCACCAAGAAAACATAACTTATTAATATCTATGCTCCCAGTCAGGAAGCCTCAAATTATGTAAAGCAATTACTAACAGAACTAAAAGGAGAAACAGATGAAAACACTATCATAGTAAAGGATCTAAATATCTCACTGTCGGATATGGACAGATATCCAAACAGAAAATCAATTACGTCCTTAAATGACACATTAGACCAACTGAACATAATTGACATTTATAGAGCCTTCCATCCTGCACATGGATCATTCTTAAGAATCAACCACATACTGGGACACAGAGATCGACTCAACAAATATAAGAAGGTTGAAATCATAGCAGCCATATTCCCTGATCATAATGCTTTGAAACTAGAGATCAACTGAAAAAAGAAAGCCGGAAGAACCACAAATACATGGAGATTAAACAACATGCTACTGCAGAATAACTGGGTCAGAGAAGAAATAAAAATAGAGATCAAGAGATACAGAGAAATTGAGTGATAATGATAGTACAACATACGAAACTTTTGGGACACAGCAAAAGCAGTCATAAGAGGAAAGTTCATATTATTACAGGCCTACCTCCAAAAACAATGAGTCCAAATAAATGACCTAACACTTCATCTTAAAAAACAAGAAAAGTAAAACAAATGAAGCCTAAAGTCAGCAGAAGGAAAGAAATCATCAAAATTAGAGCAAAATAAATAAAATTGAAAACAAAAAAAAATAGAAAAAAGTAAATGCAACAAAGAGCTGGTTCTTTGAGAAGGTTAATAAAATTGACAAACTCCTGGCTAAACTCACAAAAGAAAAAAGAGAAAGGACACAAACAAAATCAGGAATGAAAGAAGGGAAATTATAACTGATATCGCAGAAATACAAAGGATCGTACAAGAACATTATGAAAAAGTATATAACATCAAATATAATAACTTAGAAGAAACGGACCAGTACTTGGAAAAATACAACCTTTGTAGATTAAATCAAGAACTGGAAAATCTAAATAGACTGATCAGCAGTACGGAAATTGAAATAATCTACAAAAACCTACCAAAAACCTACAAAAAAGGATCAGATGGCTTCACCAGTGAATTCTACCAAACATTCAAAGAAAAGTTAATAATGAGTCTCCTCAAACTCTTCCAAAAAATCAAAGAAGAGGCAATACTACCCAACTCATTTTATCAGGCCAATATTACCCTGATACTGAAACCTGGTAAAGGTAACATAAAATAAGAAAAAAAAAACCTACACATTTTCAAATATCAGCATCAATGCATTGGCCATTAAGCAATTCTCTCTCAACTCAGTGGCCTAAGATCAGCATCCAAGAATGATGTGGGAGACGCACCTGAAACCTTTAAGAGTTATGTTCACAATGACTCAGCATTTTAGGTACACTACAGCAAAATGGTGGCTGCTTTTTCCCCTACTCTAAAGTAGCTTCCTCAAGCAGACTCAGCCTACAAATTTCAAAATGGTTAATGTGTGACAGCTGCTCCCATTGCCTTCCAGCAACTGCCCTGACCACAGCCGAAATCTCAGGCCAGTCATCTAAGGACCATTGTCTGATAGCCTACACCACTTTCCTCAAGCAAGTCTTCTCATGTAGACCTGACCTTTCAAATGAGGGCCAGTGAGGTGGCAATCTCAGCCATGCTCTGTTATTTCTGAAATCTCCTTTTATCAGTGTTTATTTGAATTTCACCGAGAAATTTAGATGGATAACTCAAAAGTGAGCACCACACCATCACTCAATGTCATGTGATCTCTCTGTGATGTCCTCTGCCCAGACTCTTAATGGTCACAAGACTCCCCTGGGGCAGCTAGGTGATTATCACAAGATTCTGGCATTACTGCTACTAGATTTTCAGCTGTCTTCCATCTCATTTTCCTCCACTGGCCTAAACCAAACATTTCCAGAACATGTTGAAAGAACTGCCTCAATGTCAATATGTCAGCTTTCTTTTCATGGTCATTAAGCTAGTCCCTCTCAAACTTTGTAGTCTGAGGTTGACTATAGAGGAATTGTGAGGTAGCCATTCTTTCCACCATGAAGAGATATCCTCACAATGACTCAACATTTTACCTACAATACAGTAAAATGGCAGCTGTCATTTACACCACTATCCAGTCACTTTCTCACATATACTCAGCATCAAGTTTCAACATGTCCAGTATGCAACGGGCACCTCCAATGCCCTAAATCAGATTTCCTGACAAAAGACAAAATATTAGGCCAATTAAGGATCATTGTCTGGCCACATATACTGCTGACTTCAAGTAAGATTTGGAATGTGGACAACAAATTTGACTGGAGGTCAGTTTGGAGGCTGTCTTGGCTACCTTCCGTTACACAGAGACTAATGTTTTCTCAGTGTTTATGTGAATTTTATCAACTGACGTGCACTCGTCAATTGAAAAGGAGCACTACGACATCCCCATTTTTCATGTGAACTCCCTGAGTTTCAGACAGACCAAGTTCTTGATGGGCCCTTGACTCCCATGGTTCGGTCTCGTGATCCTGTCATGACTCTCCCACAGGGCCATGGGCCCAATGTTAACACTGTCTCTTTTTGAACAGAGTAGGGAAAAACCTACTCACACTACCAACAACCTAGACCATGTGATGAAAACTAATATGCAGTGCATAGCCCACAGACCAAAGCTGTCTACTCGTACAGGAAAGAAAGGACAGTTCTATTCATGGTTATAGAACTGTCCTCCCTGCAAATGATGTAGATGGGAGTCTCAGGCCCATGACACAAAGCCAGTCTCTTCCTAACCATAATACAATAGAACCATCGCCTAATGCCACCAAGCCTTTAAGGCTGTCCTCACTGAAAACTAGTGATTAGAAACTTGAAACTGCAAGGCCAGATGTTCTACTTATAAAAATACCTTTTTTTGGAGAACTAGAACATTGGCTCCATGTCTGGGCTTTTTCTTAGCAGTGAGAAGTGGTGACTTTGGCTTGCAGTTCTGTTCATTCACTTTTCCAGGAGGTAGAGCTGAGATCTCATCCCACAGCATTTCTTCTGTCTTCTCCCAACAGAGCCTCAATTGGTGGCATAGACCACGATTCTAAACCTGTCCTCCCTGAAGGAATGTCGAGCAGTGTTCTAGGCCCACAGAAACAAACCTGTCAATAGGCCTTTCACAGCTGCCAGACATCCCTATGAGGGGGGGCAGAGAGGAAGGGAGAAGGTGAAGTGAGTTTCCTTGAACGACCCTGCCAGAGGGTTCTGCAAGCTTCACACAGCTGGTGACAGGGTCCAGTCATCGAAGCAGAAAGCAGAGAAGCAGGATGACAGAGAAATGACAGTTGATTTTTACCAGCCATGGTCGCAAAACCGAGGCTGAGCCACAACCCCCAAACCCAACCCAGAGGGACCCTCCCTACAAATCCTCTGAGACCGAACACTGCGGAGCCCAGGAGAATCTAAGCAAATGCTACTAAAACTGTTGCTAACACTGACAGGGACTGAGAACGAGAGTAGTGAGTGTGATTCAACATCTATAAGAGAAAAAGAAAGGCATTATTAAGGTTTTATGTAAAGCAGGGATCCAAGAGGCTTAGACACAATCTGCTGGAAACTAAAAGAAAAACACCCCCCTTGCAAAAGGCTAAAAAGAGACTTTTATATAATAAATCTTCATTCTGGAAAAAAAAAAAAGCAGAATACACTTCCATTAATGCCAAGATAGACAAATAGTTCATTAAACACCATGAACAACTAAGGTGACAAGGCATCTCAGAAAGAAAGAGAAAAATCTCCAGAAAATAAGCCTACAGACATAGAAATGTGCAACTTAAATTACAGAGAATTCAGGATGATACTTCTGAAAAGACTCAGTGAGATATGAAATGAGTCATATCAACAATTTCAGGAATTGAAAAAACAACTAGATGAGCAGAATGAGTTATTTAGCAAGGAGAATGAAACCCTCAAAAGAGGACAGAACCAATCTTCTGGAGATAAATAAAAACACATTGAAAAATGAAATAGGGAGCTTGGGAAATAGAGCTGAACAAATAGAGGAAAGGATCAATGATATCAAAAACAGAAATCTTGCAATATATCAGAAGGAAGAAGAGAGAAATCGAAGAATGAACAATAATGAAAGAGAAATACAAGAACTAGCTGATACCATCAGGAAAGAAACACAAAAATAATGGGCATTATCAAAGGTGAGGAAAAGAGCAGGGACTTGAAAGCATTTTCAGGCAAATAGTTGATGAGAATTTCCCAAATCTAAGGAATGAGCTGGAGTTTGGAATTCAAGAAGTCAACAGAACACCCAATTCTCTCAACCCAAAGAGGCCTTTACCAAGATATATTGCTTTAAAATTATCAAAAATCAATGAAAAAGAGAGAATTTTCAGGACAGCCAGGGAAAAGAAGATGATAACTTATAAAGGAAAATCCATTATATTATCATCTCAGCACAAACTTTACAAGCTGAGAAGGAGAGAAATAAAATATCCAAACTATTAAGTGAAAGGAACTACCAGCCAAGAATAATGTATCCAGTTAAGCTCTCCTTTAGATATGAGGAGAAATGAAGACCTTTCCAGACAATCTAAAATTAAGGGAATTCTCCACTACGAGGCTTGTACTACAAGAAATGCTGAAAGGAGTCAACTCACCTAAAACAAAATGAAAAAAAAAAAATACATAATTAGGAGTAAGGTGACTATCAAGCAAATAGAAGCAGAGGAATGCCATCCTTACTAAAAACGTGGTATTAGAAGCTTAAATATTAAGAAGAGAATTGCTAGAGCAAGATTGTATGAACATTCAGCATACATAGGGACAAATAAAGACAATAATGACTGAAAAGGAGGAGGATTCAAAGATCGGAATTCACAAAGGAGAATGGAGATAAAGCATGTGCAGAAAAAAAATGGACAACTGTATGTATATAACAGTCCTTTACATAGTCGTAATGGTAACCACACACTAAAGATTCAGAACTGAAGCATATAACATAAAACAAGAAAACCAGAAGGAAATACCACAAAAGACAACCAAAATAAAGAAAACAGAAACACAAGGACAAGGAAGCAATGGAAACACCAAGCTACTAGAAAGTAAAAGATAAAATGTCTATATGAAGACTACATATTTCAATAATTACATCTCAGCCCCAAAGGCGAATATAAACTCAAAGTGAAAGAGCAAAAAATGATATTTCAAGCAAATAGCATTCAGAGAAAAGAGGGAGTAGCGGTACTAATACCAGACAAACTAGACTTCAGAATAAAAAAAGGTAAATAAAGATACTGAGGGACACTTCATAATGGTAAAGTGAATCATGCACGAAGAAGACATAACATATTAATATCTATGCTCCCAATTGGGGAGCCTCGAATTATGTAAAGCAATTACTAACAGAACTAAAGGGAGAAACAGATCAAACAGCTATCATAGTAGGGGACCTAAACACCTCACTGTCGGATATAGACAGAGCATCCAAACAGAAAATCAATAAGGAAATTACATCCTTAAATGACACATAGTGCACATGGAGCATTCCCAAGATCGACCACATACTGAGAGAAGGAAATAGCCTCAACAAATATAAGAAGGATGAAAGTATACCAACCATATTCTCTAATCATAATGCTTTGAAACTAGAGATCAACTGAAAAAAAGAAAGCAGGAAGAACCACGAATACATGGAGATTAAACAACATGCTACCGCAGAATAACTGGGTCACAGAAGAAATAAAAAAGAGATCAAGAGATACAAAGAAATGAATGATAATGATAGTACAACATATCAAAACTTTTGAGACATGGCAAAACCGATGATAAGAGGAAAGTTCATACTATTACAGGCCTATTTCCAAAAATAAGAACCAGGCCAAATAAACAACCTAATGCTTCATCTTTAAAAACTAGAAAAGGAAAAACCAAATGAAGCCTAAAGTCAGCAGAAGGAAAGAAATCATCAAAATTAGAACAGAAATAAATGAAATTGAAAACAAAAGAAAAAAAACAATAAAAAATAAATGCAACAAAGAGCTAGTTCTTTGAGAAAGTTAGTAAAATTGACAAATCCTTTGGCTAGACTCATTAAATAAAAAAAGAAAGGACACAAATAAATAAAATCAGGGATGAAAGAGAAGAAATTATGACAGACAAAACAAAAATAGAAGAAGACTATGAAAAGTACATAACACCAAATTTAATAACCTACTTGGGAAAATACAACTTTCCTAGACTGAATCAAGAAATGGAAAATCAAAATAGACCAATCAGCAGTACAAAAATTGAAACAATCATCAAAAACCTACCAAAAAAGAAAAGTCCAGGACCAGATGACCTCACCAGGGAATTCTACCAAACATTCAAAGATTTAATATCTATTATTTTTAAACTCTTCCAAAAAAATTGAAGAAGAGACAATACTTTTCAACTGGTTTTATGAGGCCAATATTATTCTGATACCAAAACCTGGTAAAGATAACACACAAAAAGAAAACTACAGAGCGATATCTCTCATGAACAATGCAAAAATCATAAATAAGATACTAGCGAACCGAATACAACAACATATTAAAAAAGATTGCATACTATGATCAAGTGAGCTTTATCCCAGAGTCAAGGGATGGTTCGACACATGCAAATTGATTGATGTGATACACCACCTAATCAAATTAAAAAATAAGAATTATATGATCATGTCAATAGATGTACAGAAAAACCTTCCACAAGATACAGTATCCATTTATGATCAAAACACTTAACAAAATCAGTATAGAAGGAAAGTACCTTAACATAATAAAGGCCTTATATGACAAACCCTTAGCCAACATTATACTTAATGGTGAAAAACTAAAAACCTTCCCTCTTAGATCAGGAACAAGGCAAGGCTGTCCACTATCTCCACTATTATTCAATATAACATTGGAGGTCCTAGCGAGTGCAATCAGACAAGAGAAAAATATAAAAGGCATCCAAATAGGAAATGAAGAAGTCGAAGTGTCACTATTTGCAGATGACATGATTATATAGAAAACCCTAAAGACTTCACAAGAACACCACTAGAAACAATAAGCAAATACAGTAAAGTTTCTGGATACAAAACCAACGTTCAAAAATCCATAGTGTTTCTATATTCCAATAACGAAGTGTCTGAAAAAGAAGTGGAAAAAACCATTCCTTTTGCAATTGCAACAAAAAGAATAAAATACCTAGGAATAAATCTAACAAAACACTTGACGGACCTATGTAACGAAAACTATTAGAGCTTATTAAAAGAAATAGAAGAAGATACAAATAAATGGAAAGATATTTGTTTTTCTTGGATTGGAAGAATCAACATAGTTAAGATGACCTTATTACTTAAGGCATTATACAGATTAAAGTGGTCCCCATCAAAATCTCATTGGCTTTTTTTAAAAGAAATAGAACAGAACCCCACCAGATTTGTATGGAAGCACAAAAGATACTGAATTGCCAAAGCCATCTTGAGAAAAAAGAACAAGGCTGGAGGCATCACTCTGCCTGACTTCAAATTATATTACAAGGCAACAGTAATCAAAATGTCATGGTGTGGACAGAAAAACAGACACACAGACCAGTGGAATGTAATCTAGGGTCCAGAAGTAAATCCATATTTATATGGGCAAATAATTTTTGACAAAAATGATTTCTTTTAAAGCAAGCATATGAGTTTCAATTTTAATAAAGGTCAGTTTATCAATTTGTTCTTTTGAGCTAAATTTGTGTCTTGTGTGAATAAGGGTCAAATTCTATTTGTTTGTTTATGCATGCATACATAGTGATATCCAGTAGTTCCAACATCATTCGTTGGAAGTAAAAACTGAACTGCCTTTAAACTTATATTAAAAATCTGTTGTCTTCATATTTGTGAGTCTATTTTTTACTCTCTATTCTGTGCCATTGATCTGTGTGTTAATCCTATTCCAGTACCACACTGTCTTGGTTACTATAGTCATATAAGTTTCAAAATCAGATAATATAATTATTTTGGCTCTTCTGGTTCCTTTGCATTTCCACGTAAATTTTAGAATCAGCTTGTCAGTTCACACACACACACACACACACACACACACATGCACATAGCTTACTGAAATTCTGATAGATTGCAATGAATGTGTAGATAAAGTTGAGACATCTGTTATATTGACAATACTGAGTCTTTTCGTAGTGTTTGTCTTTTGAAGCATAAAATAAACATGGATTATTGATTTATTTAGATATTTTTAAAAGTTTTTCTCAGCAATGCTTTATAGTTTTCAGTGTATAAGTCTTGCACTTTTTCGTAAAATTCATTTCTAAGTATCTTATTCATTTTGATGCAATTGTGAATGGAGTTGTTTCTTTAATTTCATTTTCTGATTGATTGTTACTAGTATGTAGAAATACATATATACATAATGCTTCCAGCTCTGGTAATAGTCTGATTTTTCAGCTTGTGAATTATCAAACTAGTAATGTCACAGTGAACTAAGCCATGAAGTATGGACAGAGTGCTACAGATTATGAAAAATAATTGCAGTATTATCATAATGTTCTTTTTGATAATGCAGGACTATGAAAGTTCTGTGTTATTTTCATATTGGGGCAATGAACATTTTAAAGTGTTTAATTCTAATTGTGCAACAATATGTATTATATATATATACAAAATATCATAGTTACATTACTGTCTTATTTTGGCATAAATATATGTAAATCTCTATAAATATTATTTATTTAGAAAAAGTCAGATCTTGGCTTCTGAATTAGATTACATTTTATTGTTGCAGGCACTGAGTAACTAGTGAATTACTAAGTTACATTTTAGCATTTGATTTTATGTTATTCTGACCTAAATGTTTTGAATTTATTTCTGATAAAATACATCGAATTGGATTAGAGTTCAGTCTTAATTATTAAAAATGTGAATTACAGACTATTTTATAGAACAACATATTAGGTTCTCAGTACATTTGTTAGATTAAGAAGTAAGGAGTTGGCATGCTTTTCTTATTTTCATATTTCTTCATTGTGCCGAATGCATAATTAATGAAGCAAAACGTTTTGACATAGGCTAAGCAGTTGTGAACTATTAAGTATAGAAGTCCCTGATTGTATATATTTAAAACAGGAATCAGTGATGAATTTAAATTATGGCACAAAATAATAAACATGAAAGCTCATCTTAGGCTTTACAAATTTATGAAAATTTTTCTTATTTTTTCTTTACCAGTTAACTAACAACAAATAAGACATTTATAGTAGTAGGAATTGCCATTGTCCTTATTTTTAAGTTGTTTCTGAGGCTGCTCTAATATACCTTTGTTTCTTCCAATGTACATTATTCTGACAAATTCTTGGTCCTTATGAATGACAACCATTAAATTCATGAACTCCTAGATTTATGTCTAACAGCCATAATATCTGCTTGTTTGCTGAATACCAGGAACTGAGCTAAGCAGTTTACATGTATTATCACATTTAATCCCCATGGTAAGCCAATGAAGTGAATATCATCATTAACCCTTTCTTAGAAAAAAAAAAAGTTGCACAAATTATCACAGCTAGAAAGTGGTAGGCCTAAGAGGCATATATTTTCTTAACCATGCCTCTATCACTCTTTCTTAAAATGTCTTTTCCTGAAGTGTTTCAGAGTGACTTCAAATCCAGTTTTTGAAACTGAATTGGTAAACCCTTGGGTTTAATCCGTGAAGAAGTGTTAATTCCAACATCAAATTGTGTTTGCGTTACTTTATGTCTGTCCTCCACAATGGTTCTCTACTAAGAGTGGCATAATCTCTCTGGAAGGATTTGAAAATCTAGAGTCAGGAGAGAGTGTCTAGGGGAAACTACCAGCACTTAGCACTCCAGTAGTAAGAGATGGTAAATGTTATGTAGTGCACAGGGTACAGGGCAACCCCTCATAATAAATAACTCTCCCACCCAAAATATCAACATTGCTCTTTTTCGGAAACTATGAGCTGCTTATCCAAAAGTTGCAAATAATGAATTTCTTCCACAATAAATTGAGGATTTACTTTGCCCCAGAGTTAGGGTGCATAAACCATTTATAAAATTCCATTTTTATTCCATCGCAACAGGAATTCTTTTTGCTTCCATTGCTCTTTGTTATTCCTTTTTTTTTTTTTTTTTTGCCAAGTTTAAATATGATTAAGCTGTTCATTTAATCTTACTTTTTGGACTAAATCCATGGAAGTTACTTTCATGACTAGGAAATAGGAAAAATCAATTTGTTCTTTTCCTGGCAAAAGCTATCCATCATTCAAAAAGATTCATAGAGTACAGATTTCCCTGGATGAAACTGTTTGCATGTGCTGGTCCAGGAGTTTGAAGAATGTGTCTCTCTCAGAAGTCACACTTAATTGCTTAGTTTATTATAACTTTTATTAAACTGATGCAAGTGGCTTGAAATTCATCATACTCCACAGGTATGTATTATTAGTTTGAATAATTAGTCAAAAATAAAGATTGACTGTAATGTATGTATACTAACCTTCATGATAAAAATCTGTAACTTAATGCAGACTCACTCCTTGCTGCTTGACAATATGTATTAGGAGATATATTTTAAAGCTTTCAGTCTAATTGAATAGGAACAGGTTTCATGGTCTAAATGGTTGAGAGTTCCAGTGATAGTAGTAGCTAACATTTGGCCATTTAATCTTCACAACAACCTAATGAGGTAGGTCCCATCACTAACTCTGTTTATACTAGCACCTAGATGATGATGATGGTGAGAAAAGTTTTATTTCTTGACTGCTTTTAAGTTCAGACTGTGTATCCTTCCTTAAAAAGAAGCAAAAAGATTTTTCATTATTAATGGGGAATTAGAGATTATAGTATGAACATGTAACAAACAGTCATTATACATTTGTGTTTGTGGTAATATATATAAACAATCTAAAGAATTCTTAAGTAGAAGTTTCTCAAGTTGAAAATGTTAAATAAAACCAATATAACTTACACCTCTTTCTTTCAGATTTGTTCTTAAAAACACAAGTTTTTATGAACCATTTAAAATCACAATTTTTTTCTGTGTCTAAATCATTAAAGCCACATTCTTGTAAATCACAAGTGCTCTTATTTTGCTAATCTTGATGAACACATTTGGCATCAGGATACAATTAATTTGTACATATCTAAACATGCCTTTAGGCATCCATTTCTGATGTCAAATTATGTGTAAAGTGCCCAATGCTGACATTCAAACACTATAGAAGCAGTGGAACTTTAGACTATTTGGTTAGTATATAACACAAATATTTATTTATACTTGCACATGGAGTATAATAAGGAAATATATGCTCAAAGGTTTTGACTAAGCTTAGATAGTATAGAATTTCATTATAGGTTTATATCATTATTATTTTTGAGCATGCGTAAGTGGTTATGTCCTGATACTCAGACACTGTCCCACGTGTATGCATTTGTATGTGGAAAACTTCAACTCATCACAAGCATAATCATCATCTCAAAGAATAAGAGCTCCAACTTTTAATTTTCATAACCAATTACTTTTTTTGAAGTATCTTGTATGCATTGCAATTATGTGAAAACATCTGCAAAAGTCATAATTAAAATTTTAAAACAGGTAGATAAAACTATTATATGCGCTTCTTTATGAAGCATGAGAGAAAAACAAAGGAAAATTCTCATTGAGCAACAAATAATTGAAATAATGTAGCTTTCTTTATTTTTATCTAATTATATTATATCATCCCAACTCAACTTGTCGTATGCTTCTTATGAACATCTCACAGTCTCTAGCACCCTGCTAGATACAGAGGTCCTTAATAAATATTTGAATTTATTAATTGGATGATCTGCCTTATACCCTTATGGATATGGAGAAAATGAAAATGCTTTAAAAAGTACTTTCCAAATCAGTTTACTTTTAAAATATGAAAATGTGGTTTGTTCCCTGTGCTGGTGGTAGAATCATAGCTGGGGTCTTTTTCCTCAGTGTGAGTGATACCCTTTTCAGTTAATAAAAACTGTGCAGGTTACAGAGCCTATCATTTTCTTCCACTAATGTCTGAGGTAAACATTGTTCATATCCTTTGCATGTCTTATACCATGACAGGGACTCAAATACAATCCTGGGCACAGAAGAAATATTTTTTTTTTGGTTTGAAATGTGAGCTCTTTGCTCTTTCTGACCAGTCTCTGTTCATGCCAAAAGCATATTTCTCTTCCTCATCACTGCCCCTTAACATGTGGTCTTCCTTATTTTGTCTGACTGAGGCTTTTTATTAAGTCACCTTGTTATATAACACTATAAATTTATAGTTCATATAGCATTTATATACTTTCCAAACACCTTCAAATATACTCATTCATTTTATTTTAAAATCGATCCTGTGAGTTTGTTAAGGCCAGCATTGTTATCCCACAGGAATACATGAAAAGTACAGCACTGAAAAATCTAAAGCCTTATATGACCTCACGTTGTTAAATATGATAGCTGGAGACAGTGGATTCCCAGCCCAGGGCTCTTTCCAGTACCTTCTAAATAATAGTGAGGAACAAGGGGTTTGGAAGCAATAAACAGGTTTGAGTATGGTGGTAGTGATTTGTATTCTTTCCCAATATTGCACAGGAGTTGTATTTCTGCAAGATTTGATTTTATTTTTCTAAAATGGGAATACTTCATCATCTAAATAACATTTTTAAATGCCCATTTGCATCACTAACCTTAATCTGAATGAGATTTTGGTATATTAAAGAATTTGTTCTCTAAAGGTTCTGTGAAGATCTAGATGTCAGAAAAATAAGACAATACTATATCCTATATTCCTAGGAAGTACACAAATGGAAAATGATTAGCATAGTTTTGTCCAGTTTTATATCTAGTTTCTCTAAGGTCCCTGGTAACAGCCCATATAAGGTAATAGGTTGTGTTTAAGATGGTCTTTGTCAAAATTTGAATGGGTTCAAAGTGATGCCTTGGACAAATTACTTCGCTTCCCTGAGAGTTTCCTTCCCTGAAAAAAATGCAGAGTCATGAGCACTAAGAATAATGGAGGTAGAGAGTACCTGGAATATGGTAGGTAATCAATAAATAATAGCTATTATTTTTGTTTTCTGGGCAATGAAAGTACTGAGGGAAGTACATTAAATTAACAATTTCACTATAATATGTGGTTCTAAAATCAGTGTGCATTTCTCAAATACAATGTCACATATCTAAGTTGTGCAACACTCCTCTCCTTAAATCTTTGAAAGAAATGTAGAATCATTTGATGTGTCCTTTTTTATTTTTATGCATTATCTTTTATAATTCTATTCTATTATACCACATGATTCATTGCTAAAAATATTAATACTAATATTATTCTATGGGGGTATAAATTGAGTATATATATATATAGTGTCCACTCTTGTTTACATGAAAATAATGTTACAGATCTTGGAGACAGATGCTCTTGTGAATTATTATATTCTATGTTATTTGCTTCTAAATAATTTTAAACAACTCTCAATGTCCTTGTCTCTGAAACTTATTTTAAAATACAACAGTCATGAATTTAGAAACTGTAAACTTTACATGTTTTATTTATGTCTAAAAACATAGTTTAAGATATTCAGCAAATTATATTTTCATTAGCTTGAAGAAGTTACTAACTGTGCAGGTTATACTATTTTAAATGAAATCGGTTAGCTGTGAAAAAAATGTATTGTGGGCCTTATTATTGTTATCACCTCAAATCCTGACTATAGAGTCTACTCCCCCACAGAGACTACTCCATGAAGAAATGGAAAAGAGGGAGGCATTTCAAGTTTAGTCCAGGTTATGTGGCAAGAACTTTGGCAGGCAGGGAAGAAACTGTTTCCAGAGAACACATTGATTTTTGTTGTCCTGGATCTGGGGAATTAATCGTCCTCTGTAGCTGTGGAAAGAAGATGCTCTTTGTGCTGTCTTTCTGTAGTGTGTTTTTAAACTTATTGTTTTTTAATAGAGTACCCTCATTGTGCCTCACACTATATACTCCCCCTCCCCTTAACATACACATACCGTTACCATCATTCCTCAGCCCTATGAGTTTACTATGCTGACATTTCATTCATTCATTGAGTGAATATTTATTAAACACCTAATATGTGTCAGACATATTCAAAAAATTATAATGAAACAGTGAGGCAGAGTGGTGAAAACATGAAAGTACCACATTTGCATCTGAAAGAGAGTTTCTGGGCCTTTAAAGCAGTTACTCTGGGAAGAATCACAGGTTTATCACCAAGGAGCCAAGTAAGCACATAGTGATTTGCATTGGGGCTGCTCTTTTGGAACTGTATTCCTGAGCCAGTACATGTATATATTTGTTAGGTACTATATATATATATGTATATGTATATATAATAACTTCAGTTATATATATATATAATTAATTTATTTACTAATATTGTGGTGGAAATAACATACTTTGGAACAAAATGAACTTGAGTTGAAATACAAGACCTTTCAGGAAGTTATTTAACCCTTCCAAGGTTCAGTTTCTTTACTTGTAAGACTGAACTAGCAATGGAAAATAATATAGTTGTGAGGATTTATTTATTATTTAATTAACCCAAAATGGTATCAGTGACATGGAACACCCATGTTACCTGACAAAAAGCTATCTGAACATTTATAAAAATTAAATAAGCCTCATTCATATTGTTTTTTAATCAGAAATAACTTCCATATTGCACAGACTTTTTATGCTTTACATAGAAGCATGCAGCGATGAGCAAAAGTATATCAAAGTATTCGCCATTTTTGTTTTTTATTTGTCTCTAGGTTTTCTATTTCAAAGTACCATGTTCTTCCAAAGAGAATCACCAAGGAGCCAAGTAAGCACATAGTTTTTGCCTCACTGATGTGAGCCTCCCTTATTGTAAGCTTGAAAAACTATGGTGTATTCTATTTGAAGATCACCTGAATGCAGAGGTCCCTCTATCCCAGGACACACATTCATAAGATACACTATCCCTGGGCCTGATAGTAAGAACAACAGCTACCTCAGCTCCAAGTGTCAGTGCCAAGCCCAACTAATGCCCGGAAGCCCACCAAATACCACTGGTGAAGGGCATGACAGTAGAGAAGGGAAGAAAAGAATAAAGAAAAAAGATCAAGGTTTTCATCTAAAAAATATTTTATTGGAAAGACGTCTAGTCAAACTTTAGACAAATTATTTTAAAATCTCTCATAATTTTGTTATCTCAATAGAATTATTTTCATTTGCATAATATCTTTCTCTTGCATGTATTTTAGAATTGCAGTAATAATGCACATATTATTTTGTGCTCCACTGTTTTTCACTTAAAGTATAGCTTATAAAATTCTCATTTCTCAGTCTTAATTATCATTTTAAACTATAGCATGATATTTTCACATTATATTAAATCAGAAATTGTTAAACCATTAATATAAAGGTCCTCTGATTTTAGCAAGTAGAATCAAGCAGGAAATGGAGTGATTTGATTTTTACCACCTCTTCCTATCTTAAAGCAACTCTTAGTAAATGATAGCCCAAATAAAACAACAAAAGACAACAAGAAAAACAACAGTCCTGGACAGTCAACCAATCGAATAATTTAGACACTGAGGGGCAGAAACACATTTATCTTTAGATGTAGGCTTTGGATGAAAAACCAGCAAGTTTTCAAGCTAGGGAACACTAGTAGGGAGGCACTTTTTTTTTTTTTTACCTATATCAAGTTTAGTCAATTTCAAGAAAATTTTATTATACCAATAATCTTGCCTCTCTTCTCCCTCACCTCCCCCCAAAATAACAAAGATTTGGTTCATTCAAGTATGAACTATTACTAAACTAAAATTACTTCAATACAGAACTAACCTTATTATTCTAACAATATGGTTTTATTCCATTATATTAGAAAATAGATTCATTTATGATCTTTCCTAACAAATGGGATGCATGGGGAAAGATTACAATTGGAGTTCCACATACCATGTGTCTAGATATTTAAAAGTTAGATGTTCTGTCTTCCTACTTGAACAAAGACACCTTCATAAAGATCTTGATGTCCACACTTGAATTTAGAACTCTTGGTTTTCTGTGCAAGAATGTGATAGCGTAGGGAGAACAGCCCCAGACCCCAGCCTATGGCTAACACCTTGCTTAGTCATAAACCTTACGGCCTCAAACATCCTTAGGTGAACACCACAACCTACATGTCCAACTTCTGTCTACATGCCTGTATTGGCCTCTTATCAGAAATCCAGGTTTGTTTGCTTTTGTTGTCTTTCTAGCTTTATTAAGATATATTTGGCATATAACACTGTATAAGGTTAAGGTGTACAATAAGATAATTTGATATATGTATATATTATAAAATGATTACCACAAGATTAGTTAACACATCCATCACCTCACAGTTACTTTTTTCTATTGAGATATAATTGACATATAACACATTAGTTTCATGTGTAACCATAATGATTTTTGTATGTATTACAAAATGATCACTATAATAAGTCTAGTTAACATCACCAAACATAGTTACAATTTTTTCTTGTAATGTGAACTTTTTTCCTCCTTCTTAAATAAATCCCTTTAACATTTCTTGTAAAACTGGTTTGGTAGTGATGAACTCCTTCAGTTTTTTCTTGTCTAAGAAGCTCTTTATCTGTCCTTTGATTCTAAATGATAGCTTTTCTGGGTAGAATAGTCTTGATTTTTGTCCTTGCTTTTCATCACTTCGAATATTTCATTCCAAGCCCTTTTGTCCTGCATAGTTTCTTTTGAGAAACAGCTGATAGTCTTATGGGATCTCCTTTGTAGGGAACTGCTTTTATCTTGCTGCTTTTAAAATTCTCTCTTTAACCTTTGGCATTTTAATTATCATCTGTCTTGGTGTGGGTGTCTTTGGGTCCATCTCGTTTGGGTCTCTCAGCACTTGCTGGACTTGTATGCCTATTTCCTTCACCATGTGAGGGAAATTTTCCATTATTATTTCTTCAAATAGGTTTCAATTCCTTGATCTCTCTCTTTTTATGGTATTCCTACGATGCAATTGTTATTACATTTGATGTTGTCCCAGAGGTCACTTAAACTATCTTCATTTTTTAAATTCTTCTTTCTTTTTGCTGTGATGATTGATTTCCACTACCTTGTCTTCTAAATCACTGATTCTATCCTTTGCTTTATCTAATCTATTGTTGATTCCACCTAATGTATTCTTCATTTTAGTTATTGTATTCTTCATTTGTGACTGATTCTCTTTTTATGGTTTCTATATCTTTGTGTAAGTTCTTACTGAGTTTATCTATTCTTCCCTTAAGTTCACTGAGCATTCTTATAACCAGTGTTTTGAACTCTATTTCTGGTAGTTTGTTTGCCTCCTTTTCATTTAGTTCTTTTTTTCTGGAGTTCTGTTTTATTTTTTCATTCGAGACATGTTCCTTTGTCTCCTCATTTTGGCTGCCTTCCTGTGTCTGTACTATGTATTAGGTAGATCTGCTGTGTCTCCTAGTCTTGACAAGGTAACTCTATGTGGAAGGTGTCTTCCAGGGCCCAATGGCACGGTCTTCATGATCATCTGAACAGGGTGCTCTAGGTAGTTCCCCTGTGTGGGTTGTGTGTACCCTCCTGTTATAGTTGAGTCTCGATTGCTGTTGACACATCATTTGGTAGGACTGACCCTCAGGCTGACTGGCTGTGAGGACTGGCCCTGACTATTGCAGATGAGCTATTGTGTGGGGCCTGATACCCCCAGAGCAGGAGCTTTGGGGGGGGGGCGCTCTGGTGCCTGCTAAATCCACCCTTTGAGTGTGTTATTTGTAGAGCCAATTTGTTGGTGCTCTGGTGTGTTCTGAAGCCAGATATGTTGGTATGTTGGTTCTAGGGCCTCTTGGGAGGAGCTCTAATGAAGGCCAGGGTCAGCCAACTGCATGTGCTTACCCCAGAGCCATCTATTGGGAGCTACAAAGTGATCTGCAGTTGGTATCTCTCTATACTGGGCTTAGAGATGCCTGGGAGAGGCTGTGCCATGAAACAAGGCTGGCTGCCACTAGTACTGGGTTTAGAGACACTTAACAAGAAGTACAGTGCATATTGAGGTTAGCCCCTAATTTTGGGTGGTTTGTGGACCTTTGAGAGATATTAGGAAAGTCTGCCTGACAGGACAAGTCTTGCTGTTCTTGAGAAACAGCCATTGAAAAAGTTTGGGGCCAATGCATGAGTTGGGTAGGTTGCGGTCTCAGGTACTCACCATGGCAGGGTGAATGACGTTAGGCAGGTTGAAGGAGATACAGATTTAGTAGCTACCTGTGCTTTCTAGCTGTGCAGGAGAAAGAATCAACAAAAAAACAGTGGTGTCTGCCAGCACCTTTGTCTGGAAGAAAGCTACCTCTCCAGCCCTAAAACCAGACAATTCAGGTTTTCCTTATATGTCCCTGAAGCCAGACAATTCAGTTTGTTCCCACATGTCACTGGTGCTTTTCAAGTTGCCATCCCTTCAATGGAGCTTAGAGTGAGTGTTTGTGAGCAAGTGAGTCCATAGGCCCTTTAAGAGGATGCCTGGGGCTACAGCAGCCCTCTGTCTACCTGGAGGGAATCTCCATTGATTTTCACAGCCAGATGTTGTGGACACTCTTCCCAGCACTTGTGCTCTGAGCTGGGGACCCCAGCGTGAGGCTAAGACACCTCCACAGCTGAGATATCCCGCCCAATTCTTAACTGTCACAAATGGGAGTGGGATCAGCCACTTTCACATCTCTGTCCCTCCTACCAGTCTCTGTGTGACTTCTTCTTTATATCCTTAGTTATAGGAGTTCTGTTCAGCAGATCTTCAGGTGGTTCTCAAGGGTGGTGGTGCTATAATTTAGTTTTAATTTTGATGTGGTCATGGGAAGAAGTGAGAACAGTGTTTACCTACTCTTCCTTCTTGACTAGAGGAAAACTTCTAAGGTCTACTTTCTTCAGGCCTCCAGTTTTGCACACCAGCAGAGCAGTCCTCTCTTAGGAGTATTAGGGGGAGTCCTTTCCAAGTTCCGATGGAATTTGGTGATGCTGGGTACCCAGGTGTGGTACCCAGGGTGGCATGATTTCCTGGTGAAACAGAGCAGGGCTTTCTAACGTACAAGGCCCAGGGTAGGATGGTACTAGACTTGCTGTATCCTATGGATATCTGAAATTTAAAAATATTGAAAGAACTTAAAGTAAAATTTAAATCGAGGCTTAAAAGAAAATATAAGTGGAAGTACGATGTCAGTGTCTATTAACACCTTTGTTGTTCTTTTAAAAATGCTATGCAAAAACAAATGAGAGCCTCTGAGTCAAACATTTATTTTATCTGAAGCTGTTTCCTTTCTTTCCTCCACAGTGAATTCATCCTCACTGTATCTCTCATCTGTTTCCTCTTAAGCCAGAAATGAAGGACACCTAGCAAGCGTGTTTCTCAGCATCTCTGTTTTCTGGAACAACCCTTTTTTGTCCCTGATGACCCCACCTGCAATGGCTGATTGCACATTGACCTTGGCTAGTCTGAAATCCATTCAGCAGAAACTTCATACATTCTTGTTGATAGAAACTGTTGAAAGAGATGGAGGAGTTGGCTACAAGGAACATGCTTATTATCACTGAATATGTTCCTCTTCTTTCCAGCTTGGTTCCCCAAGTCTGGGGGTGAACAGGAGATCCTAGAGTCTCAAAGAAATCCACATATGGCAGCTGTTAAGGTCATCTTTTCCTCCAAGTGCTTGAGCATTACATTCTTTAGACAGGTGTAGGAATAATGTGTTGCTAAGCATCAGGCAAGGACTGCATTGAAAATTTCTGGTTTCTGTTTGACACATACCCAAGTGGCACCACACAGACACACAGAATTCTGTGGTTGTTTGGCAGATGGTGAGGAAAGGCATGAAAGAACAATTGATATATTGGATCTTGGAAACTTTCCACTGCTTGCTAGTCAGGCAATGTATAAATCACCACATCCTATTATTTATATATTATTGATAACTGTGCTATTATTATCCATGGTGGGTAATAATCACCCACTATGAAGCTTCAAGAAGTATGGCCCACTTGAGTCTGTGGTTGGCATTCAAGAGGAAGAAAGAGCAGCTCTGGGTGGGCACAGTGGATGGCCAACACCAGGCTTGGCTGTAGGAGCTAAATGTGACCCTGAGGTGTAGAACTAGGAGCTGCTGAGGTTAACCTTGGACAAGTCATACTGAAGTCTCATCTGTTTTACTCAATCGTTTCTTTATCCAACACCATATCTTTATCTTATGACAACTACCATTTAATCCATTTGCTCCTTTCCCATTCAGAAAATAGATATGATTTGTGTGGTTAGATGAAAATCCAGAGTTCTGAAATGCACTTACATAATTGTATCAGTGATTAATTTAGCAGCTTAAAACTAGAAAAACTTATTTATCTCCCAGTTTCTGTGGGTTGGGAAACCAGGCACAAATGAGCTGGGTGCTCTGGCTCAGGGTCTCTCACAAGGCTACAGTCAGGGAGTAGAGTCATCTCAAGGCTTAACTGTGGGGTAATCTGCTTCCAAGTTCACTCAGATAGTTGATGCAGGATTCAGCTGCTCATGGACTGTTGGACTGAGGGTGACTTTCTTTGCAGGCCATTGGCCCAAGGAATCCTTCAGTTCCTTGCCATGTGAGTCTCTCCATAGGGCAACTTACAACATGGTAACTGGCTTCCTTCAGGGAAAGCAATGGAAAGAGCAAGAAAGAAGTCAGAGAAAGAAACAAATAGGACTATAAAAGAAGAGGAAAAGAGAAAGGCTAAAAACATATTCACAGCAGGTACCACTGGAGGGCTCCAAACTTTCTGATACAGCTGCTTTAATGCAATGACATGCTGATGTATCCATCAATATACATACATTTATTGAAAGGCAGCACAATGCAGTGATTAAAACTGTGGACTCTGGAGCCAGAATGCCCAGGCTTGAATCCTAGCATTGCCAATAGGTCACGCGACCTCTGCAAGTTACTGAATCTCTCGTTTTCTAAAATGGGGATGATACTAGTATACACTGAATGGGATTGCCGTGGGATTAAATGAGTTATCTAACGTTAAGTGCTTGCAAGAGTGCTGGGCACATGGAAAATTCTATTATCAAGTGATGGGGAAAACAGACTAATGTCATTTTCAGCCTTTACCTGTGTTTGAAGAGGTAATGAAGCCTGGGATAGAAGATGGGGTAAGGCTTAGGGATAGAATAGAGGTGGCAGTTAAGGTAAAGTATGTTGTGCATATCGCCAGCAGTATGCAGTCAAACCAGAATGCCTCAAGCATCATCAATCAAATCAAATAGATAGTCCTTTTGCCCACTCAGGCATCCTTCTAATCCTTTTCCAGACCATTCCTCTTTCACCTCATACTCTCTTCTTTTCAGCTCCTCATGCAACAGCTGTTTGATTTTTCCTGTCACTCATCCTCTCAGGAGACTAACCCTCAGCAATGCAGAGTTATAATGCAATTAGAACTATATAATAATTTTATAATATTATAAGTATTATGTAGTATCGAAATTATTTAATTTATTTTTTGGTGCCATCACTGTGGTTCCATTTCCTCCAGAGCTTTTCTCCTCTTCTTTGTTCTTTCTATTGAGATATATATTCATTTGACAAACATATGATAAAACAATTGCTTTTCAAACTAGAATTTGCTTAGTACCTATTGTATCCCAGACTCTATGCAGTGTTTTAAAGTGACTCTTAAAAAACTCTGTGTATTAAATATTGCTATTCTACTTGTAGACATAAGGAAAACTATACCTAGAGAAGTTGTCACTTGTCTGAGATTTCTCCATGTCCCCATTCCTTTAACAACACCTAGCGCTTCTGTATTCTATTCAGTCTCCAAGGCACAGGACTGACCTGGACTTTGCTAGGCTCCACACACCAGGGCTGGTGCCTGAAGAGAAAGAACATTCTAAGCAGAAGTTGGAGTTGTTTAAGGATGGTCTTTATGAGATTGTAACACTGGGGAACACAAGCAGTGCTACTTCCAGGGAAAAACTGCTGCACAGAACTAAGGCAAGAACTGAAGAGAGCAGAGTGCCATTTTCCCACCCCACAAATTTGCTATGTGGGGTGCCTTGGAAATGAAATCGGCCTCGCAGTGGCTGGGTGAAGGGGCACCCGTGGAGCGCCAGAGAACAGAGCTGAAGAACATGCAGGACAACCCCAGGCAATTACTGGGGTGAGGAGGAAATTGAGGGGTCTGAACTCTTTTACATAGGTGGGAATGATGAGGCAGTGAGGGTCGAATAATTAATTATGCTTATCTGTGGCTCTATTTGTGTTGGTGGGAAATGTGATCACACAAAAATGAATAAGAAATGGTCCTCAAAGAAGTGAAATTTTGTGAAATCAGACATGCAGACATAATTAAAATGTGCCAAGTACTATTAGAGTAAAGTACACAGGGACTCAAAAAGACTTTGCAGAGGAGATAATGACTGAGCAAGGCTCTAAAATATGAACGAGAGTTTGCCAGATGAAAAAAGGTAGGGGATTATTCTAGATAGGAGGAATCTCACATACAGGGGTTTATTGTTATGAAATTTTTTTTTTTCCTGGAGGGTGGGGAATTAAGTTAGGGACATATTGTGAAGGAACATGCCAGAAGATCTGGAATTTATTTTATAGGCAACAGAAAACCAGCCCAGACTTTTAGGTAAGGGTATCATGGAATCACATTCTTTTTATTTTTTTTTAGAAGGGTAATTCAGAGGGAAATTTGGACAATTAATTGAGAGACAAAAGGTACCTATGTGGTAAGGGGTAAGGACCAGGACCAGAATCAGAAGACTGAAGGAATTTAGGAAAAGCTGCCAAGACCTGTAGCCAGACATCATAATACTGTTTCAGAAACTGTGGTTTCAGGAACAGGAGGTTCTGTATGACAGGAGCATATTTAGTGGTGGGAGGAGGAAAGGATGGCATCAGCAGGAGAAAGAAAAGAAGGCTGTTTGCTTGCATGCATGGTGCCATGGTTTGAAGTAGCAAGTTGAAATTGAAGTAAGAGCAGAGTTGTCAGGGCCTTGAAGGACCAGGACCTTGAGCCTTTTTTATTCTTGAACCCTACCCTAGCACTGGGGCCTGGAGCCTGGAAGTGGGAAGAGGGTATGATGGGCTCCACAAATGTTTTCTTGAATTAAACTAGAGAACTGAAGGAAGCCTCCAGCCGCGTGAGAGTTGGAGCCTGCAGTAAAGTCAAATGGTCAAGTCGGTGATAGTTGGCTGCTGGAAGAAACCACTGGGTGAGCAGGCTGCAGACCAGAGTAGATTACTGAGAACCTTGACTGCCAGCCTGAGGCTCTTGGACACCATCAAAGATACAGTGTAGAGAGGGTTCTGGAGCCTGAACTATGCTGCCCACAGTGTGTTTGCTAAAATACTACCCGTTTAGAAAATCTTAACTCTCTTTTTACATTGCAGTTTAATACCCCATAATGCTCCCTAATCGGAAAATAAACAAATTTGAATTAATCCTGTTCTCTGGGACCAGAAGACCCAATTCCTACAGCGAATAGACAACATCCACCTTACACACTGATGGCTCCCTTTTGGGCGGCTGTTCAGAAAGAACACTTGCCTAAATAAATAAATAAATAAATAAATACAAACGAGAACGAGAACACACCTATCTCAATCATCCCAACCGGCGAGTTTCAAAGAAACTGAATGTTTAAAAAAAGAAAGAAAGGTCATAGACATTGCACAGAAACCTAAACCATGAGAGTGGCATTTAAAAACCACCCACTTTCTGGAACATCTTTTGTAGCCAAATCCCAACCACCCTCGTCCCCGGAACCCTTCTGCCCTCCATCCCCCGCTTCCCGACAACCACCACCTCACACTCTTGCAGGATGACGTTGCTTGACGGTGACGTGGCCGTTCAGGTAAGGGGGCCACCCAGCCCCGCCAGGCGCTGGCGGCCACAGCCCATTCGCTGCCGCCTCCTCAGCGGGAATGGGAGGGGCTGGCCATGAGGGGAAGGGGCGGGGTAGGCGAGGAGTGAGGGATCCCGGAGCAGGGAGAGCAGGCGCGGGGCGGGGGCGCGCTGGCGCTTGACCAGCCCTGCTTTGCCCAGGTCGCCGGCTGACGCGCGCCGCAGTCGGAGCTTCAGACGCGCGGGCTCAGGGACGGCGCAAGGCTGTCAGAGGCTACAGCTTCGTCACGAACGAATATTTGCGTTCCGGGCTCCCGTGCTGCCGCGCCGGAGCTGAGTGGTGGGCACCGCCTAAGAACGTGAGTAGCTCGATGCGTGTCTGGCGGTGATACTCGGTCCTGCTCGGGCCGATAACTGGAGAGGAGGAGGGCGTGGGGGACCGATGAGTTGTCACCCGGAAAATGGCCCTGAATTGAGCCCAGCGCTCTCACGGCTGGTTGCGCCGCGCCGGCCCTCCCTGCGGCAAGGCTAGCCTTGTCGCCTACTCCCTGCTTCCCCCTCAGGCCTCCGACCCCATCATGGGCGCCCGCGTGAGGGCACAGCTGAAGTACCAAAGTCCAGGCTGGCGCGGGCAGACGCACACCACCTCCTCAGGTCTGTGGCCAACTTCTGCCTCCATACGCGTTCTGGGAAGCCCTGCCTGGCGGTCCCTCTATGGGTAATTGGGCCTGGAGAGGCTGCTGAGCAGGGCTTGTACAGCGAGGACACGCGGAGCAGAGGGTCACGCCCCAGTGCGGATATGCCGGGGAGCGCAGGGGCCGGTCGGGCGCGCTCCGGCGTGTGCGCGTGCCAGTTACCCGCAGACACATCTGGGCGTGGGCTTTGTTCGGATGCGCTCACACCTGCGCTTCTCGCCAGAGTTCAGGGGCGGTCCTATCTCTGCTCCCACCGTCCTGGACAGAACTAGGGGAGTCAAGGAGAACGGGAGAGACCCCGAAGACAACAGGGTGGGGGCTTTTCTGAGGCTTTGTGGCCCTACAGGTGCGGGCCGCAGGGATCCTGGCGCCCCGCCCAGCCTCTGTGGGCTGGGACTTGTTGGGGCTGACAGCCCGGGCTTGAGCCCACTCAGTAGAGCCTCTTCTCTGCCCAGGCTCCCAGAGGGGTATCTGGCAACAGCTTCGCCCGAGGAGGCTGTGTTGAGCCAGTAATGACTGTCGTCTCTGGAGCATCCATCTCGCGGTGAACGCCATCTGCTCCGGACGCTGCTCCGGGCCCCTCCACGCGGTGCGAGTGGGCGCCTTAGTGCGACAGTGCCCGAGGGGACCGTCGGCTTATCCATTCGCAGTTCACATCTGCCAGCGCGCAGAGGGTGTGAGCCAGGAAGTCATTTCTCCCAGACTGGTGTGCACCCGAGCAGCAAGCTCCGCGGGAGGGTTTCCTGGGCCCGAAGGGCTGGAGAACAAGACACTTTCCTTCCTTCCGGATAGTCTCCCGGCCCACCCGGCTCCCGGCTGCATCTTCCTATGCATGCTCGGGGCCGCCTCTGCTTAGAGGAGGGCTCGGAGAGAGGGCGCCAAGCGGTGGTGTCTCTTTCCCACTCCGCCACTTTCCTGCCTTTTCGCACCAGCAGTTTCAGCCCGAGGCTACATTCGGCATGGAGCTCTCTGTTCAAAGAGGGAAACGTTCTTTTCCCGCCTGGTCGCGTGTGGTCAGCGTGCAAAGGTGCGGTGCCAAGGCTCAGGGCCCTTCCTTGCCTAAGAAGAGATGGAGGCGAGTGTTATGGGGCAGGAGGCATTTGTGCTGCATTAGGAGCTCCCCCTGGGGCTGTCTTGGGAAGGAACACAGTAGCCAGAGAACACAAACCTAGGGAGGCTGGACTGCTTTGGCTAGGGCTGCTTTATGCTAACCCTGTCCTGTTATTGAAATATTGTAATGAGCTCACAAGTAAATGAGACCTTCCAGAAGTACTGAAATGAGTTCGGACAATTGAATACTTCTACTCTAATGGTAATGATAGTCAGCATTTTTTGAAGAGTTTCAGATGTGCTGAGCACTGTGGATCTTACATGCATCATCTAATTTCTGCAACAATCCTGTTTTAAAAATTGGGAGATGGAGGTTTAGAGAAGTCAAGTAACTTTCCCAAGGCCACAGAGCTAGGAAGTGGGGAAGTAGAATTAGCTTTTTGCCCCTACACTTTGCCATCCAAAACTGAAAATATGGCTTTTGGAAGATTATCATTAGTTTAAGGGATGCCTAAGACCACTAAGTGTTCAGAATCAGGGACATATAAGCCCATTTTAATTTTGACCCCTGCACACTTCACCATGGCAGGCAATATAGTGATTCAGGGAACTGTATTGTGTATTGCCCTTGAATTTCTTTACAGGTTCCTTTATTCCTATTAGCTTGGCTGTTAAGTGACAGTCCAACCAGTTACAGTTACTGGACTGTTCTTAGTGATCAGAACCCCACCGTGATTACAGAGAGGCTGAGAGGTTCCTGGCACATTATAATTTTTGAGAAAATTTCCTTTTTTTTTTTTTTTTTTTTTTAAGGAAAGGAAAATGTTTCCATTTAGCAAACATTTCTATTTCAGGCTCCCAGACGTGAATTTGCTATGTAGATTCCTTTGACTGCAGAAGATTTGGATGTTGGATGTGAATAGGACTCTAGTATAAAATCTTAGGAAAGTTTCTGTATCCTAAATATATAAACTGTGTGGTGGAACAAAAATGTTCCATGTTAATTAGTGGAAACAAGAATTTGAACTTAAATGGAATAAGCTATTCCTAGAATATAGTTTTCAGAATGATTATAATTGACTGACCAACTGGAAAAATGAGTTCCAAATCCTACTAACTCCTGGTCTTCTTTCATTCTGCTTTTACTTTATTATATAAAAAAGTTGTTAACATTTTACATTACCCAGAAATTTTAGACGTGTAAGAGAACACTATCTAAACCTTTGGGTTTCAAAATGAGTACAGTGGGGCTCTTAGAGGTTATCCAGCCCTCTAATGCAGGGTAGTGATGAGGTCTTTGGACTGTAGGCCATTGCCCTTACACCACACCATTTTTTTTGTTATTGAATCAGTGACAGTAAGTAAAAACCAAGTCATGTTTGGAAACGGTACTTCCTGTGAGGCCAGTGCAACAATGGCAATGATAGTTGGGTATGGGAACTTCAGAAGTGTGAAAGGGTAGTGAGGATGTATATAACTGGGCTGTAGAAAATTTTCGTAAGAATCAAATAGAATATGCAGATATTATATTGTTGAAGTACATTGGAGCTATATAATGGAACCCCACAGGAACCTTTTCTGGTAAAGAGATAACATTTATTCATCACAATTTACTGAGTATATGGCCTACTGTTCTAGGCACTGGGGATACAGTGGTGAGAAAAACACAGTTCCTGTTCTCTTGAAGGTTAATACTGATTTTATACTACACACTTCCACATACACAGATTTTTTCCCCATACCATATATGTACAGCTTGATGAAGTTGCACAAACTGAACGTACCAAACTCGTACTCAGATCAAGGAACAGAACATGATGAATATTGAAGAAAGCCCTCTTGTGGCTCTTACCAGTCATTACTTACCCTAAGGGTAACTGAGACACCCATGTATTTTTCCTGATATTCTCACCATGAAATCATAAAGTCTTTATCTTAGTCATCTCAGGCTGCCATAACAAAATACCAGAGACTGGATGGATTAAAGAACAGACATTTATTTTCTAACAGTTCTAGAGTCTGGATGGAAGTCAGAGATCAGGGTGCCAGCAGCATCGGGTTCTGTTAAGAGCTCTCTTCCCTGCTTGCAGACTGCTTATCTTCTCCCTGTGCATTAATATATATTCTTTCCTTGGAGATCTCTCCAAGGAGATCTCTCTCCCTCCCTCTCTCTTTTCTTATAAGGACACTGATCCTATCAGATTAGGACCAATCTTTGTTACCTCATTTAACCTTAATTACCTCCTCAAAGCTCTGTCTCCAAATGCAGTCTCATTGAGTGTTAGGACTTTATCGTATAAATTTTGGAGAGACACAGTTTAGTCCATAGCAGTCCTGATTAGCTGCATCTGCCAGCAGCCTTTGGTGCTCCATCCCCCATTTCCAAAGATCATTTTCCATCTGAAAAGCATGGCAACCAATAATAAATTTAATAAGAATGTAAATTTTCTAAAGTATTCTTCTCTAGGAAGTTTTGTGTGTTTGCATCCAAAGATTGTTTTAGGTAAGCCATCAACTGCTGAGATAATTGGTAAAGAGGTAATGAAAATGGTTTGAAATGATCGAAAATTACTAAATACATCGAGATGTATTTCCCTTTTATGTTTTATGCTTCCCCACCTGAAAGAGCTTTGGCCTTCCTGCCAGGAGAAGACAGAGGAGATGCTAGGTATCTCCTAGCATCTAGGGATGCCAGGGGCGAGAATCCAGTGGCTTATTTTATTTAACCCTTTATTCACCCAGGCAAATGAAAAGCTCCTTTAGTTTTAGAGTATTTATTGGCATCAGAGGCTGAAGTTTCTAAGACTAGAAAAATGTGCCAGAATGAACCGATGAATGTTTATTTTCTCTCTCAAAATGTGAAGGAGAAGGCTACATGAGGAAAATATGGAAATGGTTCTGCCTCCAGTTTTAGCAACTCTTTCAATATCAGGTTGTCTTTAAATGGGGGAGGAAATGCAATATATTTGTAGAAAATGTGATATTTTTGCTAAGTTACATTTTATTGTGAAATATAAATAACCTGAAATTTACTGTTTTAACCATTTAGTGGCATTGAATACTTCACATTGTTATGTAACCATCACCACAGTGCATCTCCAGAAATTTTTCATCTTCCCAACTGAAACTGTACCTGTTAAACAGTAACTCATCATTCCCCTTCTCCCTAAACCCTGGCAAAAATCATTCTACTTTCTGTCTCTATGAATTTGACTACCCTAAATACCTCCTATGAGTAGAATCATATGGTATCTGTCTTTTGTAACTGGCTTATTTTATTTCACTCAGCATAATGTCTTCAGGGCTCATCCATGTGTCAGAATTTCCTTCCTTTTTAAAGCTGAATAATATTCCATTGTATATACATACCACATTTTAAAAAATGTATTAATCTGACAGTGTACAATTGGGCTGTTTCTACTTTTCGGCTACTGCGAACAATGCTACTATGAAGATGGGTGTACAAATGTATATACATACATATGTATATGTATGTATGTATGTATGTATATTTATTTATTTATTTTGAGTCACTGCTTTAAACTCCTTTGGGTTTATAGCCGGAAGTGGGATTCCTGGATCACATGTTAATTCTATTTTAATTTTTGAGGAACTATTGCACTGTTTTCTGTAGCTGATGCACAATGTTACATTCCCGCCAAGAGTACATAAGGGTTCCAGTGTCTCCACATCTTCACCAATACTTATTTTCTGTTTTCTTAATAGTAGCATCCTAATGAGTGTCAAGAGTTATAGCTGTTACTTTTTAAAGTTAAAAATTAATCTACTGTGTATTATGAACAAGTCATTCATATTTTCTAACTTATCAGTTTAACTTTATTAATAAGAAAATGTATGGGTTTTTTTTTAATAAGTATTCCTTGAACCCATACTTTGTGCAAAGCATGAAATAGATGCTGTAACTCATCTGTGTCAGAGTCCAAGATAAGCCAACATACATTCATGTTATTTTTTTTAGAATATTGAATTAGAGCTAATACATCTGTAGTGTACTTGTGCTAAGTGATTTTGCTGTGAGGGTAGATTAAATATTAGTATGCTTTTACTTTAAGGAAAAAAATGACATTATCACTTTAACACATATCAAGAGCAGATTTGCCTCATATCTAGAAATAGAAATTGCCTATGCTGAATGTTTAGGGAGTTGTAAATTCCAGGTCTGCATTGGGCATTTCTTTCCACCATTGAGTCTTCAAAGATGACAGCATAAACCCTCATCACCCAATTATAATTGCTTAGCTGAGCTAATAAAAAGATGTGGTGTCAACTTAGTTGACCTGTTTTGCTGCCCTACTAAATTAGAATTTCAAATTAGAAAAAGGTAATTTTTAAAAGTGTGATGATGGTGGGTTTCCATCTAGTGACTAAACAACTAGTGAATATAAGAAATACAGGTGGTAAAGAGGTAATATCTACAAACACTAAAGCTCGCCTCCTGCACATTCTGTCCAAATAGCTTATTTGGTTTAAAAACAGGAATGACAAATGAATCTTACCTTGTCTGTACTCTCTGATCTTCTTCCATATTGTTCTGTATTAAAGCATTGCTGAATTCATATGAGAATGAAAATGACAGTTACTATTAGATGAAAATGATCCTTTTAAAAATTCCTTTTAAAAATTCTTCATATTAAATGTTGATAGGAAGGACTAGAAAGAATATTTTTAATGTATGTGCGTATACATTCGTATGTACATTTAAATTTTGTGATTTATGTAGTATATTGGTTCAAAACCCACTGTAACTAGAAAAATATTTTCCCAAGGCAAGCTGAGGGAATCCTGTAGGAGGTCTTCTACCGTGTAATATGCAATGAATTTGATTTATCTTTCTCAAGTGGGCTGAGAGCATTCAAAAAATTCAGTATATGTATTCAGTGTGTAGTGATCTTTTCTCCAAATTTCAACTTTAAAGCTAATTTCATTCCACTTTTAGATGCTCTTGGCATTTGAATGTATGATTTACAGCATACATTTTTCACAAACATTACAAACTCACATGAAACACCATTGACAGATTCTCTCCCGAGGGAAAGGTAAAGTACTATTCTTCCACTAATTATGCCTTAAGGTGAAATGGATTGTCAAAAGAGTTTCATCCTGGAGTTTTGTGGTCTTTGAGGAAGGATGGCTTGTGAGCTGGTGAGATGGCATACTACTGCTCTCTAAAGCCTTTGCATGTTTTTCAGTCCCTTACCTCAATAGAGAGCTGAAAGGACAAAAGTGAACAAAGGAGGCCTGTTTTGCCTGCCCCACTTGCTGGGCTGTTGTCTTGGCCCTTTTCAGTGAAGGAAGGAGGGGGAGCTGGGTCAAAGTTGAAGAATACTGAAAAGGAATTCAAGCTTCATGTCGAAATTTGAATTATAGCTGCAGTTTGAGTGCTGAGTAGATTAGTTTGAATTGAAATTTTTGAATCCGTGCAAGCTTAAGTGACAGATGGTGTTGGAACAACGTACATAGAGCTGGATGGCATGCCTGAAGTGTTGAGTGCCCAAGTGAGGCACTTGGTAAACATCTAGTTAACTGACAAAAGTTTTAAAACTGTAGGAAGTGCAGTTTGATGCTGTATGCTGCATTAAGACATTGGACTGTGCGAATTAAGAGGAGGCCTCTGTTCTGACATACACTCTGATGCCCTTGTTCTCCCTAATTGCATTGCAAATCTTCTGACTGTTCTGCTGCTTTCGCCTCTAGGATCTACTTGAATAAATACAGTAATGCCGAATCAGCTTCTCTTGTAAAATCTCAACACAGATTGTTTTGATATATGGCAAGAAAAATCTGTCCTGAATGTTGACTAACCAGTGTTTTCCCCTATATGACTGTATTTACAAAGAGTGATTTTAGCTTTGTGCTTCTAGTGGAAATCCATCATTATTATATTTGCTATTGAAATTTTAAATATGGCACATAGTTCCTCATTCAATTTAGTGGGTAGCATCTGGTTTAAAATATTTCAGAAAGAGAAGTTAGCTGTGTTATAACTAGAATAATAAATAGCTACCTAGGAAGTCGAGGTTACTGAAATGTAAGAAAAATGAAAAATAATTTGGGATAATTTTAAAAGTTTCCTGGTGTTCTATGAAACTATAATTGGAAAAATTTTGCTTTGGTATCTGACCACTTAAATGACTGGATAGCATAGTCTTTTGTCCTGATGTTAGTGGCATGATAGCTAAAAGCCACTTTTTATGTTCATTAATACATTCAAATGATTATTTCTCCTTTTAGGGAAATAACTGACATGGCAGTAATGTGAAAAAATAATAAAGTAGAACTTCAGAAATAATTAATACTATTAATTACTACTATGTTTTATAATATAAATAAAAGTGAGTTTACTCCAGAATCAATTATATTAACATATCATATGCTGTATTTTACATAAAATCCTGATATGTACTGTGTATGTCTCACAAATTTTAAGGTAACTTGCATTTTAATAATTGGAATAGGGCTTTAAAAACTCCATGGCTATGTATATATTTCTAGTAACAGTTACCTTGTTGCAAAATTAAATGGAAGGGAAAATACATCAAGGGTTTATTGCTGTCCTAAAACTATGGGGAGACTCATTAAACAGCAGGGAGTGAGTTCATGGTCAGATTCGTTTCTGGGACTGGGTGGGATTGGAAGAGTAGAGATGAGGGAGTGTGAAGGATTCAGATAGAGGGGAGGCTCAGGTGAGTAATGAGAATTGTGAAATCTCATTACTCATGGAAGGCAGAAGGGTGAGAGAAATTTTAAACAATGAGGAGAGAGTAAAGAACAGCACTGTACAGGTAATAACTTAAAGTCTGAAAGAGAGGAGAGTAAAAATGTTTGTGTAATTAATTGCTTTGCTAATACAGAATAGTCTCTGTTTCATAGCATCAGATACTAAATATTTTAAAGAATTATTATTATTATTTTGGTGTAGTATGTTAGGTCATGAAGTAACTTAACATCATAAAATAGAAATAATTCATAAATCATTTTTCCAAAACAAAATATGATAATGCATTTATATTTAAAAGAAATGCACTGAGAATCTACTGAGTCAAAGCTAAAGTTATTTCAGCATAAGACAGTTAAATTCTTAGTCAAATCACCTCTTCTCTCCAGCTTTTTTGTTCCTTTATCTATAGATAGCCCTAGCTTGAGAAAATTAGATATGTGAAAATATGAACTGCCAAACATATGTGAGGTGATTATTCCTATTAAACAGGATTCTTTGCTCTGCACAAGGATTATATGATAAGTAAGCTATAATGTTTCAAAGTTTAATTCAGGAACAACTTTTTAGGGTTATCTAAGTCGACAGACTCTTCTGTCTATTGAAATAACACAGCATAATAGATAACAAGTGAAAGCAAATAAGGCTAAAGAAAAATCAGTAAAGCAGTAGATGAAGAGAATCACCTCAATTTTATGAAAATATTTGATATTTTCTCTCTATAACATTGAGAGGCCAAGTCTCTCATGATAAAGAAAAGTAGATAACAGTTATCCAGATAATCCAGGCATTTTTGGCCTTGCTCATAATAGAATTCAGTTAGATTTCCTCACGCTTCCACCTGCGTAAATCTAGTCCCTGCTCTGTTCCATTAGGAGCCTGAGCTGTATTTGTCATTATGCATGTGGGATGTATGCAAGAGTCCCTATATTTGACGAATGAGTGAATGGAAGAATAAATGATCAAATATATGAATATTGCAAAATTTCAAATGAATCTTTTGTTGGAGGAAAATGGGGAATTTGGTCATGGGTTCTGGTTTGAAGACATAGATGAAGTCTAGACCACGGAAAATCAGACATTTATAATTTCATGCCTGGATTCTGTATGATTGTAATTTGCTTCCTGGTTCTAAAATAGGCACTTGAGCAGGCAGGTGAAATCATTCAACCAGAAGGGTATGATTTTTTAAATCACTGCTGTGGAGCTCAAATGACATCATTGTGACCCAAAAGAGTTTCCCTATAATTTTCTACCTTTGTTCATGGCAGAGAACTCAGAATTTGCACAAGGCTTTCCTTTCCCTTCACTGTCTGAAGTTTATCATTTCCCCCTGGAGGCCTCCGGGTGGTTGCACATTAATTGAGTTAAGCACCTTCTGAGATTGCTTTCCAACATCTGATTTTGAAGAAATCAGAAGTGAGGCACACAGGACTGAAATTAAAATTGTAAAAGCTGACATGTGAAACCAGCCTCAGAAGTGTTCAGAGTACAGCTTTAAAAACTGAACTTTTTCCTGTTTTGGTTGGTCATTAAGTACTCCTATCTGTTGTTTTCTTTATATTCCAAGATGTGAGTTGAGTTATAACATAGCCTTTTCCAGTTAGTTAGTGGCTTACAGTGTTTGAGTTCAAGGCAGTGGTGCCATGTTTGAGAGACACCTAGAGTAAAAAATTTACATGAAATTGATAGTTGATTAAATTTTTAGAAGTACTGGGCTATTCTACATAGAGTAAAAACCTCAGTATACTTTGTGGCTTTGGAAAAGCTGCTTAAGTATTTCCCTTCCTTTAGATAGAAAATGAAAATAAAACACATACATTTTCTCATCATCTAACTCTACCTTACAAGAATGGAACTATGAGAAATGATGATAAAAATGAAAGTGCTTAGTGAAAGATGACATCAGTCTATGTTCTTGTTAGGTAGGACACACCTACAATTGTTTTTCATCATAACATTCTGCCAGATTTGCTTCAGAGTTGTGTATATATCATACGTTCTTAGCAACATTCATTTGCCAAGTATCAATTTCTAATAAATGAAGCAGTCTCATGCTGCAGTCAGAGAAATTGATACCCTTTTTGATGCTGCATGTGGGATTGTTTTCAAAACATATTATATTCTTAACTTTCAACAAATGATAATATACATATATATATATATATGAAAAATCAGATCGAGTCAGTATGATTAAAAAGGGTGTAAATTCAGCATATAGTTCTTTTTTAGCTGTATTCAATGTCAGTAATAGTCTTTTGAAATCTAATTATTTTATTTCAAGCCATATCCTATTCATATTTTTCAAGAGGACAGTCAGTAATATTTGTGTGTCATCCGTGACTATCTAGCAACCCAACAAGCCCATAAAGCATGAAACCATTTTAATATATTAAGTTCATTCAGCTCACAAACTTCCTGTGCTTAGAGTATTGCTACAAAGATAAACACATGCAAAAAGGCTTGTGAGCAGGTTTGTGTATATGTAATTGTTCGTTTTCTGTACCTTTGCACCTCAGAGAAGAGATAGGTACTTAAAAATAGTAAAATAGTCCACAACCATGCCACCCTGAACATACCCGATCTTGTCGGGCCTGGTGCTATAGGCATTTAAAAAAAAAATAGTAAAATAGCCAAACATATAATAACAGGAGGCTTGATTTTGGGTAATGAACAAAAACCAATGTATAGATGATGTATTACATAATGGTACACTTGAAACCTATGTAATTTTATTAACTAGTGTCACCCCAATAAATTTAATAAAATTTATTTTTAAAAAATAGTAGTCACACAGCCCCTATGGAAAACAGTATGGAAGTTCTTCAAAAAATCAAAAACAGAGCTACTGTATGATCTAGCAATCTCATTTCTGGGTATATATCCAAAGGAAATAAAAACAAGATATTTAAAATTAGCCACACTCCCATGTTCACTGCAGCATTATTCACAATACTCAAGATATGGAAACAACATAAGTGTTCATCAAAAGATGAATCAACAAAGAAGATTAAATATATATATGTATATAATAATGGAATATTACTCAAACATGAGAAAGGATATCCTGCCATTTGTGACAACATGGTTCCTAGAGGACATTATGTCAAGTGAAATAAGATAGAGAATGACAAATACTGTGTGGTATCTCTTATATGTGTAATCTAAAAAAAAAAAAAAATCAAACTCATGGAAGCAGAGAGGAGAAAAGTGTTTGCCAGGGACCGGGGGGCAGGGAAATGAGAAGAGGTTAGTGAAGGGTACAGAATTTCAGTTATAACATGAATAAAGTCTGAGGAGCTAGTGTAAAACTTGGTGATTATAGTTAATAACACTGTATTGTATAATTAAAATTTGCTAAGAGAGTAGAAATGAAATGTCCTCACATTTAAAAAAAAGATAAATATGTGAAGTGCTGGATGTTTTAATTAGCTGGGTGGAAAGAATCCTTTCATAATGCATACATATATCAAATCATCTCTATGTACACTTAAATATCTTACAATTTTATTTGTCAACTATACCTCAATAAAACTGAAGAAATAGTAGCCATCATTGACGTGAGTATAAATACAGAGCTTTAGAAGTGGAAATGCGTTATAGGTTGAGTAGTTTTCCCCCAAATTTATTTTGAAATCCTAACCCCTAGTACCTCAAAATATGACTTTATTTGGAGATAGGGTCTTTACAGTTCAAATGAGGTCATTAGAGTGGGTCCTAATTCAACATAACTAGCATTATTATAAAACGAGGAAATTTGGAGACAAGCGCAGTAGGAGAAAGCCATGTAGAGATGAAGGCAGAAACTACAAACCAAGGAATGCTAAAGATTGCCATCAAACCACCAAAAGCCAGAGAGGCATGGAGCAGATCCTCTCTCACAGCCTTTAGAAGGAATTAACTCTGCTGACGCATTAATCTCGGACTTCTGGCCCCCAGAACTATATTCCTGTGCCTATATCAGTATCAATTAATGTCTCCTTTGTGTAACGAAGGAGTGTGTATATAGAAATCAGTTATTTAAAAAGTCTTTATACCTACAATTAAAGGACAGAAGTACTTGGAGTGGTGAGGAAACTATTTGTTTTATTAACTCGACAATGTATAAAGGTGAGAGTTTAATCAGTTGATTACTCTTTTTGGTTGTAATCAAGTGGACTCCAACCTGGCTGCCTTTCTCAAGTGTAAATTGTCATTACTTGGAAACTTTAAGGGATATGTTTTGTTGAAGTCTCTGCAGGTGGCCTTGCTGTTCCTTGCCAATTAGAAGGTGTCTTTGGATTTGAAAAATGGTATGGTTGCTGATATTTCCTCATGCTGAGGAAAGTGAAGGCTTGAATGAGCTGCCATACTACTTCTGGGTGATGCCACTTCAGTGGGACAGGGTGAACATGACATTGTGGAGGATTTTGCAGCTAAATATCATCAGGGAGCACCCCTGTATTTTGAAGAAGCAAGATCGCCGAGTGCCTTTTTTTCCTTCTCTTTTTCCTTCCTTCCTTCCTTCCTTCCTTCCTTCCTTCCTTCCTTCCTTCCTTCCTTCCTTCCTTCTTTCATTTCTTCCTTCTTCCCTCCCTCCCTCCCTTTCCTCCTCCCTCTCTCTCTTCTTTCCTTTCTACCTCTTCTTTCTTTCCTTCCTTCTTTTTCTTGTTTTTCTTTCTTTTCAATTACAGTTAATATTTAATATTATTTTATATTGGCTTCAAGTGTATAGCATAGTGGTTACACATTTATATAATTTACAAAGTAATCCCCTCCCAATTACTCTAGTACCCACCTGGCACTATACATAGTTATTACAATATTAATGACTATTCCCTATGTTGTACGTTACATCCCTTTGACTATTTCATAAGTACCAATTTGTTCTTTTTTTAAAAATTTACTTAGTTTAATTAGTTTCAAGTACATTAGTTAGACATCTACATAGTTCATAAAACAATCTCCTCAATTGCTCCCTCCCTCCCCTGACCCTCCACCTAGCCAATTTATTAATGGTATCTTCATTCCCTATGCCATGCTCCCCATCCCTGTGACCATCTATCAGCTACTAATTTGTACTTCTTTAACCCTTCACTCCATTCTCTCAGTCCCCCCTAAATCCCCTTCCCTCTGTCCATCACCAAATTGTCCACTATATTTGTAAATCTGTTTTTGATTAATCTGTTCTTTTTATTCCTTAGATTCCACATTTAAGTGAAATTATATAGAGTTTACCTTTCTCTGTCTGACTTAAATACCTTCTAGGTTCATCAAAGCAATATCTTTTTCCATCCCCTTCCTTTTAGTCTGTGTGTCTCTTTTAATCTGAAGTGAGTCTCTTGTAGGCAGCATATGTAGGGGTCTTGCTTTCTTATCCTTTCAGTTACTCTATCTTTTGGTTGGAACATTTAATTCTTTTCCATTTAAGGTACTTATTGATAGGAGTGTAGTTGTTAACATTCTTTATTCCTGTTTTTGATACATGCTTTTTCTTCTTAAAGAAGTCCTTCCAACATTTCCTGTAATGCTGGCTTGGTGTTGATAAATTCCTTTAGTTTATTTTTGTCTGGGAAGCTCTTTATCTGTCCTTCTACTCTAACTGATAGCTTTGCTGGATACAAAATTCTTGGTTGTAGATCCTAGGTCTTCATCATGTCGAATATTTTTTTGCCAAGCCTTTCTGTCCTGCATAGTTTCTTTAGAGAAATCAGCTGCCAGTCTTATGGGTATTCCCTTATAGGTTACTATCTGTTTTTTTCTTGCTACTTTTAATATTTGTTCTTTATATTTAATCTTTGGCATTTTAATTATGATGTATCTTGGTGTGGACCTCCTTGGATCCCTGATTTTTGGGATTCTCTGAGCCTCCTGGAGTTTTATGTCCATTTCCTTCACCCATTAGGGAAATTTTCCATCATTATTTCTTCAAACAGCTTTTCAATATCTTGATTTTCTTCAGATACACCGATCAGACAGTTATTTGGACCCTTAATAGTGTCCCATATCCCATATGCTCCTTAAATTTTTTTTATAGTCTTGGCATCTTATCTTTTGCTATTCTGATTGAGTGTCCTTGGGTTTCCCATCCTCTAGATAGGTTATTTGATCCTTTTCTTTATTCACTTTGTTTATTCCATTTAACATACTTCTCATCTTAGATAATGTGTTCTTCATTTCAGACTGGTTCCCCCTTATAATTTTTAATTCCATTTTTATGTTTTTTATCTCTTTGTTGAAGTTTTCTACACTGAATTTAACTTTGTTGAAGTTTTCTACACTGAATTTATCTACACTTCTCAAAAGTGCATTGAGCATCTTTATAACCAGTGTTTTGAACTCTGCATCTGTTAGATTACTTGACTCCATGATTCCTGGATCTCCGTTCTGTTCTCTCATATGGTTTCTGCTTCTTTGTCTTCCCATTTTGGCTGCCTTTCTGTGTCTGTTTCTATGTACTAAGCAAAGCTCTAAATCTCCTGGTCTTATTAGTGTGGATTTGTGAAGTAGGTGTCCAGTGACACAGTCCTGAGAGGGGTTCAGCTGCAGGCCAAGTTTAGCCCCAGCATTTGCCCCTCTGGGACCACCTGTTAAGATTTGCAAGCAATCTACAGATGTTGTGCTTACAGTTGCCTCGAAAGGGTACACCAGAAACCATGGTCAGCTGCCTCCAGTGTGAATCTAGGTGCTACTCAGCAAGGAGCACCTGACTTGCTGAGGGTATATTTGGTTGTAGCTTGCGTGGGGGAGGCAGAGTTTCAGGGAATCCTCTGGGTGGAGCGACCTCTGTTATACAGTTTGATGACCTCACGGCTATGGCGATGCTGTATCTGTGCACTGGGAGGGTGGAGGGCTCAGCAGGCAACAATGGATACTGCTGGCACTTATGTGCAGAGCAAATCTCCTCTTGGCCCTCACTCAGACAATGTCTCCCTGTAAGTCCCTGGTGCTCCCTGCACAACAGAATCAACACTGGTGCTCAGAGTGAGCAGGTCTGTCACCGTGAAAATCCGCTTGCAGCCACGGCCGCTGCTGCTGCCACAGCCTCTGTCTCACTCAGCCACTCGAGACCTGGCAGCCCCACATCCTCACCCTGTCCTACCTTCTGCCATTGCAGGGTGATTTCTTTGATTTCTCCCTAGTTGTATGGCTTGTTCATCAAGATCTCAGGTGATTTTTCCTTGCTGCTTGCTCCTTGTTTCTGTCACAACTTTGATTTGGTCACAGAGGGATGAACAAAGTCTCTATCATCTACGCCATTTTTTTCCCTCCCTACCAATTCATTCTTAATTGCTGCACCTTCTTTGCCCAGCCCTCCAACACCTCTCCCATCTGGCAACTATCGTTTTGTTCTCTATATCTGTAAGTCTGTGTGTTTTGTTTGTTCCTTCCTTTTTATTCTTTAGATTCCACATATAAGTGATGTCATATGGTATTTGTCTTTCTCTGTCTGACTTATTTCACTTACAATAACACCTCTAGGTCCATCTATGTTGTCACGAATGGTAAGATTTCATTATTTTTTTATGACTATAAAATATTCCACTGTATATGTGTACCGCAACTTTTTTATCTGACTGTCTGTTGATGAGGTTGCTCCCATATCTCAGCTATTGTAAATAGCACTGCAGTGAATATAGGGGTGTATATATCTTTTTGAATTAGTGTTTTGGATTACTTTGGGTAAATACCCAGAAGTGGAATTACTGGCTCATAAGTTAGTTCTATTTTTAATTTTTTGAGGAACCTCCATACTGTTTCCCATAGTGGCTGTAACAATTTATAATCCCACAAACAATGCACGATCGTTCCCTTTTCTCCACATCCTTGCCAACACTTGTTTGTTTCTTTATCAATGATGGCCATTCTGACAGATGTGAAGTGATATCTCATTGTAGTTTTAATTTGGATTTCTCTTATGTTAAGTAACATTGAGCATCTTTCATATGTCTATTGGCCATCTCTGTGTCCTCTTCGAAGAAATGTCTTTTTAGGTCTTTTGCTCATTTTTAAATCTTATTGTTCTTTCTGGCATAAAGTTGCTGGAGTTCTTTATAAATTTTGGATGTTAACTCCTTATCAGATTTATCACTGGCAAATATCTTCTCCCATTCAATAGGCTGCCTTTTCTGTTTTTTGAGGATGTCCTTTGCTCTACAAAAACTTTCTGGTTTGATGTAATCCATTTGTTTATTTTTTATTTTGTTTTCCTTTCCTTCAGAGACATATCAGAAAAAATATTACTAAGAGCAATATCAGAGAGTTTACTGCTCATGTTTTCTAGGATTTTTACAGTTTTCAGGTCTTACATTTAAGTCTTTAATATGTTTTGAGTTTATTTTTGTATGTGGTGTAAGAAAGTGGCCTAGTATCATTTTTTTTTTGCATTCATCTAATTGCCAAGTGCTTTTAATCAACTTGAATATTAGTTTGAATCAACTGAAAACTCTAAAAGCGTTTTAGCTGTCCTTAATGACATCTGCCCACTTGGTGTGAATGTCTGTTCTTTATTTTCACCAGCGACAGCCTTGTTTGTCTTAGATGGTAAGCTTCTTCCTGGCAATGACCCTAACTATTAATGTTATATGTATGACATTTCCTGAACTGCCACATCCAAAGAAGGGCCCAGTTGTTTTAAGTAAAAGCAATGAGATGATTCAGTAAGATTTTTGCAATGAGCACTGAAGATTTTACACCTTTGAGTTTGTATGATTCATTAATTCCATTTTAATATTTAAACCATTTGCCAATTTGGGATTTCCTCCTGATGATAATGTTCTTCCTTTGCTATGGACTCAAGTCAGGAGAGACTAATGAAAACCTGGTGACATCCAACAGGAAATAATTTGAAATCATGGCTGTTTTAATTTCACAGGTTCTCACAGCTTCTGTTTAGCATGAAGGCAGGGAGGTGCAAATTGATGGAGTGAAATGTCCAAGGCCTGAGAGAATAGGAGAAAACAGGCAGTGGTTTGTTTCTGAAAAATCACTCTCTATGTGTAAACTCTTTAAATCTTTTAAATATTTACCTTAAAAGACAATTTTGTGAATATGGCTTGAAAGATATATAAGAATCATTGCAACATATGATATTGACCAAAGTTTATTGGCAATGTACTAATATGGGACTAGTAGTGACAGTTTTAGGATAAATTATAAGCTTTAGATCCATTTTATTATTTTAAATTGCTTATATTTTGTTACATTAAGTTCACATTTAAAAATCACATGTACAAGACCACACTCTCCTTATTTCCTACTCTAGGCAAGAAGAACACATCTTGGGAAAGCAGTTACTTCCAGGGAAAATGGAAATGTGATGTGCTCTGGTCATCATCAGAGCATTTCAGCCCTCCGCAGTCCTCCTTTATTCTCCTCAACGTAGTCAGGAGTGAGGCCAATGGTAAATAAGCATGTGTCACACGCCTGTGACCAAGAGATTCTCCATCATGGAATGGCAGAGTATCAGTTACTTGAAATAGATGACTTGTGGCAGCTGCTGTCTATGGCCCACCGGGCTCACTGCCCTGCACTGACAGCTGCACATCACATCCTGCCATCACACCACCTCAACTAGCTCCATCAAAAAAGGGGCTGAGCCTACTGAACACAAGGCATTACTTCATGGGCAGTCTGCCCCTGAAGTAGAATATATAAAGACGTCTCTCTGAATTTTAGGAAATGAGGTCACAATGATTTCACAGCTTTTTGCTATTCATAAATAACAGTAACCCATATTTATTTTATTGGTTGCTTAACTATATGGAGCACCTTATATGGACTATCTCATTTAATCATCATGACGATGCTTTATGTCAGAGGCCAGCAAATTTTTTATGTAAAAGGCCAGATAGTAAATATTTTAGACTTTGTAGGCCATGCTGTCTCTCCCCAAACCATCATAGACATGTAAATGAGTGGGCATTTCCATGTTCCTATAAACTTTCTTTAAGAAAATAGACAGTGGGCTAGATTTTGGCCCATGGTTGCCAACCCCTGCTTTATGTTATTATACTCATTTTATAAATGAGGAAACTGAGGCTTAAGGAGTTTAAGTAAAGGGTTAAATTACAGAACCCAAGGAGTCTGACTCCTATTCCTATGTCTTAACTCCTATGAACTACAGGTTATCCTGCCATGAGAAATGTCAGGGAATGGTTTTCAGTTTCTGCATGTTGTGAGATACAGATTATGACCCAAACTTCTACGAGAAACTTTCATTTCCCTTAGAAATGTTGTGTAGGGAAGAGTACCAATCCATGTCTGAACATGCTATTTAGGTAATATAAGTAGTCTAATCTACAACACATTCAAGTGTTGGGACACATCCTTGAATAATTGAATAAAGCTTTTAAGATTCTCAAATGACCTGATATTGTGGCCATTTTCATCAATAGGATTGCAGAAGGTAAATTACCCTAATTAAAAATATGTATGTAAATTATTGCTTTTTAAAATTTGCTTATATATTTGTGAATTTGTTATAAAATAACATGTGTTATTTAATAAGATAACTTTGGTGTAGTCCCAGGAAAGATTTTAATTTTTACGAAAAACAAATTATGCAGAAGAGTTTCTTCCATGTTTAACATAAAACCTTTGAAAGAGAATTCTAAGCAGTTTTTATTTTCCAGATTGGACCACTCCTTTTGTGTTTTATTTCCATGGTGACAGTTAAGATTTTACTTGATATCAAACCTACAAGATAACCAACCCAGCTGACATTGTTGGGCATCCCCTTAGGGAATTTGTAATGCTTCATGGTGTAGAGATCGCACCTGGAATAGAATTACACAGGCTTGCTGTGTTTTTTATACAGCAAACTCTTATTGAAAGACCAAGGGTTCTCAGAATAGACTGAAGTTAGGAAACAGCTAGTTTTACGCAGCAGTTCAGCACACACAGAATACCATGAGTGGCCAGACTTCAAAGACATTCTCAAGACACCATAAAGAGCTCCAGAACTCACAGTTCCTGACCTCTGGTTGAATGAAATTTCAGGAAGTATGCAGCTGGCAAAATGGAGGCTTCATGTGACTAAACATTGTTACTTGTACTTTGTTTGAGGGCCGCTCAAAGTGGAGCCACTCCCTGGTGGAGAAATCAGAGAGTGGAAACTCTTGTGGGGAGGTAACCCTATTCTCCTTGAAAATCTGAAGTCTTTGAATTTAAGTGAGCCTCCATTCATTACTAAGAAGGCTGACAGAAGAATAAAACCCAATTAGTGGAAAAGTTGACTGCTGTTCCTGTGAAGTAGTTCCCATGAATTAATTGGTATAACAAATTATAAAGGTCATGGCCCATAAAAGTAGAAAAAATTATTTCTGTTGAATCATTTCATAGAAAAGATAGTCCTAGACCTAGTTCATTTAATGAAAAAAAGAAATAGTCCAAATAAAAAATGAAATTATGGTACTATGAACAACTTTTTGTTTTTCATGGCCTTTTTTTTTTTCAGCTGGACTGTATACCTACCCATGGTAAGTATACAACTTAGTGATTTTTAGAATAAATTTATAAAAATCGTGTAACTGTCATAAGGAGATTTCTAAGATGACCTCTAAGATTCTGTTCCCTGATATCCATACCCCCTATATAATACCTTCCCTTAGTATGGATGGGATGTAAATATGATGGGATGGCACTCCCATGATTAGATTACATTATATGGCAAAGGTGAAGAGATTTTGCATATGTAATTAAGGTCCAAAGTCAGTCAATTATTAGTGTAAAGGAACATTATCCTGGCTGGCCTGACTTTATCAGGTATAAGCCCTTAAAAAGGGATAGTCATAAGAGAGGCTCTCACTGACTTTGAAGAAATTTCCATCCATTTTATGAATTACTTATGGAGAAGTGTGGCTGAAGTTCTTCAACCATAAGGAACTGAGTTCTGTCAACAACCTAAATGAGCTTGGAAGAGAGCTCCAGCTTCAGATGAGAAAGCAGCCTGACCAACACATTGATAGACTCAGCTCAACCATGCCTGGACTTCTGACTTGTGAAAAACTGTGAGATAACAAATGTGTGTTGTTTTAAGCCTCTAAGTTTGTGGTGACTTGTTACATAGCATTGGCAAATAATGCAGCAGCTGTCACCACAATCTTGTTTTGAACATTTTCATCACTCCCCAAAATTTCCTTGAGGCTATTTGCAGTCAGCCTCTTCTCCCACCACAAGGCAACTACTCATCTGCTTTAATTCTCTACAAATTTGCCTTTATTGGACATTTCATATTAATGGAATCATTCAATTTATAACCTTTTGTGTCTACCTTCTTTCATTTAGCATAATGTTTTTGAGTTTCCTCCATGTGGTAGCATGTATCAGTGTGGTATTCCATTATATGGAGATGCCGCAATGTGTTTATATATTCAGCAGTAGATGGACAATTTGGGTTGTTTCAAATTTGGGGCAATTATGAATAATGTGAACATTACCATGTAAATCTTTGTATCTATGTTTTCATTTCTTTTGGATAAATACTTAGGTGTAAAACTGTTGGGCGGTATAGTATAGTTATGTTTAACTTTTTAAGATGCTGCCGAACTCTTTTCTAGAATGGCTGTGTCAGCAATATACAAGGATTCCAGTTTGTTGGCATCCTTGTCTGTCTTATTTGTTTTGCCTTTCTAATGTGTATGTTTATCTACTTAGTATTTCACTGTAGTTTTACTTTCATTTCTCTAATGACTGATAATGTTGAGCATCTTCTCGTATGCTGATCAGCTATTGATATGTCTTCTTTGGTGAAATGTCTAAAGTGTTTTTACACTTTTTTCAGTTCAGTCATTTATCTTCTTATTACTGATTTGTAAGAGTTTTTCAAAAAATATATATCTCGGACACAGGTCTCTTATCAAATATATGATTTCCAGACATTTTCTCCCATTTATGAGTTGTCTTTTCACTTTGTTGATAGCATATTTTGAAGCACAAACATTTTTAATTTTAATGAAATTTGAGATATTTGTTTTTTATTTTATTGCTTGCATTCTTAGTGTCATATCTAAGAATTCATTTCCTAACCTAAGGTCACAAAGTGTATTGTGTTTTCTTCTAAGAGTTTTATTGTTTTAGCTCTTACATTTAGTTTTCTGATCCATTACGAGTTAGTTTTTGTACATATTGTAAGGGAAGGATCCAAGTTCTGTGTTTGTGTGTGTGTGTGTATGTGCACGCACGCACGTGTGTTTGTGTCTGTGAGTGAATTCAATTGTCCTAGTATCATTTGTTGAAAGATTATACTTTTATCATTGAAATATCTATTTTTGGGGGCTCCTATTTTGAAGGATTCTTGGTTGACAGATTTTTGTTCTTTCAGCATTCTGATAATGTCATTCACTGCCTTCAGGCCTACATTGTTTTTGATGAAAAATCATAAATTATTTGAATTTTTGTTTCACTGTAGGCAATGAGTCATCTTGCTGTTTTTAAGATCTTTTAATTGCCTTTGATTTTCAACAGTGTAACTATGCTGTGCCTAGGTAGATCTCTTTTTGTTTACATTACTTATGGTTCATTGAACTTCTTGGATATGTACATTAATGTTTCATCAAAATTGGGAAGTTTTGGGCTAATATTTCTTCAAATATTTTTCTGCCTCTTTTTTTTCTCCTCTCATCTCTCTTTTTTGGACTACCAGTGTAGTACATATGTTGTCATGCTCGATGTTGTACCACAGGTTTCTGAAACTACTTATTTTTCTTCAACCTTCTTTCTGTTTTTTAGATTGAATAATTTTATTGACCTGTTTTAAAGTCCACTGATTCTATCTTCTGCATTCTCAGATTCTCTGAATACCTCTGGTGGAATTTTCATTTCAGATACTGAACATTTGAACTCCAAAATTTTTCATTTGATTCTTTTTTATAATTTCTGTCATTGAGGTTCTTAATTGGTTGATTGATTGTTGTAATGTTTTCCTTTAATGTTTTAAACATGGTTTTCTTTAGTTTTTAAACATATTTATAATAGCTGCTTTGAAGTCTTTCTCTGTTAAGTACAACTTTTAAAACTAATCAGGAACATTTTCTGTTGATAGCCTCCAGTCTCACCCATGTGTAGATGATACATTTTTTTTCTTACTTTATAATTTTTGTTGAATATTAATATATAAGATATGTAGTAGAAACTGTGGCTTCTGCTTTTTTCCATCTGAGGAATTTATAGTTGTTGTTCAGTAACTTATTTATACTAAATCTGTGGACTGTCTCCTCTGCCAGTGCAACTGCTGATGTTTCCACTCAGTTTCTTTTAATTAAAAAAAATTTTTTTTAGCCTGGCTTCTTAGGGTTTGTTGTTGTATCTGCATAGCTTAGTAATTCAGCCAATGAATGATCAGAAATTGTGCTCAAACACCTGCAACCAATAAGGCTTCCATTCTCTGCTGATGGATTTATCTGTGCCTGGGCAAAACATCGAAACTTCATGCTGTTTTCAAGTCTTCTCCGAGCTTTTACAGTCTTCTGGATTCTGCTGTGTCTACTGTGGGTATGCAAGCTTCATTGGTTATAGGTGTGTGGGTGACTTGGGCCCCTCTGATCTTTGCTATGCATTTGCACAGCCTGCATCAACCCAATATGTGTGAAGAGGTTCTTCTGGGCCCACTATGTCTGGTTCAATTGTTAAATCCTTGGTTAGTCTACTAACTCCACCTCAGGCCAACAAAACTGCTAGTATGCTTGCTCACTTTCCAGACTTTCCACTTTAACTGTTAATGCCCCAGTCAAGTGAGCCTGCTCTGGCAGGTGCAGTGAAGCTGCTGATTTTTATAGTCTTTCCTGTCATGATTGAATGACTTACCACACTGACAGAGCCAGGACGGGTTGGGGTAGAGGGGGATGGGATCAAAGCAGAGCCAGGCAACAACACTGTAATAGACTCACTATTCTGACCCCGAGTTCAGTAAATTTTCAGGAATTAATGATCAGACTGTTGTATGCTTTTCATTAACTTCCAGAGCACTGAAGTGGTTGTGGTTTTTTTGACAGTTTTGTCCAGTTTAATAGTTGCTTTTTAGGGAGAGAATTTATCAACCTCCTCACTGTCCTCAATATATCTTCTTGTTTGTTTGTTTGTTTTTTGAAGACTCATACATCAGAAAGAATGAACCCAAGAATAAATTTGAGACACATGGTTCCATTATTTAAAGGGTAGATTTGTTTTTAAAATGCACTTTTACAGGCATGGTCGATATGGAATAGAGATAAAAGGACTTCGAATGTGGATAGACCTGAATCCACGGAAATCCAAAAGCCCATTTCTACTGCTTGCTACTACTCGTATAACCCCATATTAATTGTTTCACTTCTAGCAGCCTCAGCTTCTTCATCAGCAAAGTAGAGATTATAATACCTACCTTATAATGTGGTTGTAAATATTAATTAAGATAATTAAAAATGCTACTCTTATATACTCTTATATACTGTTCTTTTGACAGGAATTATGAATCATGATCAAAATTACAGACAGTAGTCAATTGTTGAGGAGTTGCTGCAGCCTTTGGCTGCAGTGTCATGCAAGGCCTGAATTTCCCCAACACGAAATGCATGTAACAAAGAGGGAGCCCAGTCAGACCCTGTGGCAGTGGAAGTAGCACAAGCTGAAGGAAAGAGCACTGGGCGAAGAGTTAGGAGGCTTTGGCTGGAGTTCAGTCAGTCACAAATAACATGGCACATAAAGCATAGCAAGCCAAACATTTTCCCTATTGATGGAAACACTGCTACCCTCTCTTCTGAGGATTATTATTGAAATAAAATGAGATAATAAGTCAGAGTACCTTGAAAATGTGATAAATGGTGGCATATATTAGTACTGTTGCTTTATCTGTTCATTTAGCAGACATGAACATGCCAGGCATGCGTCGTCCCCTTAGTACACTAGGACAGCAGTCTCCAACCTTTTTGGCACCAGGGACTGGTGAATCTGATGCCTGATGATCTGAAGTAGAGCTGAGGCAGTGATGCTAGCTCTGGGGAGCTGCTGCAAATCCAAATGAAGCTTTGCGCACTCACCTGCTGCTTACCTCCTGTTGTGTGGCCCCGTTCCTAATAGGCCAAAGACAAACCAATACCGGTCAATGGCCTGAGAGTTGCACTAGGACACACCTACGTGATCCATGATTTGGAACTTGTGGTTCTCAATGAAGAGATAAACCAATAAGCACATCCTTATGGTGCAGCATGGTTGAGTCTTATAGCTTCAGCAGCTACACAATGCTATTAGAGAATAGAAGTGGCCCTGCTAACTCTACCTAGGGAAGTTGTCGAATCCATCACAAAGATAGTGGGTTTTTATCTGGCTCTTGGAAAATGAGTAGTTTGCCAGACTAAAGTGGAATGAAAGGACATTCTATTCAGAAGGACCAGCATGTTCAAAAGCATAGAGGTGGGAGTGTGCATAACATCATTAAAGTTAACCCAGTTGAGTACCTACTCTCCTCTAGGCATCGCTAAGCACTGGAGAAGCAATTTTGAATAAAATGGCCTTGGTCCCACATACTTTTGGATTTATTTGTTCATTGTATTAGTTTCCTGTGGCTGCTATAGCAAATTACCACAAACTTGGTGGTTTAAAACAACACAATGTATTACTTACATTTCTGGAGGTTGGAAGTCCTAAAATCGAGGCATCATCCGGGCTGCATCCCTTCTGGAGACTCCAGGGAGGAACCTTACCCTTACCGTTTCCAATGGTCTGTAGGCTGCCAACATTTCTTGGCTGATGGCACTTCCTCTACCTTCAAAGCCAGCAGTGCAACATCTTCAAAACTCTCGCTCTCTCTGACTCTGGCACTCCTGCCTTCTTTTAAGGACCCTTGTGATTACATTGGGTTCACCTGGATAATCCAGGATACTCTTCCCATCTCAAAACCCTTAATTTAATCACATCTGAAAAGTCCCTTTAGTCACATAAGGCAACATAGTCGCAGGTTTCAGGGATTAGGCCATGGACATCTTTTGTGGGGGCTGTGGGAGGGCATTATTCAGCCTGCCACATTCATTCAGCAAATAGTTTTCAGTTTCCCACTATTTGGCACTAGAATAGGGCAGATGAGCTTGCTCTCATGGATTCACATGAGTGTTTTGGATGATGGAGCAATTGTATTTGCTTATGTGCTAGGCACTAAATAGATTTTTTTTTGTGTTTAATACACATATCTTTCTTGCTCTTCTCCCCACATCAGATTTGCTTCATCTCAGTTGATCCCTATAGTTGTTTATGCCAATTTTTTGAAGTCACAGTTCAGTCTTTTTTTTTCTTCTATACACCACATCTAATTGGCTTGTTCTACCTCTTAAATATATTCAGAATCCAACCACTTCTCATCACCACCACCAGTTCTACCTGGGGTCAAGCCACTGTCTGGATAATAATAAGGGCCTTCTGTTTGTTTCCATCCTTGCCTGCTATTTTTTATTCTCAACATAGCAAAGGGATCCTCTTAAAAGTCAGATCATGTCACCTCTAATAGCAACTAATTCTTTTCAGAGTAAAAGCAAGATTCTCTGGGCATTGCTCCTGCTTTAGGCTTTTGCATTGGCTATATTTTAGGCCTAAAACTTTCTTCTTCTGGGTTTATATGTAAATTTCCTCAACTCTATCATGTCTTTATCCAAATGTTCCCTTTTAATGAGACTAACCTGGTTTCCCTATTTAAATTGTAGTTCCCTACCCCTTATTCTGTTTTCGCTGTAGTTTTTCATTTTTGATGTTACTTACTACCTATAAAATACTACATAATTTGTTTATTTAATCCAGCTCCTACCAAAAGAAATTTAAACTTCATAAGACCAGAGATTTTTACATCCCAAGCCATAGTACACATTAGGTTCCTAGTAAATATTTTTTGAATGAATAAATGAAAAAAGTCACTGTGTATGACATTGAGGAACTTAATCTATTTGAGGAAATGCGATGGGCACATCTGAAACAATTATGCACCATCTTGGATTATTTGCAACTTAAATATTATACCATCTTTAGTTGGGAGAGTCATAACAGGTCTGCGATGAGGGGAAGTCATATAACAATGTTATTTCACTAGGTCCACTGAACAAAATTAAGCTTGCATAGAGCCATCAAGTTTCCCCTTTACAGTCGGGGGAACTGGGTTGCTTTGTAATTCTGGGAACCTATTTTTAAAAAACGTTAGGTCAAAATGAAATGTCAGAATTACAGTTTTCCTTCTTACTCTTGGTTTTTGCTAAGAATAACTGTAAAATAATAATAAAATAGGATAGCATGTACTCTGACAGCCTGTCAAGAAATGTTTCTACTCTTCTGCCAGTCAAAACAAACTGAAAAACAGTTGTAAATGCAGTAAGCTATCTGGATGAGAAAGAGTATAAAAAATTTCAAAGTCCGAAAGGAAAGGAGTTCTGTACTATTTAAAACATGTGTATTGAAGACTACATAAAATTATTCCCATTGATATTAAGGAAAATTTATATAAAAGCTATTTTTTTTGTTGTTTATTGCAGATTTGCCCACTGAGGGGTGACCTTCATCTGTTGAGCCTGTCATAATGTATAAGGATTCTGCTGCTTAGTTCTGTTTTCTTTTCCATTTCTCTTACCCTCTCTCCTCCTCTGTTTTCTTTTTGTCCAAGGATCTCAGCATCTTTTGATTTGCAGTCCCTGTGATTTTGTTAGCAAGAATAAGTGGACTTTTCACAAGTGAAAGGTCACATGTGGAGAACCCTGGTTCTCTACCCCTTAGGACAGTAAGTTGGTCCACGTGCTTTTCCTCTTCATTAGGATGTTAAAATGTGTCATGGAGAAAACAAAGAGGTCAAAAGTAGAAATATTTATATACTTTTATTAATATATTTAGGCAGAACCGATACAGGCTATTTAATCAATTAATTTTTATAATTCTAAGTATATTAGCCAAAAACATATTTAAAGGCCACTTTTCCTTTTCTCAGCTATATATGAAAAAACTGTGAATAATAGCATGGAGCTTTAACTAATGTCAGCAGGATGCCCATAAGGTTTTATATTTTTTCTTTTTATTTCTATGAAGTTTTAGGATGTTTTCGCTTTTATCATGTCCTTTCTCTGGGTGTAGCCATCCGTCACGTAGCCCATTTGTCACTCATGACCCATGACCCCTTTTTATTAGGCATATTTAAGAAGGTCATGGATCTTAACTGTAAAGGAGACATTCCATTTTCCTAATTTGCAGATTGTGAGACCACAGGAGAATCATAAAATTTGATTGATAATTAATCACTCAAAGAAAATAAGATATGACAGTAAAATAATTAAGAACAATAAATCCAGAGCAAGATCAGATTATGTTTTATAGGATTTCTTGGGCTTGCTGTTTATTTTTAAAATAGTCATTTTCATTGCCAGCTAATTTCTTTCTGAACAAAGAATTGGTATGCTCTTTGCGTTAGTGGCCATTTTTTGCTGTTGAGGAAAGGATTCTAAGATTCTGATTTCTTTTCTGGAAATATTTATATATATATATTTCATAAATAAAGTGGAGTTTAGATATTTCGAGTGAGGTGAACATGCTAGTCATAAATAAATTTCTCTTTTTCTTGTAAAGGTAAAATTAATGGTACTTATAATGAGTAATCCTCATAAAAATTTTTCTCCAATCAGTGAAATTAGACTGAAGTACAAAATCAGTCCATTCTTCAAAAAATTTGATTTAGAATTGAAATCTCGAGCCAGATCATAATTAAATACAACTAATATTTACTGAAAGCCTGTTATGTGCCAGGGGCATTTGTAAAGTAACTTACTTTACAGTTTGCTTTCATATGTCTTTGATCCTCATTGTTTTTCTTTGATCGCATTTGATCTTCATAATAGCCTCAAGCAATGGGGTAGAAAGTATTTATTATCCCAATATTTCAGATGAGAGAGTAAACTAAAATTTCAAACTTGCCACGGCCAGATAGTACCTTATAAGAGAACAAGCCAAAACACCATTTCTTCGGGCTTCCTGTCCTATGCCTTTCCCAGTATTTTTTTCTGCATTTCTGGCCCCTGGCAGTTATCACTGGCCGCTCAAGTGAACCATACAGTTAATTCTTAAAGTGTGGTTGCAGGACCAGCACCATCTGCATCATGTGGGGACTTGTTAGGCATGCAAATGCTTGAGCCCTACCCCAGACCTACAGACTCAGTCACTCTGGGGGTAGGGCCCAACCATCTGTGCCAAACAGACTCTCCAGGTGATTCCAATGCACACTAAAGTTTTGAAAACCACTAAGCTAAAGAATACATTTCTTTGTCATTTAAAAACGTGAGTAAGGCAGTTTAATATTTATCCATAAGAACTGCCTTGTGGGGGGCACAGGGAGTGTTTGCCTTCTAGGACGTGATCTAGTTGAGGAAGACAGACTAGCTTAGCTGAAACAATTACAAGTGCTAGGTCAAGGAGTAGAGCAGTTCATGCTGTGGGTCTTCAGGGAAAGGAGTCATCTCTGAAAGTAGCAATGGTTGGAGAAGGCTTCCTGGAAGAAAAAGGATTAGAGATGGGCTTTGAGGTACCCTAGGATTTGGAGTGAGGAGGCTAGAGAGTGGGAATACTGGAAGAATGATGTTTGTGAAACAGTAAGGAATACTGCCTTGAGCATAGAACTTTTGTGTTAAGAATGTAGAGAAGTAGATTGGATGAGGAAAGTGGACCAAATTGTGATAAATTTCTTTCGTTAAAAGTTGGTACAGTACAGGACAATGGGGAGCAATAATAGATTTTGATTAAATAACCTGAAACTGCCATGTATAACAGGATGCACATATAATTTGAACATCCTACAGTGTTTTGCACATTGTTTACTCCCCCCCTAAATATTTGTGGGCTTTGAAGTAAAGTCTGGTTTTACAGATATTTTTAAAACAACAAATAATACAAAGCATTTATTTTGGGTTATGGTAAAATTACATGTTTTGATTACTGAACAAAATAAGCTTCTGTGCCCTTTGTTCAGACTAAATGACAAGTAGGCTTAATCTGCTGATGGGGAAAAGAAGTCAGGGCCTCCTCTGATTAATATAGCTGGTACTGCACCCTGTTCATAGGCCTTCTTGTTTTATAGGTAGAGTGGCTTCAACCCTACCCCGAATGAGACTTCTGCTTAGAAAAGAAAATGGTGCAGACTTCCCTTGGTCAGAGTAAAATGACCTTCTCATATGAGCACCATGCAATTAAAAGCTTTATTAACTGCAAAGGCCTTTAGTTAAATATATATTTTATACAGTTAAAATAAAAGGGAAGAAAGTATCAAGTGCTCACTCATTTAAGCCTTGTGCCTAGAGCATAGTAATGGCTATGTTAAATAAGGTCTCATGTCCACAACTGATGTCTAGCATTTTGGGGGAGACAGTACACTGATATTCATAAGAGAATATGAAATGGAAAATAGTTATGTAGCTTCAACTCATAGGTGAAACAAATTAGAAACATTACTACATTCTACTTAAACTCTAGTTCTGATGACAGAGATGTACGTATCTTTTTAGCTACACAGACATAATCAGCCATGCTTCAGAGGCCTGGAGTTATTGGCTATACCCCCATGAAGACCTGAATTCACGAATTCACTCTTTAAAATAATTAATGCATTAGTGCTATCCTTGTGCAGTAGGAAACAAAATATTCATCATAAATAAAGAAGAGAGTGGTTTAGGCCACCTGATCTAGAGTCTAAAGAAAACTTGGGACAGTAGTGACAGAGAACTCAGAACTTTGCTTTCTTCAGTTTGGAGGGGATGTTGAGGCTTTCCTTAGTAATTAATTGTGTTTCTCCCTGAAGTCTGGTCTACTCTCTACACATTTCTGCTTATGATGTGGCTAGATAGTGTTCAGTGTCAATAGTTTATTTAACCTGTCATGGTAATGAGGATGACACATAATTTGCCAATACAGTCAGGGGAGCCAAATAGGCTGATGTGACAATTTTGTGTATTTGGGTGGTTACTATTTAGTATTTTATTTTATAACCTCAAATTTTGATCTGATTATTAGGAGAAGGGTATATGTTTTAAATATATCTTAAGAACTATAAAATCTGGGGGAATTACTTGAGGCAGAAAAGTTGCTGTGATATGTTTACATATCTTGACAGGCTCACTTGATATATTGTGAGAATAATAAACACACTGTAAGTTTAAATCTGAGTCTCCCAAACCACCACATATGAAACCCACTAATTTAAAACATTGCACATGTGTCACTACTTCCAGGATTAGATTCCCATTTTACAGAGTAGTTAGAGAAGGGAGCTCCAGCCCTCCCATAGAAGGTAGCTCCTGTGTGTATCACTGATACCTTTGGTAATGATCCTGAGTCATAGACAAACTAATTAGAAAGAAATTTGGAAAGACATATGAAATAAACATTGGTAAAATAAAACTTTATTTTTTAATGTTTCAGTTCTCTGAGTTATTTTCTTCCATACAGATAATATTTTATTACAATATTACTAGTTATCAAGTATAGTGGTTGAGAGCTTAAAATGATAAGTCTGTTATCTAGAACTGACTTACGCAATGGCTGCAGTGCCACTAGATTTTATTTGGGAGCCTCATCAATCAAAATGTTCATGTTTGCATTTTTCAAGTTCCCTTTTAAAGCAACCTCAAAGCATATAATTATGTTTGAAATTATCTTTTATTTTTTATCCATTATTCTCTCATAATTTCCTCATTTTTCTCTTTATATCATTTCTTCTCTGGCTGGTGATTTCCCCTCACTTTTATTAAGAACTCTCTGCTGAGGGTACAGTTTCCTTCAGCTACCATATATTTGATCCCCTTTACCCACTTCAACCTCCCCCAAACCCTCTATATTTGACCCCCTTTACCTGGTCTACCTCTTCCCTCCTCCCCCACCCCCTATGCTCTGGTAACCTCTAGTCCATTGTCCATGTTGCTGAGTCTTTACTTGTCCTGTTCATTTGTTGCTTTTAAGTTTATATCTCACATATAAGTGATATCATGTGATTTTCAACTTTTTCTCTCTGGCTTATTTCGTTTAGCATGATTATCTCGAGGTCCATCCAGGTTGTCGCAAAAGAGAGTATTTCATTTCTTCTTATGACTAATATTCCGTTGTATATATGTACCACAGCTTCTTTATCTCATCACCTATCATAGGACACTTTGGTTGCTTCCATGTCCTGGCCACTGTGAATAGTGCTGCTATGAACATCGGTATGCAAATATCTTTTCGCATATTGGTTTTCAAGTCTTTTGGGTAAATACTCAGTAGAGGGATTGCTGGATCATATAGTAGATCAATCCTTAGTTTTTTGAGGAACCGTTTTCCATAGTGGCTGTACCAAATTGCAGTCCCACCAGCAGTGTATGAGGGTTTCGTTTTCTCCACATCCTCTCCAACATTTGTTATTACTTGTTCTGTTGATTATAGCTATTCTAACAGGTGTGAGATGATATCTCATTGTCGTTTTGATTTGCATTTCCCTACTAGCTAGCTATGTTAAGCATCTTTTTAAATATTTGTTGGCCATTTGTATATCCTCTATGGAGAAGTGTCTGCAGGTTCTCTGCCCATTTTTTGATTGGATTGTTTGTTTTTTTGTTCTTAATGAGTCTTATGAGTTCTTTGTATCTTTTGGATATTAGGCCCTTATCAGAGGTGTTGCTTGCAAATATATTTTCCCATTATGATGGTTGTCTCTTTACCTTGTTGATGATTACTTTTGCTGAGCAGAAGCTTTGTAGTTTGATGTAGTCCCATTCATTTATTTTTACTTCTCTTGCCTTTGAGATCAAATTCATAAAATCTTCTTTAAGTCCAAGGTCCATGAGTTTAACTCCTATGTTTTCTTCTATGTATTTTATTGTTTCAGGTCTTATATTCAGGTCCTTAATCCATTTTGAGTTAATTTTGGTGTGTGGTAATAAACAACAGTCTAGTGTCATTCTTTTACATGTGGCTTTCCAGTTTTCAAAGCACCATTTATTGAAGAGGCTTTCCTTTCTCCATTGTATGTTTTTGACTTTTTTGTTGAAAATTATTTGCTCATATAAATGTGGGTTTACTTCTGGACTCTATATTCTGTTCCACTGGTCCATGTGTCTGTTTTACTGTCAAAACCATGCCATTTTGATTACTGTTGCTTTGTAGTATAGTTTGAAGTCAGGCAGAGTGATGCCTCCAGCCTCGTTCTTTTTTCTCAAGATGGCTTTGGCAATTCAGGATCTTTTGTGCTTCCATACAAATCTTATTTTCATACAAATTTTTACTATTTCCTTAAAAAAAGCCGATGGGATTTTTATGGAGACCACTTTAATCTGTATAATGCCTTAAGTAATAAGGTCATTTTAACTACGTTGATTCTTTCAACCCAAGAACACGGAATATCTTTCTATTTTTTTTTTTTGTCTTCTTCTATTTCTTTTAATAGGCTCTTATAGTTTTCACATGTTTTGTTAGAGTTATTCCTAGGTATTTTATTCTTTTTGTTGCAATTGCAAAAGGAATGATTTTTTCTACTTCTTTTTCAGAAACTTCGTTATTAGAGTATAGAAACACTATGGATTTTTGAACATTGATTTTGTATTCAGAAACTTTACTGATTTGCTTATTGTTTCTAGTGGTGTTCTTGTGAACTCTTTAGGGTTTTCTGTGTAATCATGTCATCCGCAAATAGTGACAGTTTGACTTCTTCATTTCCTATTTGGATGCCTTTTATATCTTTCTCTTGCCTGATTGTTAAATCATGCTCACTGCTCTCAGTCTCAGTCCCTGTCAGTATTAGCAACAGTTTCAGTAGCATTTGGTCAAATTCCCTTGGGCTCTGTGGCATTCAGTCTCAGACAATATGGGGGGAGGGGCTCTCTGGTTTGGGGTTGGGAACTGCAGCTCAGCCTTGGTTTTGCAACTGGGACTGGTAAAAATCAGCTATTGTTTCTCTGCTTCTCTGCTTTCTGCCCTGATGACTGGGCCCTGCTGCTGGCGGCTAGAAGTTCCAGCACTTCCAGGCAGGCTAATCAGGGAAGTTGCCGCACCTTCACTCCTTCCCCTTCTCCTGAAAGAATCTCCAGCAGCTGCAAGAGACAGCTTCTTTATTTCTCCAAGATCACTTCCCGACACCCGGGATTCTGACCTGTGGTAGCTCTTACGCACAGATCCCACACTCAGATATGTTGGTATGCAGTTTGGGTGTTTTTCTTTGTTGTTGAGTTTTAGATGTTTAGCTTATTGTTTTCTCAAGGGGAGAGATCTGAGGATGTCTCTCACTCCACTATGCTTTCCCACCTCTTCCATTATACTTTAAAATGTATTTTTATATCAAGGATTATCTGTACCTTTCCATTTTATTTGTCAAAAATGGGTAATGTGTCATTATATGTTCTGCTTTTCAGTATGTTTGGAATATTTCACATACACTAAAGAACTTGAGCCAAAGGCATACAGACCTGGGCTAGACCCCAGCTCAGTCACTTACTATTAGGGTACCCTTAAACAAATTACTTAGGTTCCTTCAGCCTTGTTTTTTTTAACATGTAAAAATGAGGACAATGATAGTACTGCCTCTCAGAGCTGTTTATGAAATGAAGTAATGCATATAAAGTGCTCATTGCAGGCTCTGACATATAGCACTAAGTAATTTAGCTATAGAAATATAATTTTGAGCTTAGGATGGAACATAGGGTTCGAAGGCTGTATCGTTGCTATTACAGTTCAGAAAAGAGAGGCATAGGAGAAAGGAGAAATATTCCCTTAACCTAAGGCATAGAAAAAACATTCTTCTGACCTAAGAACTTGTAAAGTGGCCCCTGGAGAGGTATTATCTATGAAATGTCAAGTTGCTGCATAGGAGGTTGGAACCCCCACATCCCATAAGCTTGTTCTTACTGCTGGTCCACTCTGTAATGCATATCATAAACATACCTAATGTTGTCTGTGGAGGAGCTGCCGCCATGCTATCTCTCAGAATCCTTTTCCTCTTGTTAGACAGAATGTAATTAAATATGTCATTAATCGCCACAGGGCAGGTCGGAAGGCTCTGTAAACTCTTAAGATTCTAACAACAGCTAAAAGCATGGACTTCTCGAAGTAAGCTGTGCAGATTGAACTGAAAGCAAGAGACTTGAAAAGCAAAATGATTTATTCTGTCAGTGGTTTTCCCTGAGTTGTGGAGTGAATAGCTTCAGTTCCCCACCTGAAATAGAGAAGAAACAATACCTAATTCTTTTATTTAAAAAGAGGAAAACAAACAGAATTGAGGTCATATTGTAAAGGAATTCTGTGTTCTATTTTTTTCTTCCAGTTATTTTACAACTAAAATGACAATAATGATGATTCTAACACCTACTTCATGATAAGGATTTTCCATTTACAAAATGCTTTCACATTATTTCTCAGTTCATCCTTAGCAAACTTGATGTTTATAGATTTTAATTACGTTTATGATTATGAGATACTTATTTTTAAAAATAAATTCTACAAATGTGTTCTTTCTTACTATACTAATTATGCAGAAGTTGTTATTTACATATTTCCTTGCTTCTCAGTGCTATTACAGTGATGGACATATTCTCACTGGAAAATACTGACATGTTTTGTTGTTGTTGATTGATAAATACTAGCTCACAATTTTAGAAAGTCTATCACAAACTTTAATAATATTTATTTTCAAACCTTTTAAAAATTAATATTTGTATATTATAAATGAAATTGCAATGGCCTATATTATAGAATACTTACAAGTAATTTGAATATATGATTATGAAAACTTATAAACATTAACAAATGGCATATGAAATTATTGTAGGCAATACCTTAGTATGACACATCAAAGATGAGTTTTGTTTTTTTTTAAAAAAAACAGAGCATGATAATATCTAGCTCGCACTAATTTCTTTTATAATGTCTCAACCTATTCCACTCCATCTAACACAAGATTACGATTCTTTTATGTTGCTTAATACACAAACACATCTTGTTTTCCCAGCACCTACCACAATGTTGAACTCATACCACTTGTGTAATGATTCTTTCTTAACTGTGTAGGGTTGCTTTTCTGGATGTGCTATTTTAGAGTGTGTGTGGAGAATAGAGTTAGGTTTTTGCTTTCAAACACTTGTAGTTTTCATTAACCTTTAGTTAACAGGCACTTTTCTTTTACCAATATGATGTTACTATATAAAGTAGTTATTTACCATGAATGGTTTCTTCCAATTTTTTCCAACGCACTCCACTCTCCCTCTCTTCCTCTTTCTCCTCCCCCAAATTCTGAAAGGTGCTTCCTTAGAGAGCTCTGAGACAGTGTCATGTAATAGAAAGAATATAAGAATAGGGGTAGGGGAGAATCTAGGTAATCTGGATATTTATTGGCTTTCTACTCTGGGCTGTGGGTTATTCAATGAGTTCAAAGAAAGGAGATCAATGAAATTAGGGAGGGGAACTATGGATATCTTATAAAGTCAAGTTATACTATAAATTCATGCAGAATAAGTGTAGAATGAGTAATTAGGTGGTAGGTTCTGTTGGAGGTGGGAAATGTTTTGTGAATTGGGGAACTGGTCTCATTTCTTTCTAGATAGCTGAGAAACTCCTCCTGCAATATAAGACCCCATGATTCCTTTAAAATACGTGGCCATAAGAAAGGTAGGTAAGAATTTATTTGTATACTTATATACTTTAAAAAATCAGCAGTTCAGGGAGGAGCTGGTAAACTTTGGTGGCATCAGTGGTGGTGGGAGAGGGAAAAGTGGGCATTTGACAGTGTGGGAGGGAAAAAGAAAAAAAGAAAAAATTCAACAATTCATATATTGCTAAAAACTTTGTATTCATTCAAATCACACAGATTGTTTCTTGTTTTAGAAAAGTATTGCTTACTATTTGGGAATAGGGATCTTCTCAGAAGTAGAAATGCATATAGGAGGTTACCAGTCATCAAGTGTCTGCAAAGATTTATTTTGTGTGCAGAAAACAGAATCTCTGCACTGATATCTGTGAACTAGGTATTTTTAATGATTGATGGTTGATGAAACATTGATTAAGGCCAAAGAAAAATAAGATCTGTTATTTTCCCCAGATTCCTCAATTTTGTTAAAACGTTATAAAACAGCAATCCCCCAACCTTTTTGTCACCAGGGACTGGCTTTCCTATGAGAATCTAATGCCTGGTGATCTGAAGTGGAGCTGAGGCAGTGACACTAGCACTGGGGAGTGGTGCAGATACAGATGAAACTTCTCCCACTTGCCCGCTGCTCACCTCTTGCTGTGCGGCCTTGTTCTAACAGGCCATGGACAGGTACCTGTCTGAGGCCCAAGGCTTGAGGACCCCTGTTATAAAAGTATATACCTTTTGTAGATGCAAGTACTTGTAAATTAAATACACACACACACACACACGCGCGCGCGCGCGTGCGTGCGAAATTAAATCACTGCATAAATACTTAAATATCAGACTTCCTGATTTGTTACTGAATAACTGAAGATGGTTTCTGTCATACATAAAGATGGAAAATGAAGTGAAGTTCATTTACTGGCCCCAGCTTCCCCCACTTTTCAGTTTTTTCTCTTCCGTGGTTCTATTGGAGGGACATAATACCCACTGGACACTCCCAACCCAGTACTATATAACCCATTCTCAAGAAAGTTTCCAACTTTAATTCATTAGCACAAAGTCAAATCATTTTTTCCTGACCTGTTTTAAGCTATATCTCTAATTTTGGCATTAAAAGGTTTTGTCTTACCAAAAGAATTTTTGGTGTTGACATGGGAGTGGAAAAATGTGATATTTTTCAGGAGAAAAAGTGTGTATTTGAAATGAGAGCAACTAGGTGGGCTCTCATTTCTCTATGTGTTAGGCATGTCTTATTTATCAGGATCACTTTAATATATATACCGTAGAAATATCTTTCTCATAAAAAGATAGGTTGAATGCTGGCTGAGTGAGCTTAGATGGGAAGAACAAAATTTAATCAACATGAAGGTTTTTTTTTTAATTTGGATTTTGAACATTAAAATTTCTTGCAAGTAGGCGAATGAGCAAATAGTGAGGTAGAATTATAAACAATATAAATTACATATCTTTCTTGAAATATGTTAAGAGGAGGAGAAATATGTGAAGTGAAAGAAGATGTACAGGAGAAAATTGTGAATGTGAGCTGGGCAGGATTATGAAGAGAAGCAGCTAATTAGAGATTATCTGAAAATAAAACATCTGCAGTACTCCTGGGGAAATTAACTACCAAATGAGAAACATATTGTGAAAATATGGTGACTAATGTTATCTTTTAAGAACAGTTATGGGAACGATGGCAGTTCTTTGACTTGAAAAAAATGAACGAATGAATCTGAGAAGGATAAAAAAAATCCATATGATAAGCAATAACCAAAGTAGACACACTGAAATTTTTTTGGTGAAGCCAATTAAGCGTAAATATATATATATATATATATATACACACACACACACACACATATATATATGTGTGTGTATATATATATATATATATATATATATATATCCTATTAGTACCTCTTAGTATCAAAAGGGCTGGAAGACATTTTTAGAGGTTATGGGGAGAGAATAATCATTCCTGAAAAACTCTCAGTAATTTTTAAAATTCAGAGCAAAATTTTAAAAATGATTTTTGTTTTCCACTGATTTATTCAGAAAATATTTGTGTTACAGTCAAAAGCCACTGTACTGATGGTCAAATAAATTTTCTTTATAATTAAAAAATTTTTCAAATACATTTCATATATAATATTATATTAGTTTCAAGTATATAACATAGTGATTAGACATTTATATACCTTACAAAATGATTACTCTGATAAATCTAGTACCCATCTGGCACCATACATAGTTATTATAATATTATTGATGATATTCCCTTCACTGTACTTTACATCCCATGACTATGTTTATAACTGCCAATTTGTGCTTCTTAATCCTTTCACCTTTTTCACCCATCTCCCCACAAATAAAATTTCATACTAGAAAATAAGCTAGAAAAAACCTACGTGATTATATGAAATGTTAAAATTATATTAAATGTCTTGAATAATCAAATTAAGTATTGGCCTTGATCATAATGTGAAAATGAGGATGGTGGTGTACTTTTTAAGGGATTGGGTCTTTCATGTTTATACAAGGGTAAATGTGTATATCAGATACGTACTACGTAAATATATCCCCTCTTAGCCAGTGTGGTCAGGCCAATGTAGCTCTCATGGCTCAGGCTGTGGTGCTGACCATTTCAAGATGAAGTGTCACCACTTGTCCCAGATATTACCATACTCTTCAGTAAACTCCTGTCCTACGATCACATCAGCCATTCATGTCCCCAGACAAGCTCATCTTTCATGTATTCTGTAAAACTCTTGTTTTTCTTCTGAAGGTATGCTGTGGTATTGTGTGCTTCATAGAAGCACAGAAATCTTTTGTTTGGAGAGAAAATCTCTAGTTCAGAAATATAAGTCAGCAAGTCCTCTTGCTGGCCTAGAACTGTGGGAAATACCAAAGAAGTACAGATCTGCGGTATCACAGCTCTTGAGGAAGTGGGTAACTATGCCTTTCCCATTCTCTTGGAGGTTGATTTTCTTTCTGTGTGTCAAAGGTATATGGATGTGGTTTCCACAGGGCCATGCTTTTATTGCTCTGCTGAAATCAGTGTGGAGCTCATTGGCCACTGTTAGTAACAGCGGCTTTCAGGGCTAAAAGTCTGTGGTTGCAGTTTGGTGTGAGACTTGAGAATTGCTACCCAATTCGTGTACACAGTGTTGGAAAGACACTTTGGCACAAGAGCTGACGTAATATCAGAAAGATGAGTAACAAGTGGCTATCAGCTAGTAGTGTTTAATCAGATACATACAGAAGTGTCACCTCTGCAACTTGTGAAAGAAAATAAAAAAGAAAGAAAAAGAAAAGTCACTTGCCTGGTATCCAGAGATTTGGGGGTTGAGGTCTGATGTTTGAGCAAAAAGGAAAAAAAAATCTAAGTTATTGTGACATGAACTCCTAATCGAATTGCTGGAATATTTAACTTGGTTACCAGACAATTATTTCTTTTCTCTATACCAGTTATAATAGGCAACTGTCGTTTCCTTAAATATCCCTAGAAGCACCAGTGTTATTTGATCAAATTATGGAAAGCATGTCATGTGACAAAAGTAGAGAATCACAAACCATTTAGTTGGTTACTCTTTCAGGGAAGAAAGAAAACTGAAATAAATGGCCAACAGTAACAGCAGCTATCCCTGAAGAGTGATGTCCCCAAACTAGGAATCTTCTCTGGAGGACACGTGTTATATTGTCAGTTAATTGAGCAAAGAAGTTAACAGAATGTAGATGAAATGGGAGGGGACTGTCATAAAAAGCAACCTCTTTTTTAAATTAATTAATTAACTTTCATTAAAATTATTGAGATGACATTGGTTAATAAAATCAAATAAGTTTCAAGTGTACAATAGCATAGAGAGATGGGCTCGTGAGAACTGCTGGTCCTGTTCTGTCATGGAAGAGTAATTCTTTTGGGGTGGAGAAGACAAATGAAGTGTTTCTGAAATGTTTATGGTATCTCTCAGAGTAATCAGAAACTCCATGGCAGAAATATAGCCAGAGAAGGCCACTGTAAAAAGCACTCGAGGGTAAGAAGAATCACATAAGAGAAATTGCGTGGAAGCCACAGAGCCCTCCCATGCTCTTTTTAGGAGCAGAAATTAGTTCCTATTTTCTAACGCTCTTTACAGTTTATCCCTTTATTATGTGCATTCTAGTTTTCCTCATCCTTCATTTTGTCTTCTTTTTTACTTACTGTTACATGTGTAGATGTCTTGCCTCTCGCTTATTTTGTAAGGTTGCTGTGGACAGGATTAATTTATTCTGTCTTTTGTGCCCCTACCTTGGGCTAGAATAATGTCTAGTACAGCTTTTATGTATGTGGTAGGTATGTTTTAGCTCAGGTTCTCTGGAAAAGAGAGTATAAAGTAAAACTTACCTGAGAAGTCTTTATGAAGAGGTGCAATTCAAGAACAGCTACAGTGAGAGAGTAGGGGAAGCATGGCCAATACAAGATAATGAGTTACTAAGCTGCCCATAACTTCTTAAGAGAACACAGCTAGTTGCGTTGTGACATACGTTTTCTTGCAGACAGGTATTTGGAACCACTGTACCTCACAACAGTTTGTCACAGGGAGGAAAGGCAAAATTATCCCCACTGGGCTTGAAGTCCCTGTTTCTGGGTTGTTACCCAGCCCCTCAGGTCAGCCTAAGGGGAAGCCAGATCCTATACCCCACAGCATAGTGCTTCATGGGAATCCTGAAGTGATGGGAGGAGTCAGAGTCTCTACAACACCAGTTCAGGTGGGATCCCAGAGCTGCCATAGCTCATGCCACATGCTCATGACATAGGCTGAGCCAAAACCATCACCCTCAGGGACACTGAGTCAGCTGGTGGTATTGGAGACAAGGTGACAGGAGGGGTAGCTGCTTGACATGGAACAAGTAGCCAGAGGAACAGTGTGGGGAGGAACAGACAAGTCTAGAAAAGCATGTAAACTGGGTCTGATACAGCACCCAAAAACTAGATATTGGCTGAACAACTAAATATAATAAATGTTTAATAAATGTTTTTTCACTTCTCTTGGTGAATTGCTTCCTACATTTTTACTTTAGTAGTATTATTGAGATACAAAGGGAGATTTAAGAGTCTACACAAACTAAATGCATAAGTATTAAGAGATCAAAATAGAGGGAGAAGAAAAATTGAGATCAAGGGAATTAATCAAGGAAGACTTCCTGGAGGAGGTGAGTTTTGAGTTGTCTTTTGAAGGCTATAGTGGTAAGGATTTATAAAGATGAAGGAGTTGTCTGCAAAGGTCTCTTGAAATCTTAGCCTCTGAGCAAAATGCCAAGTTTGGGAGTAGATTTCAGACATCTGCTACGATTGTTTAGCTTCATTATTTTTAAAAGTAACAACACTATAGAAAATTGCCATTTATACTTTGGCTTATATTCCAAATTTTGGCAAAACTCAAAGATTTTTTTTGCCTTTGAGATGGAAAAATTAAAGTTAATGGATTCTAGTATTGGCAAAGAGATAGAGAAATGGTTTTCTACATTCTTAGAGTGTGTAAATATTCACAGCCTTTTTAGAGGTCATTTTGATATTTTTTTTATCAAAATCTGAAATTCAAAAAAATATTAACCCAGAAATTCCTTTTTTTGTAATTTATATACATATATGTTTACAAGATTATCCATTGCAGTTTTGTGTCTAATAGTGAAAATGGGTTCAAATGAAATATCTATCAACAGTGGAATGGAAAAGAAACTAAACACTTCGTGTTGTGTTTCTGTTGAGAAATGTAGATTCATAGGTACTGGTATGAAAGAGTCTCGAGACACACTGCTACCTTGAAAATGCAAGTTGTAAAAGAGCACGTAAAGTCCAGTGATACAAGAAACAGCAAAGAGCAAAACTAAAAAAAAAAAAAAATGAACCTAAGGATTGAGACATGAAGCAACTTTCTCTTTTTATCGTTTGCTTCTGTGTGTATTCCCTTGCTTAAATTTCAGGGGAAAAAAAACTCTCAAAGGTAGCATCTTTTAAATAAGATCCAAATTCATCTCCTAGAAAGGGTCAGAGGAAATTTTCCTGTTAATGCTTAAGAATAAAAAAGAAAAAAAAGAGGAAAAATAATTGGGAGGAAGCTATAGGTAGTTCTGTACCAACGACATTTCACAGAACATTTAGAATTAGGAATTCTTTTCATGAATTTTAGAAAAACAAATGTCAACTAATTTAAAAGTCTTTTGTAGGCTGAAGTAATAGAAAGGTGGGAAAGTATCAAAAATTAGAATTTAATAATTCAGTTTACTATGGGGAGGAAAAAATTTTAATAGACTAATACTGAAAACAAAATTTTTATGTTATTGTGCAAATTGCCAAGTTAAATGTGGACAATATGAAAGATTTGATACAGACTGTTTTGTTCTAAGGATGGCATTGCAAGTGAGGTATTTTTTTTTCTAATTCTAACTAAATACTGACCCTAGGTGGAACTAATATATAAGAAAAAAATCAGTTTCAAAGATCTTAGGACCCCTTTTTCCACTGTTCCTGATAGGAGCTCAGACATGTAGCCAGCCCATCCACACTTGCTGTGACAGGGGACTTGCCCTGCTATGAGATGACCTGTTCTTTCCCTGGATAGCTCTGCTTGTGACAAAGTTCTTAGTAGTCTGTAGAAGTAAAATCTGCTGCAAGGGAAGGTTTGCTTCTAATGTACATTAGAATGCGCTTTAAAAATTCATGAAGGCCGGGTCCCAACCTTATACCAATTATGTTGCTTGGAGTGGGGCCCAAGCATCAGCATGTTTCCTCAAGTGCCCCAGCAAGCCTCATGTGCAGAGAGGATCGCCAACTACTATACTCCTGGATGCCCATGACGTTTTTAAGGAGCACTCGCATGTTTCACCTTCATTTCTTCTCCAAAAATATTATCTGCCAGTCTTCATGTGAAATGGTTTGTAATGTTTTAAAGGTCTGTATGAAGAATATAAATTTATACTGGAATCACTACAACAGAGCTTTTCTTCTATAAGAAATTTAGTGAAATACAGTCGTAATGACAAGAATCAGATTACAAGGAAACAGACCAAAATTTAATTATGGGTTATTTAGGATATATACATAAGCTTACATATATATATATATATATATATATATATATATATATATGTACACACATATATTTTATCAGCAATGAAGTTTGTTAACTTGAAAATTCAAGATCTACTTAGTTGCAATAACTGGACTAAAATGCAGTACAGGAAGATGAATTTGGGAGTTTCCCGAGTCAGAAACACCTGTGCTCCTGTGCTGAGCAGATTCTTCTGAGTCTGCCTGTTTTTTAATTTCTCAGCATTGTGCTTTTTGTAATGATTAAAAAACCAACCCAGTGCAGTAGCATAAATAAGCCAAAGTGGGACATATACCTGTCTTGAGTTAGTGAGAAATCAAATAATAGCTTTGTAAAAAGAAAGATATAATAGGAAAAATATATATATTTTTGGTTTCGAGTTTAGTAGTGAGAACTAGAAATTATGATAGGGATAGTTTTAGAATCTAGGTATCCTCCCAAAATCTATGCATATTATTTTATCTAGCAAATTAAGGTAAACATAGCCTTATAGTCACAGTTTCTATGGGCATGAGGATTGTTTTTGCCTGGGGAAATTTTGTTAGAGAATTTCTCACCACTGAAATGAGAGTCCATCACAGGTCTCTTATAAGGTGATGTTCACACAGCTAAAACAATGCATGTATGAGGAGGGTGGCTAAGGCATTTTGTCCACCCCAACCAGAAAACTGGGTTCCTGGGCCCCAGGCATGGTGCCTGGAGACTGAGGTGACCTGAGAGATGGCATCAGAGGTACCATTGGAATTGAACAGTGATCCAGGCATGGATCTAAAGAGGCTCTGAAAAGAAGCCAACAGTGGGCATCAGACAGATGGGAAAATTTGGGGTGAAAGTGTCAAGAGGAGCCATAGATTTTAGTATGAGTGTCACAGGCTGTAGTAGGAGGGAGCTGTGAAAGGCATTGAGCTAGTTATTGAGAGTAAGTTGCAAATCGATCTTACTTTTTTTTTTTCCAATAAGGGATATAAAATATTTTATCCACGTCTACAGAGGAAGAGACAAGCTCAATATCCCTTCATTTTAGCTGAAGTGATAGTGGTCAGAAGTTTGGAAATCGTATTTTATCCCAGTTTACATTTCTCTTAATACTCTGCACACATGGACTTTAACCTTACTATTGAATTCCTGCTTGGTGTTCATTCATTCATTCTGATTAAAAGGCAGTCTGCTGCTCCTCATCCACCTTTTTAATCTGGTCAGGTGTTCATCACAAGTGGCTCTCTAGACATATCACACCTCTTGTTTCCTACCCAGAGTGCTTCACTTATCTGTGATTTCATTTTGTGGTGCCCTATGGAAGAGGCTAGAGATGACAAGGAACCGAGGAGGGCCATGCCTGTGACAGTAACAGTTCTGTTCCCGCCACCACACACAGTCATCCTGGTTAACTCAAGCAGACCATTTCTTTCTGAATGAGGAGGGTCGTTTCCATTTCTTTTCTTCTAATCCCATTCAGAGAGTGCTCAGTGTTGGTAAGTAATGAAACCCTATGCTCCATGGCCCACTTCCAGCTGGGTGCAGTTCCAAACTTTGCTCAAAGCCAACACTAATTATGTACAAAGTTTCTTATTAATAACAGAGTAAAGACATATTTAAGCAAATATTAAATATTAATTTTCTCTAATAAGAGAGCTTGGTTATTTTATTATGGATGTAAAGCTGTCTTAGTGCTTATAGCTGGAGCACTGGCATAGCGCCTCAGATGTCAGGAGGAGATGATGGTGCCCTCTGGCAAGAAGCTTCCAATTTTCTGGGTCAGCTTTTCCCACATTCTTGCTAAAAAGCCTGCGCCCAGCTTATTGGCTTGTCAAATAGAGCAAAACCTCCCAGATTTGAACCACTCTCATAGAGAATCTGTGATTGCTTTGAGGGGACATAACAGGATCATTCCTACATTTTTTGTGTTTAGTTTTTCCTAGATAAATCAATGTTCAAACTAGTTTGTGAATTAATCTAGTTTAAAGCCACTGAAAAGAATGTAGTGTTCTTAAAAAGTAGCAGTTCCACACATAAACATGATCTGTGATCTGCCTAAAATAGTATCTGGTACACAATAGGCTCTTTAAAGTTTGATGAATGGATTATTACAAATTACTAAAGCAAGACTAAATTCCTTCTCTGGGTAGCACTTTTTAAAATAACAGAGTTGTTTGTACTTCAAAATGATAAAATCACTTTTTTAAAAATATTGTCTTATCAATTTCATATTAATCGTATCAATTTATCAATTAACTTAAATTTATAAAATGATATAAAAAAGTCAGAAAAATGAAATAGCATTAATGGGCAATATTAAGAAACTGTTTAAATATGATTTTTTAATATGATAAAATATTACAAAGACACTAAAACAGATTTTGAAAAATTTTAATAACTTGGAGAAATGTTCATTTTATATTGTTAAGTGAGAACAGCAGGTTACTACATTAATACACACTATGACACAACTTCTTTAAAAAATGTGTATTCAGACACACATACACATTTGCAAGAATGCACCGAAATATTGACAATTTTAATTTCTGCTGGTGGAAGAAAACATTTGCTTTTCATTTTTTCTTTTAAGTTTTCTATGCTTTTTATATTTTGAAAAACGAAAGCACTTTTTTTATCAGAAAAAAATAAATATTATTAAAAATCAGCTGTAAAAGTTCCCTAAAATAAAAAATAAAACCCTTTAAAACAATTCAATCAAGATGAGGAATGAAAATAAAATTCATTATCATTCCAGCTTCAAACTAGTGTGTGTTACCCAGTAGGCACTCACTAAATGTTTTTTTGAGTGAATTGAATAAATGACTGGAGCTAAGCAAAATAAACAAACTCCTGCTCAAATTGGAACTAATTCAGTTACTTTTCAGAGTCATCAAAGCAATTCTGTTTTGTTTATTCTATTAAACTCAAGTTCAGGATTGCAAGGCATCTGCATTAACTGTTGAAGTGTGTTGACATTTCATTCCATTTTGACTTACTCCACCTGTTTTTTAGTAAGCAGACTGGGCAGTATGCAAATAAGCAGGATTCTACATATGGGCTCTTGCATTAGTTCTTGAAAACTAATTTCAGAAGTGCTTTCATCTGAAGAGTATTCTGTCCAATATGGGAGAAGACATGAAATGAGTCCACACACCTCTTGTGTTGCGGTAGTTAAAGTGTCTAAAGTACAATAGGAGCTCCCTACTTCCTTTACGAGTGTGTCCCTATGCTTAGCCCTCTGCGCTGGGCCATGGCTCTGTCCACTACTTTTGCAACTTGGCAGCTTCGTTCTCTCTCTGCCTCTCCTTATTGCATCTGTCGTCCCAGCCTTCAAATGCACTCAGATCTCTGGCTTCTCATCTTCGCTGCTCCTTGGAGTGATTATTCTATTTCTCCCCTTTCTTTCACTGCCAACATCTCAATGAGGTCATCAATAGTTATTGCCTGATTCCAGCCAGAGCACTTTCTCCCTCCTGTGGCTCCTCTTGCACTTCATGGACACTTCACAGTCTCTGTGTCAGTCCAGGGGAGGCCAGGCATATTCCTGCCTTTGATGCATTTCTCCTTCTACCTAAGAATTCTTAGGAACACAGCAGGCCCTGTGGGATTTCTGGGACTTTAGGGCCTACCTCTGTTCAATAACATGGAAAGGTTTGTAGAGGCTCCTGGCTTTTCCTGTGGAACATCTTTCTCTTTTTACATATACCTCAATCTAAAGTTAACTGCTTTTCCAACATTAACTAAAGTTTTATCTCTCATCTAGTGGCTTACCCTCCTCACAAAGTCTGAATTTGTTTGCTTATTTAATAACTTCAGCATAACTAAAAGAGGCATACCATAACACAGTCAGACAGACTGGGCTCAAATCTCATCTCTGACATGGACAAGCTCTCTGACTTTGGGGTGTGTTACTGGACTTCTCTGTGCCTCAATGTACTCTGTGGAACATTGTTATAATAATGGCTACTTTAGGGAATTATTGTAGGAGAGATAGTAGTATTGTCTGGGAAGTGCTTAGCCCTGTGTCTGAATCATGAAAGTTACCCAATGAGTGCTGAAGCACTTCCTTTCTTACTGGCTCCCTCTTTACATACCTGAAAACAATTTCAGAATAAAGAAGTTGCACTGAGGCACAAGTGCCTAGCAGCCAGTAAATTAGTGTGATTCAAGCTGGTATCCCAGCAAACAGTCATATAATACTCCATGAGCCTCCCTTACAGTCACTGTAAAATCACCAACCACAAATAGAAGGACATGCCATCCAAGGGTCTCCTTTCTCTGTTTTGTTCAACCAGTGTGATCTGTCCAAATAATTGGAAGTCACAGAAAACATATATAGCAAGTATTAAAGCAGCAGTTGCTGGAAGCACTCAGTGCTGTCAAGTCAGACAGCCATAGTTGTCTATGCAGAGGGAAAGTGAAAGCATCACATTTCCTTCTTTTCTCGGATTTGCCCTCTTCTTCTCATCTCTGGTACCAGTGTCTTCTCACAGGATTTATAAGAGAAGAAAAGTCTCTCTGTTCTGAAAATGGTAGAAAACGTTCCAAAACTTTCTTAGCGTTCTTCCTAGCAACAGATCCAGTGACTTCCTCCACGTTTCTTCTGAATGGCAATGCTCTCAGGATGTTTATCACTTTCTGCCACCTGCTAGCCATACAGCTTTATGAGGACCAAACATATGCCAGCCAGTTACAAAACTAACTACATACGTAAGTTGCTTTGTAGTCATTTATCTGCATAAACAATGAATGCTCCTTGAGGTTGGTGGAAGTAAGGTAAGACTAAGAATCACAAAGCTTGCCTCTGGGGTCTTGGCCTTGCCACTTACTAGCTGTGAAAAAACATTGAGAAGTTACCTACTCTCAATGAAACTTTATTTTTGTCTGTAAAGTGTCGAGAAAATACTTATTTTTCAGTATTAAGTGAGATAACTTCTGTGAAAAATAAACCACAAAATGCCATTTAACACAGAATGGTAGTATGTCTCATCTCTGTCTATTAGCTGCCAAATTTCAGTCATCTTTGTGTTTTTTGTGGCCCTCAGGGCAGTACCTTGCACCTAGTGGATCTAAAAAGTAATTGTTGACTGAAAAGTTTAATAATTCAACACAGCTGAGAAGAAAGAAGCAAGCCAAATAGACCTCTGTATGGGCAGCAGAGATGGCGTGAAAGCTACACGTACAGTCACGTGTTTTCTTTATAGACTGGCCCAAGAGGGCTTGCCTCTGAAGCTTTCCAGTCTACTTCACACAAATCAGCCCTAGGAGAATCAGAAGTATTTAATTAGAAGCAGTGAGAATGGGTTTAGTTGCTCCAGGCAGACACACTGACCATCATAAGAAATGGAGTTTGATAGCCTGACAGTAATGGTGGAGACAGGGAAACTAAAAAAAAGCAGACATGAGAATTTAAAAAACCCTTCAGTGTGGGGCTTTTTACTATAAGAAGAGATACCATGAGGCTTACTGAAAGCTAAATTAGACAAAGCATTTGAGATCTCTGGAGAATGATTTCACTTTGGCAGGAGTATACCAGATGACCTAAAATGACAGATTCTGCTAATTTCCATGATTGCTTCAGGGAAAGATGAAGTTACCTTGGCTCTGTTTTTGCAATATGTTTCTCAAATATAACTTCCCGGTCTGCTGCACAAGTAATTATTTTCACTACAAAGTTCATATTGCCAATTATCTCTACCATGGCCCAATTTTCTCTAATGATGCTGGAACCTAATTCTTCTGGGTTTCATAAGCTCTACCAAGTAAATGTTAAAACCTTTATCCAGGAAATGAATTACTTGGTCATATCAGTTTATGTAGCTATTTATATTTTCAGGATGATTTGCAATCAATTTGGAGAATTGGTAATTAGTAATTTTAAGTAATGACTTTGACACTAAATAAATTCATTTTTATTTATTAACTGTTTTTTTTCACTATTTTTATACTACCATTTGCTCTCTGAGATAGTGTCTAATTCAATGTTTTTATCATAGTATGAACATCATTATAGATGGCATGCTTATCTAATTTGTAGATAACATGAAGGTGAAAGGCAAAACAAATATTTTGGAAAGGCAGAATTGAGAAGCCAAAAGTTTTGAGCAGGTTGGAATAATGAACCCCATTCTAGAAAGGTAAAATATTAATGGGGTAAGAACACAGCCTTCACTAAGTTCTAATAAAAATACCTACTAAAAGATAAGGGAGATATTGTCAAGCCGATATTCAGCTATAAGCAACATTTGGGGCTGTAGAGAAAAGAGATTCACTCAGAGCACCCTAAGGAAGAAGGAATTACTACACAGCATCCCTATCTGGGTCTCTGGAAAGTGGGATGTTATTGGGATTATCAGAAAATTATTGGTGGAAAGTTATGAGGCAACTTCGGGGACTGACTCCTCTCCCTTGTGATCTTTCTTCTGGCCTTTCTGCTTACTTCTCCTATTCAGCATGTTCTCCTGTGACTCCTGATGTCCAGTCCAAATCCCAGAGAGCCTGTTTAATTGAACCGTCTGATTATCTTCTCTTTTCTAGGCAGAGATCTTTACACAGTTACCTCATGGGTCATCATCTGAACTCTGTGGGATGCTCCTGAGTCAGCGCTCACCCTGGTCCTATCAGAGGCCGCCTCTGCTGAAACAGCAGTTTGACTCTACTTTTCAAAACAGTGGGCTGTAGTTGAGGAAGTTCACACTAGAATGTGAATCTATATGTCTCCAAGGGCCAGAATTGGGACCAAGAGAGAGTCAACTCCATACAGAGTTCTCTAAAAATGGAATAGGCCATAGGCAGAAAAATTGTTTAATATGATGACCTTACAGGCCTATTACAATGCCAAAACTGTGGGGTTTTTTTATTCACTCTTTTCTTTCTTCGCAGGAGTGTCTAATGAAAACCATCTTTTCATATTATTATTAAAATGAGCCATGAAGATAATTCTGCCACAGCATAAGTAGGACATGCCTAAGGTGTTAGAAACAGTAATGCTTTTGCATTAACCTCTTAAATAAAATATATTTCATATGTGGACCTTTTGTAAATTAGGTTTTATTATAGTCAATAATGATGCTTCAAAGAAAGGAAATGATTTACAGAATGTAAATGTAATGGAGCAGCAAACTGCAGCAAGGATGCTTCTCTAAGCTGATTGGAGATGAGTCTAAGAATGTTTGGTAAATTTTTTCTAAATGAATTGTAAATGATGTTTCAGATATTTCAGTTAGGCTTTTAAACTCATAATGGACACAGTCATTTAGGGCAGATTTCAGTGATGACTCTTCAGATAGTTGCCTGAGCTGAAGTCTCCAAAATAGTGTAATTAAATCTCAGCATTCAAACTCTACTACTTTGGTAGTGTGTGTGTGTGTGTGTGTGTGTGTGTGTGTGTGTGTGTGTGTGTGTGTGTTGGTGAAGGGAAAATTAAAATCATTCAATAAAATGTCAGCTCTCTCCCAAACAACATAAATTAGTTTTATAATCTGAGAAAATCTGAAAGCACAGGGAAGGCTTCAGGATACTCAGGATACTTCGTTTCTACTTTCCACTGTGAGGATGCATAGTGACAAAAGAAGACAAAGCAGATAAAAGGCAGAGTAGCTTTACCTCCAGCTGCCTGTTAACTGCATTCCCTCAAGGCAGTGCACGGTTAGGAGAGAGATCAGCTTTGTTAAAATTCTATTTCCACCATTTTGAAGACAAGACTAAACTCTCTTGGCTTCAGTTTCCTGTTTTATAAACTGGGGATAAGAATAGCCCTTTGGTCAGAGAGTTCTTATAAGGATTAAAACACTTCTTAGCACAGTGTCTGGCTCATATATGAAGTGCTTAATAAATTAGCTACTAGGGTCATTTTTTATCTTTATTATTCCTTAAGGGGTGGAAACCCTGAAGTGATGCTCATCTCTGCCCAGAGAGCCATGGCATGAGTCCCTAGTTACCAATGTGGCTCCCCACATCTTCCGATCATACCTGGCCAATTGAAATAGAGTTATGTCCAGCTCCAGTTCATGATCTTGATTCTGTCCTGGAACTTGCTCAGTCTTCGTGTAAGTCACTGTATCTTCTCAGAGCCTCAGTTTCCTCCTTTTGAAAATTGGGGAACTATTTAATTTCATAGGGTTTAAAAATTTTGAATACTGTTAATTTAAATTGAATTTATTTTAAAACAAACTTGAGTTATCAAGAGTAAAATGTTAGAGAAGACAATATTACAGTTAGACAAAATGTCTTACAACATCTCTGACTTTTTTTTGGCAAATGGTCTATGCTTGGGCTCCATCCCATCTGAAATTCCGATTGAATTGTTTGGGGGTTTAGATGGCCCCTAGATAGGGCCAAGCCATCAGTTTGTTAAAAAGCTCTTCCAGTGGTGCTAATGTGCCCGCAAGGTTGAGAAGCACTTAGCAAGCCCAAGGTCAGACTATGTGTAGTGGAGACAGGTCTAGATCTTCCGACTTCCTCTTCTCATTACAGAACAACCTTAAGTTCTGGTTTCAAAGAGGCTTTCTGAACAATTTTTCATCCTTTCTCATAAAAGGAATGTATTAAACACATTTTTCAAGCCCTTCTGTTAGTTGGTTTCTGTTTAATTAAGGTTTCTTTCTATGTAGTTCTACCTAACCTTATGCTTGTTTTTCTTATTCCCAGATGCCTTTTTTCAGCTCATTCAAAGCCACTTCTAAAATGTAATTGCGTTGCTGAGTTCCTCTCTGACATTGTCAGCCTTGATCAAATACTTAGTTCTTCATTGTTTGTTCTTTTCAGTCTGTATTAGATTCTTCCCAGCTGCAACCTGTGTTGATGTAATTATAAAGTATGGTGTATTCCCATGAAGTATGAGAGTAGAATGAAATCAAGTACCTCTTTTCCTTTTTGATTTGTGTGTACAGTTGTTTCCTGCTATTTAGGAGTCATTCAGACTTCTATACCAAAATGTAATTGGGATTATGTTACCTTTTTTCACTACCCACTGCCATTAAATTACTTAAAGTTTCCTAGATATTGATGTCCTTAAGAACAGTAATGCTTGGTTCAAATTAATCATGGACTTTAATATATATTAAGTTCTTGTCGATTGTAGTAGGATAATAGAACAGAATCTCAGGTTAATAGCATTAACTAACCCCAAACGATTTCACTGCATTTTTTTACTTTATAGGAATCTTTGTGATATTCTTCTTCAAGACCCCCTCCCCTGTGTGCTGAAGACTTTGACCAAAGCTGCTCTCAGCTGTTGGCATCCTCCTGAGAAAAGGACACAGCCGCAAAAACCAGAGAACTGTTCGGGAAACTCCTGGCCCAGTGGATCCTCTGAAGGTGAGAGCCAATCAGTTTCTCTTTGTTTTTAGAAATCTAAATTAGCTGTTCTGTCTTCCAAAATATACTCGTTAAGAAAGGGTAAATAGAAGAATAGATTATTGCAAATTCTCTATAAAGAATCAATAGTTTTTCTTTTCCAGGAGAAATTTTTTAGTAGTTATGAAGGATATCAGTTGGCTATTTTGACCAAATGGAAATTTATTTGAAATTATAGCTCTGTTCTATGAAGACTTATTTGAACACACACACAGAATCTCACCCCTTCCTTTAAAAAAATCAGTAACATTTCTCTCCTTAGATAAATTTCTCATGTACAGTAGTCTCCCCCTTATCTACAGGAGATATGTTCCAAGACCCCCAGTGGATGCCTGAAACTACAGATACTACTCAACTCCGTATATGCTGTTTTTTTTTCTTATAGATACTTACCTTTTCACTTGAGGAAAGTACTTTAAGGCTTCTCTTTGGCATATCCAAATTGCCAGTATCACACTCTTGTGTTTTGAAGCCATTATTAAGTAATATAAGGATCACTTGAATATAAGCACTGTGGTACCATGAAAGTAAATCTAATAGCCAAGGTGGCTGCTAAGTGGGTAACAGGCATGGATACACTGGACAAAGGGATAATTCATGTCCTGGGTAAGATGGATCAGGATGGCGTGAGATTTCATCATGCTATTGAGAACCAAGCAAAACTTAAAACTTATGAATTGTTTATTTCTGGAACTTTTCATTTAATATTTTTGGACCTGGTTGACTGTAGGTAACTGAATCCATGGACAGCAAAAGTATAAGATAAGTATATGTGGTGGGGGGGGGGACTATTGTATTTAGAATCTCTGTCAGGCTTCATATCTCCCTTATCCTGCTTTCTAGTATCAAACAATATGACTTATGTGAAAGCACTTTTAGACCATGAAATATTACTTGTGTAAATAAGAAAAATTATTATTTCTTAACATTTATAATCCTCCAGAATACTCTCATACCCTCCAATCTGTTTTTTCTCCATAGTTTGATTCATTTTTAATTTGATTCAATAAATTTTGCTAGGATCTCAAGAAGCAAAGGAGATAAATCCTCATCTTTAAGGAATATCTGTCCAATGCAAGAAACTGACACAACTAAACATGACCAACTTGACTATGATAAAAAGATATTGAAAGAGTATTAAGGAATGGAAAAGGTGTCAAAGGTGGCCAGAGGATTGTGTGTGTAAACACAGCTTTTCTGGAGGAGGTGGTCCTTGAAAGGTGACTAAGAGTGGGCTTGGTAAAGAGCAGGGTGGAGTGGAGGAGGACACTAAAGAAAGGAGTGGTGGGATCGGGGTATGAAAGTCACATGTGGAAAGAATGCGTTGTTCTACGTGTGGTGTATGTGTATGTGTGTGTGTGTGTGTACACACGTGCATGTGTGCACACTGAGGGGTTTTAAGCTGGCAGTCATTGGCATTTTAGGTGTGTTACCCTGGAGAGACTGTAGAGAAAGAGCTGGAGGTGAGCAAGATTGAAGGAAGATTTGTTTTATAAACTATCAAGTGAAGAGGGCTAAAGTTAAGCAGTGAGGAATAAAGAGAGAAATGTGAAAGAGCCAGAATGTGCTGGATTTGATGATAGTTTAGGCATTGGAAGTGAGAAAATGTAAGGGCTTGGGATTCTCAGGTATCTGAGAGATTGAAGATGCCATAAAGAAAATTTCTAAGGAAAGAGGACTTATGCTTGGGGAGAAGAAAACTTTGTGGTACATAAGGGACATTTAGGTAGAAATGTCCACCAGGCAGCTGGAAGTGTAAGTCTGGAGATTGCAGAGGGTTTAGGGCTGGAAACATTGATTTAGGAGTTATAGGCAATATTTAAAATCTCTTTTTAAAATACAAATTTGATTTTGTACTTAAGCTTTCAGTATTATTCATTCATATACTTAAGACACAACTGGATTTCCATTTCATTTTGATATCGCCTGCTGTTTTATTTGTGTACATACTTGTTGGTCTTATTTTCTTGGCAAAATGAATTATGATTTTTCCTAGAGACAGATGTGATGACATTTTAGTTTCATAAAAGAAAATTTAAAGCAGTGTTTTAAAAAACACAATGTAAGTCCTAACATTTAGAGGAGTAATAAGCCATTGCCATTCTCCTTTTAATTCACAGGAGTTATCTTATTATTTTAGAAAGGTGCTTTGCTTTCCAAAGTATATAGTTATTTTTCTGTATAAATCATGGTTTCTTGTCAATTCTTCACTTTCATTGCTTTGTCCAGGATTTTAGCAGTGCTTATAGTAGACTGAGCAGGACCTTTCTTGCATTCTTCAGTGAGGCGGTGCCAGGGCCCCCTGTTTTGAGTCTTCTCAACATCAACCCAGAATGTCATGAAGGGCTTCTGTTGCAACAGAGGCCACACTGTTTGAGATCAAGTCCACCCAAGTTAGACTTGAAATACATTACTCAGAGCCTTCTTTGAGGGAATGTCACGGGTAAAAATTTTGAATTCAAATAATACTTATAATAGTACTATTTTGAGTGACTTTTATTAGATTACTATGGCCTTAATTGGCTTACTGACTTTTTTCCTTAGGACCTATTAGGAATTTACAAAATGTACCTTTTTTTAGTCCACTTCACTACCATCTTTCCAGAAATTTGAAATGAAACATCAACTAATCTGTCACTTTCATTTTATACATAAGAAAATTAATGTGAAGCAAAATTAAGTAACTTACTTAAAGCTAAAAGATGGAGCCAGAGCCCTGGTCTGTTGAAACTCATTTTGCCTTTTTCACTAAATCCTGTTTCCCCTCTTATTCCAAATCTTTATTAGACTGCGAAGTTATCTGTATGTCTTAAAATAGGAAATTTAATTAAGTAAATTAGTTAACACTGATGGCATTTTCTTTGGCTAGTCACTCTATGTTCAAAAGTTTAAAAATTTTTATAAGTTTAAAAATTTTAACATAGATTTTGTTTTGGGCATTTTTTATTTACCTATACCAGTTCCATACTAAAATAAAGGCGTGAGAGAGGATCAAAACCATCTATGTTTAAAATTTAATTGAAAAAGAATAATCATCTCAACATCTATTATCAAGATAGTTTTCCCCTAACAGCAATCTCCAACCTTTTTGGCACCTGGGACTCGGGCTCTAATGAGAATCTAATGCCTCATGATCTGAGGTGATGCTAGCACTGGAGCATGGCTACAAATACAGATAAAGCTTTGGCTGCTCACCTCCTGCTGTGCGTCCCAGTTCCTAACGGTCCACAGACCTTACGGTTCACGGGCTTCACAGCCCGGGGATTGGAGACCCCTGCCCTAGTAAATACTTTCAGTAACAGTGTAGTAGGCACATTCACTAACAATGCAAGTAGTGGCTGTATGACCCAGTTTCCTGAAACATCCAATTTTTTTTCAGTTTTTTTCCTCTTTTTTACATAAAAGATAACTTTCACACCTAAAAAAAGACACTCATCAATTATAAAACCAACACTTTTAAGCACAAGTTATTTCTCATTTTGTCAAATACATTGTGAATTTTATGTTTGGAAAATGAATTTATAGAAATGCTGAGTTGGTGTAACTTAGAATGGTACATACATGCAAGTTGTAGGTGATCTCAAGGACAGTGAGTTGTTCTTTGAAATTCACAGAATGGTCAGTCATTGCTGTGAAACCAGTGGGTTTACATCGTCAGGGTGCGTGTATAAAACATGATTCACTCAGCCTGAAAACTGTCAATAATAAAAGGAGTTTCTACTTATTTCTGTTCAAGACACAAGAAATATATTTCCCTGTTTTGGTTTCTTTCTTTCTTTCTTTCTTTCTTTCTTTCTTTCTTTCTTTCTTTCTTTCTTTCTTTCTTCTTTCTTTCTTTCTTTTTTTGTGGGTGGGGAGCTCTTTTTCTGCCTCTTGTGTCTCTTTTCTTGTCTCTGTGTCTCTTGTCTCACTCATATTCTCTGCGTGATAGACATATGTATATATGAATATGATGTCCACAAAATGTGAGACCCTTGACAGTTTGTGTTAATGTAATGGCAGTGGAAACAGTATATCATGGGTGTGGGAAGCAGGGAAGCCTTTCACTTGGTAAGGGCTAAGAGAGCTGTGGGAAGACATTATCTGACTTGTTTGCCCTCTACAAAGCTTGGCTGCATTGTACAGAATGACAACCTGAACAGGGGGATGCAGAGATATGGAAGTTGCTGCAGTCAGTGAACATAAGATGGTATGATGGCTAGTAAAGGACAAGTCAGCTTTCACCACTTTTGTTTGGGTTGGTGGTAGGGCCTTCTTCTGAACCATCTTACTGCTGGCAAGTTCAGAATGCTACGGTATTGGGTGGCTGTTCAGATTCCAGAGTGAGGATTACAAGTACTATTATGCAACAAAGCAATGGATAGAGTTTACGTTGGCTCTGGAGTTGCCACTTAAAAGTATTCAAGACTGCTCTCCTACCCTTTGGTTAGAGCGCAAAATTCTGCTGAAGGAGGGATATTTGGGGAACACTCACAGAAAGTAGAAGCCATAAGCAGGTTTTCAGGGTGACACTTTTGAATGGGCAGCCTTCTAGCAGGCTGAAATCATATTCAAAAGTAAAATGTGTTACGCTGTGCCTTTCTATAGTGTAGGATTTTAAAAAGAAAGTGGAGAGGAAGTGCTGAGCCACCAACTTTTGATACAAATTCAATCCTACTGTAGAGGTCATAGACTGCATCAGCAATTTGTGGGCCATTTTTGGTGGAGGACAATGACAATGGATTCCTAATCAGATGATGTCCTGCTACATTTGGATTGTCAGTCTCCACTGCCTTTTATTGTTTGAGTACTTTCAAAATTATTCTGGATTCGGGTTTACTATTAACTTTTGAACTCTAGCTTGCTGCTCATTGTTAAAATGAGAGTGGCGACTAGAGGACTTGTTTTTGCATTTGTTAATAGAATAGAAAGGCAGCATAATATGAATTAATGACTCTTCACATTTTCCCATTATATAAGCTGGGTTCATTATCCCCTGGGGATCTATTTCAAATTCATACTCTAATAAACTGTTCTCGCTAGTTGTTGCCTTTCTTGCTTTTTAAAAGCTTCTAGTGGATAAATAGATAACAATAAATAATAATTTTGATTTTAAACTTTAAAAAACATGTTGATTGTTTGATTGTTCTCATTATAAAATGGAAAACCAAACAAAACTTCCTCTTCATAATCAATAGTATTTTTATACTATTGTATACAAAACAGTATAGTATTTGTGCTGTTTTTTTATTACACAAGAACCATCCTGAGACAATTATGTCTTCTTAATATGGTTTAGAAAATAAAATCTATAAGGAAAGATTGAAGATAAAATAAATTATTGAGGATGCAGAACTACTAATAGAGTTTATTCATTCTTGTAACATCTCTCATTTAGAGGATATGTATATTACCATTGACAGAATTATTCAAAAATGACAGTGTCTACTTGAGTAATAATGATCTGTTTCCAGTATTTCAGATTATTCCCTTTTCTTCTGTTTCCCATGTTTGCTATCAAAGTTTTCATATTTTGTTTAGGTCATCATATGAGTGTATGTGTGTGTATCAGAGAATGTGACAGAAAAGGGACAGAGACAGAGAACAAGAGAAACAGGTGAAAAGAGACTGAAAGGTGAGGTAGATAGTCTTCATTTCCTACACATAAATCAAAGCAGTATTTGCAGTTCTTACCTTCTCGATCTTATCTCTTTGATTTCTTTGGCATTAATTAAAGCTACGTGATTTCTATAATTTACAGACCCATAAACACGTATATAGAACCACATCCTAAATTGGAGATCAGAAAATAGTTGAGTTGTGAAGTGCTGCCTAGATCCCTTGCCCCCTTGAGGACTAAGACACTCTTCCTCCAGCTTCTGAGAGTGTTAACAACTAAGAGGTCATAGCTGAGTCCCTCCTTCTGGTGACTGTTCGCAGCCTACAGGTAAAGAGAGTTGCCTTATTCAAAGTTATACCACCTGCCCCAGGGTAGCAGTGTATGTTCAATGACTTGTCTATTTGGGAATAATACCCCAATTCAGGACAACTCTGTAGGACCTGTAGGGTTGGCTGGTGCTTTTGTTGTGACTGTACCACAACCCAGCTTCTCCAACTGCCCAGTCCAGCTTTGTTCACTCTCCCATACATATTGAACCCAAGAGCCCTCACCAGTGAAATTCTTGCATGTAAGTCCTCATCACAGAGTCTGGTTCTAGGGAAACCTGACCTGCACAGCCACCATACATGGACCATGCCATGGATGCATGTGTTAGTCTGTGATTATATATCTTTATAGCACTGTAATAGGTACTGGCTCTGGAATCTTAATCAAGGTCTCTGAAACCTAGCTTAGGAACTTCCAGTAAAAACCGGAGGTAGTAATACTTACCTTTTAGAGTTGTTGCCAGCTTTTGATAGCAAAGTATTCAGTGCATGGCACACAGAACTCATTAAATTATACCTTTTATTGTAATTACCAGTAATTACCTGCAGATAACCCATAACTACTACACTGGTCCCGACCAATTGGTTATAATACAGAATGCATTTTAATCTCACTTTTATTGTAACATTTATTTTAGTGGAGTAGGGAAGTTAATAAAAGATGTGTCACCTGAAAATTTAAATAGTTTTTCTACATTGTTAGTCCCCTTTTATAAAGTATGTGGAGAATTTGGGCTGGGTTCCAAAGGAAACCTAAAGTGGTTAAAGAGATTGAAAGAGGTCCAGTGAGTAAAAGTTAAAGGATATGGAATTGCTTAGGATTGGGAGGTCGAGGCATAACTTGCCTTCTGTCTTCGAGTGAGTGGAAGTCTTTGTGGGGGTGGGGTGGAGCTATTGGACATGGTTTTTCCATGTTCACAGAAGACAAAACAAAAGAAAATTGACATAAATTTAAGGAGGAAGATAGTTGGATTTGTAACAAGGAGCTCCTCTACCCTTGGATAATAAAACAGGAAAGAGCTTGTAGAATATAAGCAATTTTAAAAGTCTTCAGAAAAATAAAAGATAACATTAATTCCTGAATCACTGACCAGAGAATTTATGGAGAACTGTGGACTCTGTAATTCTGTGATTTTAAATTTTAGAACTGATGCTTCTGAGAAACTCAAACACATATGTTCTGTGTTGCAAATGGAAGAAAATAACTATTTATTCACATTGATTTTCTTTATAGCTGAATTTGTTAGAGTATTTTTGAAAATGTCCATATGCACCTTGTATGTGGTTTTCTGATTATATAACAAATCTATTTCTTTTCCGTGCATTTTAAAAGCTGATATTATCATAATTTCCAATCATATTGTGTATCATCTTTTTATATTCTATATAAAAATAAAATAAAGCCTACCACCCTGGGCCATTTATTTGTACCCAACATAAATTCTTTTGAGACTCAGATCTTGGGATGACATTGTTAAAATACTCATGAGTCTTAATCACTATGAAGGGCTTTAGAACAACAGCAAGAAGTCCAGAACTTTGGAGAACATCTTTTTCAATCAATTAATTGCTTAGAGATAAGATTAAAAAATGGATATGGGACTAGGTTTTAAACTAAAATACTCTTTTAAGACCTCAATGTAAGAAGATAAGAGGAAGTGACTAAGAAGTTTCTAAATTACTAATAAGTATATTGAATCTTCCATTTTCTCCTTAGTATGTCTTGTCACGTAGTAACTGGCAGAAACAGCATGGTGTAGGTGAAAAAGAGCACTGGACTGGCAACCAAAATGCCTGGCTCTGGTTCTATCACAGCCATGAAATGATCTGTTCCTCTCTCATAAAACTATGTCTGTATAGATTTCCTGTGAATTTCTAGTTACAGCCTCCTATCTTAGATGCTCATCATGCTATAGTACCTTCTTTGAAAAGAAACCTAGCAGACCTGAGGGTTCAACCTCTGAGGGTCCAGCCTGGGGGCCCCATCACACCTTGACCTGAAGCAGCTCTGCTTTAATTTTTAAAAAATTTTAGCGTACATACATACATTGATAGACAGAGGTTTTGTTTAAGGTTTCACTTGATTAAAAGGCTCCACTGCTTGAAAAATGAGTTTTAAAGGTATTCTTAGTGATTCCCATATTTTCAATGTTCTCCCCAATACATCTCATTAAAATACCTAGTTTTATTCTTTCTGTTACTGCCAAGCTAAAACTCTTCAAACGGCTCTATCTCATGAGGAAAAAACATACACAATCCTTACCTTGGTATTCTCTTATTACCACATGAGTTGAGGTGGCCTCAGCATTCTAACACAAAATTATCTTGGTCTGGTTATCATATATACTGCTTACCACTGTGTATGCTCTCACAAACCACTCATCCAGTTGAGTCCCCACTCTGATTTTGCTCAGTGTTGTCTTTGCCCTTACTCTAAGCTACCTAAGCTATTCTCTTCCTTTTTGAGCACACCTCAGAATACACTATCCTCCTCCAGAAGCCTTCCTTGATTATTCTAGTTCATATTGATCTATCTCGGAAATTCTCTCGAGCGTTTGGGCATTTATACTAGTCTATGTTACATTTTACCCAGTTGACAATGGTGTTATGTGGACTTTGTGTGCATATTATCGCCCTCTGGGGGCATCAGTAGTACTACAGAAGTGACGGTGACCACCACTTACCTAAGGAAATACAGGTGCTTGAATCATCCCAAAGTGTAAATTTTCAGTGTAATATATGCACTGAGATAGGAAGGTAAATATATTTTGAAAATAAATTTCAGCAACGTGGGTAGAAAGAAAAGTGAACTGGCCCTCATGTTAACTTAGGTTGCAACACATTGAAGCTCAAAGTACTTACCTAAGATCAGGTATATAACATAGGTTTCAAAACTAATTCTGCCTCTCACTTTGGCCTTTTCTTTTAACATTTATGATATTTTTTAAACAACTGTGATAATACCACAATTCTTTGTTTTTTTGAATGTTCCAAAGCATTTTTACATGTTATTTAATTTTAGCTTTTACAATGGCCCATGAGCAAACTAGCATCTTTCAAATAAGAAAACTGAGCTTGCAGACATGTCCCAAATCCTAATGTGTTAAACCAACAGCAGGCATTAAAACTCAGATCTTCTAGCTTCTATTTAGTGTTCTTATCCATGTTACTAAAAGCATGATTTATAGACCAGCAGCATGGGTATCACCTGTGCTTTTGTTAAAAATGCAGAAGCTCAGGCTGCACTCCAGACCTGCTTAACCAGAATCTGCATTTTAACAAAATGCCTAGGGATTCGTGTGCACTTTAAAGTTGGAGAAGTACTGTAATTTATGGACAATTTGAGCCTCTGAGGTACAAACATGAAAAAGTTTTCTTTTTATTCTGTCGCTGCCATCAGAAAGAATGCCTCTGTCAAATCTCCCTTCCCTTTGAAGAAGTCTCTAGCCGATGTGATAGATTTTTTGCTACTTGCAGGCTTTTAAAAGTTTATACATTCTAGTCTACTTTTAAAACTTCAAACATGTGGAAGCAAAAGCTTTTCTTTTGTAGGCTAGCTTGTACCCTTCAACCATTTGTTCCCTATTCATCAACCTGCTCTTGAACCACATGTACCACTTCCAAACTCTCTTAGTGATGTGTTGTGACGATGCTCATTTTTCAGAATAAGAAATTCACTTACCTCACTCAATCTTCAGTGAAACGCAGAAGTAAAATTCAAGCACACATACCCAACATAAAATAACTAAGAAATTTCAGGCTTTATGCATTATATTTCACCAGGTTATAGGCTCAAGGATGACATATTGTTGTCTTTGGCAAAAACTTAAGTTGATGAAGTATGAGACTGTACTTCATTAGGAAGCAATATTTTTCAACTTCTTGTTCTTCATTTTTATTTAAATTTCTCAATATTCTTTAGCTAGGAAGCCAAGAGTTAGATCTATTCACCGTGAGCCAAACGACTGCCCTTGGATGTTCAAGAGGAACTCCATTAAAGTCACTGGGAGCTGTGTTCATTAGCATTCTTGGGGATCACACATCACTCAGTCCCAGCTATGTGTTATATTAAACTTCTACCTCCTTGTCTTCATCCCTGAAATGAAGTTTCATTTTGGTTCTCCCACTGTCTCCTCCATGTCTTGTTTGTCTTCATTTTAACGAGAAAAGAAAAAGCAGGTTTTGTCTTTATTTCTGGTTAGTAGACTTCATAAATATTCATTAGCAGGTTCCGTTTCTAGCTACTATTTTGTAATTTGTTGTTTTTAAATGAAATCTAAAGTGAAAAATAATGCCCAGTTCTCACTTAAATACATTTTGAGTTGTTACTCTTGATTTTGAAATCTTAAGCCAATCAGAAGTGACTTTGAAGACTATTTTCTCAGGCTACATCATTTTGAGAAGGCACAGACTGTGTGTGTGTGTGTGTGTGTGTGCGCGCGCGCGCACGTGTGTGTATGCATGTGTGTATATGTGTGTGTGTGCGTGCATGGCAGGTGGGGCTCGTGGCTCATTGGGTGAGAAATTGGGACAAGTGAGTAAATGCAAGGACTATTTCCAGAGCACCTGCAGGGGCTGTGTGGTAGGCAGTTTATCTACTGTTCCACCATATCTTCACAAGGACACTGTAAGGCAGGTGTTATATCCATATTACAGTCCAGGAACCGAAGCATAGGAAAAGTTAGCGACTTGCTCCAGTTCACAAAGCTAGTAAGTGAAGGATGTCTTTGAAAAGTAAGTGTTCTTCAGCACCCTTCTGGTTATTCTGTATAGTATTGGAGTAATTTTAGAGTAATTACTTTAAAGAGTCAATATGCTTTTTATCTTGGTAGATTAAATGTTAATAGACATGGGCTACTTGGAATGGAGGCCGCCCATTCTTGCCCTCACTTAAACCTGAGGCTGCATGCTATCACTTAGATGCCAGGGCATTGACCCAGTATTTCTATGGATTGCCCTTTTATTTAGTGTTTTCTTTATTGGGTAATACTACTGAACTTTCTGCCATTATCTGTCTGTAAAGACTTTTCCCACATTTAAGAAAGCTCTGCTTTGCAGAAATCTGTTCCTTCCTTTATCCCCCTCTGGAAAACAAATCACATTACCCCCTTAAGTGGTCGTATGGCTCAGCACCACAGAATCAGCAGTTGCCATTTAGGAAAGGACTGCTTTTCTAAATTTGCTAGCCAAGCAGCTAATCTCTTTGTATCGTGGTCTGTTTAATTGTTGCATAAAATCCACCCTGAGTCACTCCTTATTCAGGTGGGTGGCTGTGGACAGAGAAGTCTCCCAGGTACCTTTCTGCCTTGGGTAAGAGTGCGATTGCCCCAGAGTCACACAGGTGCAGGTTAAGACCAGCCTGAAGCAGCTGAAATTTAAAACACTTTATCTTTGGATTCAAAATGAAGGCCTTTTTTTTTGGAACCTGGTAACACTTATAGTTGTCTGTTCTTTGCCAGGCAAGATGTAATTAGACTTCCTGTGCAATTTACCACATGATTTAGGATATGTAATTAAAAAAAAAAAAAGCCAGGGACAGGAGTATTTTTAAATAATGTTGATTTTTTTTCCCCTAGTATAAAAATAATACATATTCCCTACAGATAATTTAGAAAATGAAGAAGACTATGAAGAGAAAAAATAATAATACAGGTAAAATGATTATTAATTTTTGATGCATATTGTTACATTCACATACATATATAGATACACACATAGCGTTTGTTGCAAAACATTTTTAATGGCATTAGACTTTGGGGCTTTAATACCAAGCATTTTTCTCCTTTTCTATTCTTTCTTTTTATTACATACATACAAAAGAGAAGGAGAATAACTTAATGTTCAAGAACATTTACTGTAGAAACTCATTGCCTAGATTCTGGTCTTGGTTCTGTCATTCGCTAGACTGGAACCTTAGAAAAGTTGCTTAATCTTTCTGCGCCTCAGTTTTTCCATGTATAAAATGGGGATAAAATGCTACTTATGTCATTCATAGGGTTATTGTTAGAATTAAGTAGTAAACTGTGAGCTGTTATTCCTTTTTAAAATGGTTATAACGTATACATAAGGTAAAAAAAGAATAACAAACACAACCAATATAGGAAATCTAACATTTTTATTTTGCTTGTGTTTTATTCCTTGATCACACCCTCTTCTCTTCCAGAGGTAAATCATATCCTAAATCATTGTTTCACTTTACATATTTCGTACCTCATATAATTAATGTTATACCAATTTTTACTTAACATTATGTTTATGAGGTCTCTTCAAGGTAATTTTTTCAATGACCATAGTATATATCACAATTTTTTATCCCTTGGTCTGTTTTAAAATTTGTATGATTACAAGCAGTGCTGCTGTGAGCATTCTTGTACATGTCTCTTAGTGCACATGTGCAAAGTTTGTTCCTGCTGTTCTTTTGCTTTTTGTTTTTGAAAGTAATCTATTTGCCGGGTGGAGGTATATGTGTATCTTTGACTTCACTAGATAATGGAGAATTACTTTCCAAAACAGTTGTATTGGTATATAGTTACTTAAAACAGGTGTAAAAGAAATGAAAAGTCAGTAGGTAATTTAACTTTCGCTCTGTGTAAATATACCGGGTGGTATTTCGTATTATTCATCACTCTTGGTATATATCATGGTTCCTATGTCATGAATTCATGTCTTCCATTAAATCTGGAAAAACTGTAGCTATTACTTTTTTGAACATTGACTTTCCTCCATTGAAATTCTAAGTATACTTACTTAGACCTCAATTTATTTTCTGTCATTTAACCTCTCTTTCTTGTTTTCCTTCTGCTTATGATATTCTAAGATCATTTATTTAACTCTATTTTCTTTTTAATAATTCTGTCTTTAGCCGTATCTAACATGTTTATCATGTTGAGTTTTTTAAAAATTTAAGTTAAATGGTTTTATTTTTTATTTTTCATTTATGGAAGTTTCATTTCTTATTTTATAAATATCCATGGTTACTTTAATAACATTTTATTCTCTGTGATTAAAAAAAAATTAATTGTGGTAAAATACACATAACAAAAAATTTACCATCTTAACCATTTCTAAGTGTACAGTTCAGTTAACTACATTCACATTGTTGTGCAACCCATCCCTAGAGCTCTTTTCCTCTTGTGAAACTGAAACTGTATCCTTTTGTCAGCTCTGAGCTGATCAAGAAGGGAAGATTTCAGTGGTGAGACACTCGGTTGAAAGAATTCACGAGGAGCTGACATGAGAGCGAAATGGCAGGCACCAGCTTTATTGTGGGAAATGCGCTTCCCTTTAGGAAACTGCGTGGTCTTGATATATGCCAGAGAACAATAGTGGCATTCTGCTGCTACAACAAGTTGAATCCTTCTTACATGAGCTAGGTGCAGGCGCACTACTGCATTTAATATAACATACTAGATCTGGAGTCCCCTTCCTACTCGGAGCCTGGATCACCACCAGACCTGGGACCAGACAGGCTTGGGGCCCATACCTTTAAACAACTCCACTTCCCCCAGCCTCTGGCAACCACCACTCTACTTTTTGTCTCTATTACCCTAGGTACTTCAATAAGTGGAATCATACAGTATCTATCTTACGACTGACTTATTTCGCTTGGCAAAGTGTTCTCAAGGTTCATCCATGTTGTCACATGTGTCAGAATTTCCTTGCTTTTTCAGGCTGATTAATATTCCATTATATGTTCTTTTGTGATTTTATTACCATATTTATTTTTTAAGCTATTTCAGATATAACAATTCTCTTTAGTATCTGATCATTGTGACATATGAAGTTCTTGGGCCTCTAGATATGTTGTCGTTCTACTGGTTTTCCTTCACATCAGCTTGTTCCCCTAAGTGTTTGGTAGTATTATTTATAAGATTATAATAGAATAGACTGAATATCTGGGAATCCTGCAGCCTGTCTTAAGGAAGATTTTAATTTGCTTCTGTCAGGAGTCCAAGTACTATCTATCTGGATCCACATTAGTCCTTCAGGCTTAGTGTTGGAATTTCAGGTACAACCCACACCTAGCAAGAGGCCTCAGGCTACTGTTGGTATTCATTGCTATGGAAAGTCTGCCTCTCCTGATTATTAATTAGCACCATTCTGGTTTCAGCTGTTTTTATCCCTTTTACTCCCTCTTCTCCATTCTTTTCAGTAATACTCCTTGCATTTTCTATTCCTTCTTTCTCCTTCTCCTTCCTTTTTAATTCTTTCCTTCTCTTAATTGCTGCTATGACTTTGTCTTGCTACTCTTAAGATTTTCTCTTTGCCTTTGCAATTCTGAAGTTCCATTGTATTCTGTGTCTAAGAGTCTATTTTTGTGCGGTTTTGTTTTTTTAAAATCCTGCTTATTATTTATTCTGCTTCCTGAATCTGGGAGTTTGTGTGTTACGTCAATTCAGGAAAACCATTAGACATTATTTCTTTACATATTGTTTCTCCCTCACTCTATTAGCTCTTTCTAGAATTCTTATTGTATGCGTTATTATTCCTTTATTTTTATCCTTCATGCTGCTTAATCTTTCAAAAATATTTTTATTTATTTATTTATTTATTTATTTATTTATTTATTTATTTATTTGCGTTGCAGTCTGGTCATTTTCCCAGATTTGGGTTCTAGTTCTTTAAGTCCCTATTTGTACCTGTGTCTCATTAGCTAGTTGACCTATCCAATTTTTTTTTTTTTTAGTTAAGTCATTATATTTTTTATTTCAGGCAGTTCTATTCAGTTCTTTTTCAAATCAGCTTCATTTTTTCATAGTCTCATATTCTTTGCTTATGTATTAAATTCCCTCTTTAATCTTTTTTAATGGCAGGCAATTTATATTTTGAGTCTATTAATTCCAACATATGAAGTCTTGGCAGGTTGTGTGATGTGTTCTTTTGCTGACTCCTACTCCTGGTATCATGCTTTTTCATGCGATCTAATTTTTTTATTGTGAAATCATATTCGTTGGGACTTAATCTGTGGGAATTCTGTGCAGTCTTTTCTAAGGGAAACAGGACTGGTTTAAATTAGTTTAAATTGGGTTTGGAGGGTTATTCAGAGAATGTAAATCAGGGACTAAAATCCAAAAGGGATGTTTAGTGGCTTCTGATTACATATTGTCAGGAGACTTTTTTATCCTTCACTCAATATCAAAGTCAAGAGGAACAGTTTCTTGGCCATCTCTCTTTGTAGGGTGAAGTTTTTTTCTGCTTCATCAAGGGCATAGCTTTTGGGGATTCAAGATTCAAGCAGTTGCCTCTCTTCTGACTTCTCTCCTGATACAAGCTTGACTTATATGTTTGACACGTCCTCCTCCCCCTGCCTTCTCAGAAATAGGCAATGGAAAAATACCCTTAAAGTAACTACTGATTTCAGTTCTGGCTTAATCTTTTTAAATTAGTGTTTTCACTTTACTGTTATCTGCTGCTATTTCCCTTTTACTTATAGCAGCTATTCTTTTATAAGCATGTCTTTTATACTTTAGAATATTTTGATGTTTACTTGGGTTTCAGAATGCATAGTCACTATATTGCTCGAAATGGAGATTCTGAGCATTTAAAATGCTACCAATTCTCAAAAATATTGGAAACAGTATTTCTCTAATGTTGGTAAATAATGAGAGAGGATAGTACTCTTGGTCTGGGGTGGCCGAAGGGCAGCAGTATTGTCATCCATCTGAAAGCCTTTCCAATTTCTTGAGTCTCTAGGATTGATAGTAAGGCCATGATAATATTGTGAAACTCCTGGGTTTGCTTTAGTTTCTGAAGTATTATCTCCACTTTCTTAATTTTGATATTTCCCATTCTTAACTTTTTTATCCACTCTCAAATTAATAATTTCCCAGGGAAAATTCTCATTGAGGATATTTATAGCTCAGTTTGTTGACACTCGTCTCTGATATCTTTTAATTATTCTTTTCATATGTCTTTCTATTCGTAAGACTGTCTATTTATAAACCAGGTTCTCAAGTGTGAAAGTGCTACAGCTGCTCTGGATTTGTTTTGTTTGCTAAGTACTTTTTTTGTGTCTCCTGGCTAGGAGCTTCCTGATGCTTAAATTTTCTGCTTTAACAATATAATGTGAAGATACGTTTACAGTCTATAACTATAACTATATGTGTGTGCGTGTATGTGTTTTATATGTGTTTATATATCCTATATGTTTATACATAATTACTTACCATTAATGTTGTTTTATTAACTGTTTCCAGTGCTTGTAAGACAGTCCATAAACTATCACTTGTTAGAGTCCCTAGTCACATTATTTTAGAAAGAATTGCTCAACAGTAGCTTTTATGTCATCATTGATTTTTGCTAGGATTTTAGACAGTTATAGAAAGAAATTGGGATGGTTATTTCACCAGCCTCCCAATATGGACTTTGCTTACCATTCATCTTTAACTGGACCTTAACTGGGAACAAGATAGAAGAAGAAAGTAGGAAAGGGGAATGAGAGAGGAGTTCCCCAGTGTGGTTTACGTATACACATTGGTAGATGCAGGCTGCCAGAAGGTATTATAGTGAAGAGAACAGGTGCCTGTCTCTTCATCAGAAGTACTTTGCACTCACCCTTTCTCAGGAGGGCAGCAAGTGGTGCAACCCACACCTATCCTGTATAGAACAACACCCACCCTTGACTGACTTAAAGGAAAGGCAGTTTGTTGGAGGGTCACTAGGGGAGCACGAAGTTGCAGGATTACTCAATGACCAGACTAGAATATGGGCAGAAACCAGGTCACCTTCAGAGAACAGAAAGCAGGAACAATCTGGTGAGGGTGACAGTAATCAAATGGATAAAGCTTAGTCATTTCAGTCTCTTAACTGCTCTGCTTAGGATTCGAATTCAAGGCAGATCCATCAGGCTGGGGTTACATAGCTGCCCCATGGCTCAGGATAGTAGGGAACTGGATTCAGAGCCCCTCCAGATTATATCCAAAGTTGAAAGAAATTTTTGGTGCACTTAGAAACAAGGCGTGGGCATGAGGCAACCAAACACCAACAAATGTTTGTCCCAGTTTAGCTATGAATCACTGGAATGTTTGATGCCATGTCAGTTTATGATTGAAATCAGACTAGCCATCTACAATATCTCTGGTCAAACAGCCAATTCCAAGTGTTCCTGGGATTATTAGTAATTTCTCAGAGGCTTTCGGGTATATTTTCTCTTCTTCTTATTTCTTTTGCCCTTTAGCCATTTCAGTTCTCATTATTTCTTCTACAAGAGACTGGACAGATGACATTTGTTAAACTTCACATTTATGCATACCAAATGAAATAGAAAATGTGTTTGGAGGATAGTGGAATGAAGAATCTATTAAGCATAATGATATTTATAGGATTAACTAATTTTGATGTTTTAATGTACATCAGATATCAACATAGGACTCAAAATAAATTCTGATTGGATTAGCAAGTTTGAAATGTCTCCAGAGAGACAGATGTCCCTTTATTTATCATTTGTGCCTTTTTTTTGGTAGGAATTCCTTATCGTAGCATAGAGAAAACTGGTGACTTAACGAGTGTCTGCAAGACTATGATTATTCCGTTTACAGGCTTTTTCTGAGTAGTTTTAAACATTCAGAGATCATACAACAAGTAAATGTTCTAATATTAGCCTTTCACTTAGATGAATCACATGGAAGAACATCTTTCTTCTTAAAAGAAGTTGTGATAAATTTTCCCTTGAAGGATTTTGAAGATTGACATTGATATTTCTGGGGGGAGAGAATGGTGCTTTAGATATAGAGTCATTCATTCATTCATTCATTCATTCATTGAGTGCCATCTATGTGTCATGTATTGTCACTTGATTCCAGTAGTTCATGGTCCACCAGGAGGAGATAGGTGCTTAAGTAGCTATGTGTACCACTAGCTAAGGGAACCTTAGTTTTAAAAAAAAAGAGGCCTTTTTTTTTTTATCACTACTGAAAATGAGCTATCCCTACCAAGATAGGCAGTCTGGGCTATGTGGCAAGGTTCCCTGCCTTTTAGCTTTCAGACAGGTTGTATTAGAGATAAAACATTTAATTCTTGTCATCTACACAGTCCATGAGCTGACTCTCAATAAATATTTAATATCTAAAGTTGCAGAGTTGTCATTCTTGGTAATCACTAAGGAATAAAATAGGAAGAAGATATCTCCTGCCAATGAGTACTGCTGAACAAAAAATTCATTATTTCTGTCCTTTTGGGACTCACAGATACCTTCTTTGACCTCTCCCTAATCATTAACCACTATGTTCTGAGTTTTGCGTTTATTGTGACACCTACTACATTTCATGGCATCTTTTTGCTTATAGGTTAGCCTATAAGCAAATTTGTTTCATTTGTGTAATCCCAGTTTTGCATCCTACACACATAGCTCAAGAGAGGTTTGTTGAACTGAAATCTCGTTCATAGTTTGGATACATTGTTTTTCTATATTGCTTAATATCTGTTCTAATTTGAACAAACTCCAATAAAAATGAGACTCATTAAGAGAGTGCTCCATCATAAATTCAGATGTCCTGCTGTTGCCCACGTTAGAAACAGAGCACTGATCACAATGCTCTGTTTAATGCAGGGCAGAGCCTTCCTCTTGTCCTGCATTAAACTCTGAGGTTCTTTTCTTGGGATGTTATGAGACGATAATTTGGTAATTGGAGTGATACACTATACCTAACTATTTGCAACAAACTCCGAATATACATGTTAGATTTTGATCAATTATCAGTTCTTCCTCTTCAAGGGCTGTTGATAGCCTTTAGTGATTGTGACTAAATGATTCAGACTGGATTCTCCTACAGGTCCTACATGTTCCACATGGGCTTGTTCTACTGGGCTGCTTACTTCTCCAGAGTCCTAATTAATAATCATTGAGTAACTTGTAAATTGTAGTTTACTCTTAACTTACGCACTTTTCAAGAATAGCATGTAAATGCTGAGTATCAGACTGTCTCAACAGGAGGCTTTCCTCTACTTTAATATGCATGGTAAAATACCGGCTTCCTGCTTTTGAAAATAGTTATATATGAAACAAATTCTCTCTCTCTCTGGTCTGGATGTATTATTTCTTAATTCTGTTTGATGGTTGTGTTCTTCTCTGCTTGCATCACTGTTCTTTTGCACTCTTTATTGATGGGAAGGACATTTTAAAACATGGTTGGCAAATAGAATTATAAGCTCAAAAAAAAAATTGAGCTTAAATCTATTCCCCATTTAGAATAAATATGGTTGCCATGACACTTCACGTGTAACATCATTAAACACCCCCCACAGTTACTTAGTAAGTTATCATTCAATCACCTCAAGTCCAAATGCATGCAGCCTACCCAACTACATCCTGGTAGTAACAAGTAGCTTTTTAGTTCACAGGTCTTGCCCCTCCTGTTATTATCTGGGGCAATCTGTGATACCTATGGATGAGGCGATTGCATACGCGGTGTCTCCTTTGCCTGCCTAGTGCAGGATTGCTGGTACAACACCAGTATGCTGGCAACCATAAATGATTTTCACTTGTTGCTTTCACCTTACTGACCCCAATGCTTTAGCATCAACCCATATGGGAGGAGGAGCTGTACTTCATACAGATGCGGGTCTGTAATTGAAAGCAAGAAGCGGCAGCAGCTTCCATGTCCTTTGATCAGGTCTTTGGCCCAGTGCAGAGGTTCTGTTCACACCAGCGTACTTGGGTCTCTTTTTGAAGAGAATCTTTTACATTTTACCAGAAAATTCATTAGCATGTTCCTTTCAAGAGTGAGACTGCTTGATGCATTCAAACTGATTTTTAAATGCTTTTGTCTGTATTGTTGTTTCCCTGCCCTAAAAGCCTTTGCTTTTTTTCCCCCTTATATACCCCCAGAGGCCATTGTAGTGCCTTATACCCAAGGATGTTCAGTAAATAGTTGTTAATAATTTACAAAAATTGTTTACCTACTCCGGACTTTTGAGAATGCTTTTATAGCATCAAGTTTCCTTGAACCTACAAAGGAAACATATTTCTCCAAAGAAAGCCCTAGAGACACTCATGTGCATTAGTGTGCCCTCTGTGCCCTGGCTGACTGTGTGGTCTTTGTGCCTGTTGATCGCATAGATCACTTTGCAGAAGAGCATATTCTTATTTTCCTTGACCATAATGGGGACCAGAGAGCTATTGGATAGTTTATGTCTGGCATGTGGGAATGCTTGCATTTAAGCTTGGCATCCTGTGAGATTCCCAGGGGCTATCTTGGCACCAGAAACAAAGGCATTTGAAGAAAGTGTTACTCTATTGTGAAAAGCTGGGCTTGTGCTGATAAACTAAAGCAGAAGTCTCTAGAAAATTGAGCCAGGGCATGAGGCTCAGGCTCAAGGCCTATGTGGGGCTCTTGCTTCAAATTTTACCCCCCAAGGATCCTTAGGATATTACTCATGTAGGCCACTGTGGAGAAATCCAGGGAGGGCCAAAGACCTTTTAAGAAGAAGACTCCTTTTCCTCCCTTCCCCCGACAGGAAGTGTAGTGGCAGAATGGGGGCGGGGGTATTGCTGATCAGGAACTAAAACTAGAAAGCTCCTGTTCCCACTTTCTCAAAGAATGTCCTAGGAAATAAATCTTAGCCCAGTTTTCTCCTTTCTTTATTGCCTTCTTACCCCCATGATTCCACTAAGGCATTTTTATGACCATTAGGTCTAGTGTCTAACATCTAGGTGAAATTAATTCTCATAACTTAAGACCTCAGAGTGTGCAAAAAGAAGTAAATCTGAATTATCCTTGGTTTTAATTTTGTTTTTAATCTGAAAAAATTTAATCTTTATAGGAAGCAGTAGGAAGTTCTATAATTCTAGCTCATGTAAATCTATATAGTCTATGACAGATTTCTTAGTTTTTTAAGAAGTAAATTCAATTTACATCAGTGCAAAAAAACCAAGGAAACTTTGGAGGCTGATATAAGCAGAAGCTGGTTGGAGAAACATCATTAGTATGATTGCAAGCATATACGAATTTTGTAAGGTGTGAAGAAGTAGTTATGAAAGATGTTATATTTTAAGCTTGGAAATGTGGGTGGATTGCCGTCTTGACTAGATATAAAATTAACCACAGTCTTGAAGCTTTAACTTGTATTTGTAATGTGGGAGATGTGTTACAGAAATAGATACAGCAAATGTTGGACTTTTATCCATTCTACTTTTGCTGCTACTTTGTGGCATATAGATTTATTTATTTTAATATCAAGTAAAAGGAGGCTAGTGAATGAAATATTTGGCTATCTGAAAAAGCTATGGTTTAATTAATGTCTTTAGAAGAGACATTATGATTGCTAATGTTTAAAGTTTCAAAAAAAATCCTTCTTATGTTTTTTTAGTCACTCTCATAAAATATTTTTTCTTTGACATCCATGCCTATTATCTTTGGATATGATATTTTTATAGTGAAACCAGAAAACAACAGGAGTCTTTATGCCACACATGAAAACATTGTCTGCTGCAGACTCTCTGATTTTATTTCGAAGTGCTCTGAGAGACTTGACATAGTGAGATTAAAAAAAAAGCCCTCCAAATGCACAATAATGTGCTCCAAGCCCAGATTTTCTAGGACAACTTTAACTTGGAACTTTGAGAAATGTTGGCTCAGGGTTGGAGCCTTTCCAAAATTATAGTACTATACTGAATTCCTTTCCAGGAATTATTTGCATGCATTTCATCATGTCTTTAGTGCACTTAGAATAATTTTATGTTAGAAAAACTTTGGTAAGATATAGAGAAATATAATTGAATTCCTCACCAAGTCTAGAAAATAAATTAGCAGTCCCACCAGATTGAATGATTCTGGTTCTAAATATTTTCAGATAGCGAGAGTGAATTTTTTAATCTTAGTTTGTGAATTCTTAAAAAAGGGCCTTGGTTATCATTACTATAAAATTATCAAGTAAGATCGATATTTTTTATCAGATAACATTTTCTCTAAATAATGTCAAAGGTCACCTTCAACACTTAAAAAATTATATGGTTTCCTAATAACCTGAAGCATTACGGCGTCAAAGGGAGAATTTAGTTTGAGTCTATATGTTAAAGCTAATCAGCAAAAAAATATTTTATGATAAAATAGGTTAATCGATGTGGAAAATTCAATGAAGGATAATTCACTTTAATGAACATATAGGTAAGGCACAATAATGTTTTGCTCTCAGGACTTCTTAGTCCACTAACGGAAGAAAAACTTGTCCATAAGTAAAATTACCTGAAATTCAGGAAAGAAAACAAATCTTATAAGAATGTATGAACAAATAACTAAGAAACTATTTGAGAACAAAAACTATTTGAAGAAGAGAAATATAAATGAGCTAATATCATCTCTTGATATTTCTTTAGGGACAGAATTTCATTAAGTCAATTTAAAATTGTATTAATTTTTTGAAGGAAAATGCTTTCAAAGACATTTCAAAAGAAAATACTTTAAAAAATACTTTACAATTTCAAGAAAATATCAATAATTGATTCTATGTAATATTTTGATAAATATATAAATTTACTAATATAAATAATCAAGAATTATAAATTTATGTCAAAAAATTTATGTGTTTCTGGGTATATCAGTAGTCTAGTAATTATAATACTGTGAATATAAAATTACTTAGATAATTGGAAGTTATTAGAATAGGCTTATAGCCTTTGAAATTTCTGGAACTTGTTAACATGAATTACATTATAAATATGTGATAAGTTAAACAAGTAAAAGTAAATTATATTGTCTATATCATATTCTGTTTTATTGAAGAATCTTTAATTTGGCTTCAACAAATGGGGCAAATATATGGAATATCTTTGGTATTTTTAATATGGTTTATCATCTTTTTCATACTTTTAAAATGCAGCTGAAATCAGGATGAAGTTACCTGTTAAATACCCCTTTTTCAGTTGATCACAGGACAATTCAATATTTAGATTTATAGCCTTTCCTAAACAGGTCATCTTCACTGCACTGTTGAGAGGTTTATATTACAGGTTGCCTGTATGAGGATGTACCCCTAAAGTTCCACTAGTTTTATCAACACCAGTATGTCTTTGGGGAATGAATCTTTCAGAATTAGATGGTTTCTTATGGTTTGCTCTACTTACTGCTTGTTTGGTTTCTGTTTGAGGAATCTGTTCAGTGGCATGTTTGTTAGATCAGCTGGCCCTCGGCACTGCAGTGAATACAAAGTTATGCAAACAGATGGAAAAATTTAATTTTCAGTTAGGAAAGGGTTCCATAGCAACATCTGAGTGAAATATATGTCTGGTCATATTTACTGGGCTGTTGTTACAAACCAAGAGTGATCTGCTGGGGGAGGCAGGAGAGACATTTAAAATACATGCTATTCATCTTTTTCAATGGAGACTATTTTGGAGTGTGTGTGTGTGTGTGTGAGAGAGAGAGAGAGAGAGAGAGAGAGAGAGAATGTGTGTGCACTTAGCAAGTCATATGCTTTTAACAAGCTTTAATAAACTTCATTTGGTAAGCCAAATCACTTTAAAAAATGTTTCTCCTTGTTTCTGTGAGTAGAAATTAATCTTTCAGAAACCATGTTTCAGGGTTTAGTTTATGTATGAAGCAATAGTGAGGGGGGTGCGAAAGCATGATTTCACGTGACCTAGGCTGCTGTAGGAGCTGTGCTAAATATACCACAGTGGGATTTAGACAGAACATCAAAAAAAATGGTGAGGAGCATAATAAAAATAACAATTCTGTTAAGCCCTCTCTATCTGGAAGAGAGTCAACCTCAAAGCTCACATAATGAGTGCATTTTCATCAAACTGTATATAGCGATGATTAAAAGGCCTAATGAGGGTTCTGAGGCACAATAAGAACTGAACTACTTCTCAAGAATGAAAAAATAAAAACGGTACAGTATGTTAGTGCTTGGGTATTTTTTTTAATGTAATTGCTTAACAATTATAATGTGTGGTTTATATGGTAATTTTTAGAGAAGAAAATATTTGATTTAACTGGATATTCATATTTCCCAAACATTTTGGATAAATGGATTTTATATGACACCTGCATTCGAATAATACTGTTTTTTTACTCCTCAAAATATTTTCACTTATAAAATATGATCTTTCACATGGTTCTTTCTTGAGAATCTCCTTTAGATATATAAAAAAAGAAAGTTGAATTTAGAGACAGGATTATGTTTTGTAAAAACATTAAATACAAAAAATTCCTGCAAACTCCCAAAGTCTAGCTTAACTCTACTTATGAAATAGCTTCTCAAAACTCCTATAAAGTTCAAGTGTGGATAATTATATTATTGATCAAACAATGGATTCATTTTTTAAAAGTCTTAGTGAGTATTGTAGGAGCTTGATAGATAGAATCTCAGTTTTTAATTTTGGAATTCATCAGTCTTAAAAACTCAAATGTTTTGTAAGATGCCATACAATAAGTCAAATACCTTCCTCAAGCTTAAATCAGGTATAAATTCAAAATGAAATGCTACATATATAATTTCTACCTAGTATGATTATTAAATTTTATGTTAACACATAAAAGATAAACCTAGAGTTTTAGCAGGATAGTATTTTCAGGCAATTGTGTTATAGGTATAGTGGTCAAAATATTTGATTGGAGTCAAGTAGGCATCTCTTTTATGGGCATCTCTAGTGTTACGATCTGTGTGATTTCCATGCCCATCATCGGTTGAGAAAGCCACGTTTTCATTTTCCTATTTCTCATTCTAGTTAAAGTAGTTTACTGCTACAGAAGTGAGTAAATGCTATTTTAACATTTGGAATTAGATGTATGACATGCCTACCCAAAACCATTTCAAAAATTCCTTCTTATTAACAGTTGTTCCAGGTGCAAAAATAATATGGAAGATAATGCATTTTGATCTAGGGCAATAAAGTCTTTACCTTTTGTCCAAGGTTTACTTAATGATCTCCCAGGCTCCATGCTAAGACAATAAAGAATCGTTATGACATTGTATGGTATAATCCAATGAATTGGAGTCAGATCTGGGTTTGATTTCAGCTGTATAACTGTTTAGTTAAATCCAGCTATTTAGTTTTAGGAAACTAAAACTTGGAGAGGTTAAGTAACTTAACCAAGCAGGCAGAGCTCAAATTTATTTATGTATGTATTTATTTAAAAATTTTCATTTTAATTTTTCAATTACATTGTCATACAATATTATATTAGTTTCAGGTGTACAACATAGTGATTAGACATTTACATAACTTACAAAGTGATCACTTCAGTAAGTCTAGTACCCATCTGAGACCATACACAGTGATTACAATATTATTGACTGTAGTCCCTATTCTGTACTTTACATTCCCATGACTATTTTTATGTCTAGAAATTTGTACATCTTTATTCCTTCACCTTTTCACCCATCCTCCCAACCTTCCTCTTATCTGGCAACTATCATTTATTTATTTATTTATTTATTTATTTATTTATTTATTTATTTTTTCCGTATATAAGTGAAATCATATGGTATTTATCTTTCTCTGTTTTACTTATTTCATTTAGCACAATACCCCCTAGGTCCATCGATGTTGTCACAAATGGCAAGGTTACATTCTCTTTTGTGGCTGAATAATATTTCATTGTATATATGCACCACATCTTCTTTATCCATTTGTCTATTGGATACTAGGTTGATTTCATATCCAATAAGGAGTTTATATTCAATATATAAGGAACTCATACAACTTAACACCAAAAGAACAAACAATTCAATTAAAAAATGGTCAGAGAGCCACCCTGAAGATGCCCAATTTCATCTGATCTCAGAAGCGAAGTAGGGTAGGGCCTCCTTAGCACTTGGATGGGAGACCACCTAGGAATACCAGGTGCTGTATACGTTAAAAAAAAGTGGGCAGAGAACCTGAATACATTTCTTCAGAGAGGTCATACAGATGGCCAAGAGACATATGAAAGGATGTTCAACATCACTAATCATCAGAATAATGCAAATTAAAACCACAATGGAAAGTCATCTCACACCTATCAGAATGGCTATCATCAATAAATCAATAAACAAGTGTTGACAAGGATGTGGAGAAAGAGAACACTTGTGTACTGTTGGTGGGATTGTAAATTGGTGCAGCTGCCATGGAAAACAGTATGGATGTTACTCAAAAAAATAAAAACAGTATGGAGGTTGCTAAAACATTAAAAATAGAACTAACATGTGACCCAGAAATTTCACTTATGGGTATTTATCCAAAGAAATCCAAAACACTAAATTTAAAAGATATATACACCCCTTTGTTCATTGCAGTATTATTTATATTAGCCAAGATATGGAAGCAACATAAATGTCTATAGATAGACGAATAAAGATGTGGTACATATGTATAATAGAATATTACTCAGCCATAAAAATAAATAAAATAGAGCTTAGGTGTAAATTCAGGTTCTCTGACTATGGAGCTTGTCTTTCATCTCTGCATTACACTGGCAAATCTCTGTTTAGGAAACACATATATTCATATATAACTTTTACAAATAAACTGATTTCAGAATATGTAATTACACAAGCCATTTGCATTCGTGACTTGATGTCAGTGTTATAAAATTTATATTTAATTGTCTAAAATACACCTCTATTCTTTTAGTAACCAGAGAATGAGACAAAATCATGAATCTGATATGTATTATGTGTAAAACCTTTATATATTACTTAAATATCCAACAGTGAAAAGCATGATTTAGTTCTCCTACCCTGCAAAAGCCCCACAAATAACCAAAGAAAGTATGCTTTCACAAAGAAAATTAAATCACCTCTGAACTGGGAAAATGAGATATTTAAATTTGAAGCAATTTGCATTTTTGTAGTGGCACTCTTTAATTCACAGCTTCAGTATCCAGGCTTTTTGTATCTGTAACCAAGAATATGTTGTTCGTTTGATGTAACTATTTGATTTTCATTCTGAATATGTATTTACCTGACTACAAAAAGGAAGGAAGAATAAATTAATAATTCATATGCTACAAACCAGTTTTATGTTATCTTATTTGATCTTAAAGACAATTCTATGAAGTAAGTAGGACACTGATGAGAAACTTAACATTTGAGAGGCTGAGATATAAGGAAATGTGATGGTTCAGAGCTGGCCTTGGAATGGGTCAGCCTAGTTTTAAATACAACACAGAAAATCCTTAAATCTTTAAAAGGAAGATAATAACACTCGTCTCTTGGCTTGATTGTGAGAATTAAGTAAAATAAGATATATCAAATGCTAGTAAATATATTAAATGTATCAGGCAGCCACCAGGGCACTGTATGCGGGTCTCTTCATAGATTACACCCAGCAGCACCACAAGCATCTATGTATATAATTACTGCTCTTTGCTCAGGTTGAGCTAGGGCAACTGGGTTCTTTCACTTAGCATAATGTTTTCAAGGTTCATTCATGTTGTAACATGTATCGGCTATGTGACTAAATAATAAGCAATTGTGTAAATTATCACATTTTGTTCATCAGTTAATGGATATTTGGGTTGGTTTCACATTTTAGCTATGATGAATAATGCTCCTCCGAACATTTATGGATAGGTTTTCATGTGGGCATACATTTTCAGTTCTCTTGGTTCTATATGTAGGAGTAGAATTGCTGGGTCACATGGTTATTTTATGTTTAACATTTTTTCGGAACAGCCAAACTATTTATCAAAGTGGCCTCATCATTTTGTTGAATGTTTTTCTTATGATTAGATTGGAGTTATGGTTTTTTGGGGAGGAATACCACCGTGCCAAAGTACCATTTTCATAACGTTGTGTCAAGGGTACATAGTATCAGCATGACTTATTATTGTTGATGTTGACCTTGATCACCTGACTGAGGTCGTGTTTGTCAGGTTTCCCCAGTATAAAGTGACTCCTTCCCTACCCTTTCCATACTCTGCCCTTTGGAAGGGAGTCACTATGAGCAGCTCATGTTTAGAAAATAGGGAATTAGGCTCCACCTCCTTGAGGCTGGAGTATCTGCATAAATTATTTGGAATTCTTCTGAGCAAGAGATTGGCCTCTTTTTATTTTTAAATTTATTCAATTATTTATATTGGTATGCACTCATGGATATTTATTTTGTACTCTGAGTTGTAATCCAGTACTACTTTATTTATCTTGCTCCTCAAATTGTTCCAGTTTTGGCTACTGGGAACTCTTTCAATTGGTTTCTGTGTCCCTTTGATACACATCTATCATGGTAGGTTTTTAAAAGCACTTTCTTTCTTTCTGGCACCACTATGTCTTCCAGGCCCATCTTATATATTCCCTGCCCCAGTCCTAATATCAGCTATTTTTCAAAGAGCCCTGATTCCATTTATTAGAAAATGACATTAGAAACCAAGGTCTGATTACTAGGTGTGTTCATTCCCATTAGGGTGTCATTGTTTCTAGGCTTTCTCAGCTGACACAGCAAGGAAATATATAGATGCATGATAACCTGTGTTATACACATATGTATAAGTATTCCTATTTATAACCATCTGTATCTATATTAAACTAAACATATGTTTATACTAATGTCTCCATTACTGCTTGGATCTTTCTAGTCTCTTCTCCTTGCTTATCTGTAAACTTATTCCAACAATGAGAAACCTAGCTTTCTATCATTATCCATCCATTTACTTAATTGTCCAAATCCGTAGAAGTATCAGAATTGTTAACCCATGTTCCCATGGAGTACAACTTTATCAATAGTACAGTACTTATATATAGTTCCTTTTGCCTTCAGTTTTACAGACTCCACTCATTTCCAAAGCTGTTTTAGGTCAGTACCCTCTTTTTCCTTCATTTTCAGTGAGGCTGTTTCATACATTTGTAATACAGTTAGATTGTTTGTCATATTCTGCATTTTATTCTAGGATTCCCTTGACTTTCTAAATGATTTTTTAAAATTTTTATACATTAAGGTTCACTCTTTGTAAAGTTCACTGGGTTTTGACAAATCCATAATGTCATGTATCCTATTACAAGTACAGTATCATATAGAATAGCTTTACTATCCTAAAACTTTCATGTGCTTTTCAACCTTTTCTTCTTTCTTACTAAATAAACCCCTGCCATCCACTGATCTTTTTGTCTCTCTAATTTTGCCCGTTAAGAATGTCATGTAATTGCAATGTATGTAGCCTCTTCAAACTGGCTTCTTTCACTTAGCAATATGCATTTAAGACTCATCCATATCTTTTCATGGCTTAATAGTTTATTTTTCTTTGTCACTGAATAATATTCCATTTTATGGAATTTGCTTATCTATTTATCTTGAAGAATATCTTGGTTACTTCCAGTTTTTGGTGATTATGAGTAAAGCTGCTATAAACATTTGTATACAGGTTTTTATGTTGATAAGTTTTCAACTCAAATGGATAAAATTGTACCTAGGAGTATGATTGCTGAATCAATCAGTAAGACTGTGTTTAGCTTTGTAAAAGCCTGCCAAACTGTCTTCCAAAGTGGCTGTACTATTTTTCATTCCCATTAGGTATGAATGAGAATCTCTGTTGCTCTGCATCTTTATCAGCATTTGATATTGTCAACTTTTTGGATTTTAGCCATTCTAATAGGTATATCTGAAATCTCATTATAATTGTATTTTGCAATTCTCTAATAATAAATAATGTTGAGCATCTTTTCATATGCCTACTTTCCATCTGTAATCTTCTTTGGTGAGGTGTCTGGTCAGATCTTTTGCCCATTTTAAAATTGAAGTTTTTTTTTTTATTGTTGAGTGTAAGAGTTGTTTATATATTCTAGATATAGGACCCTTTTCAGATGTATGTTATACAAATATTTTTTTTTCATATTTGAATACTCTTCTAACTTTTTTTGATCATGTTTTTTGAAGCACAAAACATTTTTATTTTTGATAAACTCCAATTTTTCTATTTTTTCTTTTGTTATTAGTGTTTTTGGTATTATATCTAAGAAACTATTTCTTAACCCATATTTTATGCTAATAGTTTTATAGTTTTAGCTCTTATATTTGGGTCTGTTTTCCATTTTAAGTTAATTTTTGTATATGGTTTGAAATAAGGATCCAACTTCATTCTTTGGAAATGCATATATCCACTTACTCCAGCACTATTTGTTAAAAAGACTATTCTTTTTCTATGGAATTGTTCTGCCACCCTTATCGAAAGTCAAATGACTATAAAATAAGGATTTATTCCTGGATTCTCAATTTTGTTTCATTCATCAGTATGTCTGTCTTCATGTCAGTTTTACACTGGCTTGATTACTGCATTTAGAAGTAAGTTTTGAAATCAGAACATGTGAATTTTTTACCTTTGTTCTGCTTTTTTAAGGATTGTGATGCTATTCTAGGTCTTGCATTTCCATGTGAGTTTTAGCTTTAGAAATGTTTTAATCTTTGAATTTTATCTTTTTTTTTAAAGTGAATTATTTTACCTTTTAATTATTTCCTTCCATTCTACCCTTCAATATAGTTTTAATGTGTATTTGCTCTTGCGCTTTCTTCCCCGATCTCTTACCTGGGCCCCTTTTTGAGGACCAATCAGCTAGCTGTTAATTAATCCTGTTGGAAGTATCAATGGATTAAACATGGACCTTGCAGAGATTTTAACTGGGGAGAATATGTTTATAGTGATCTTTAGCTCCCCATCTCTTTCTCCAGTCAATTAACAAGTTCTGCAGCCCTCCACCTACCCCAATATCATTTGAATCCAATCTCTTTATACATTTCTGTAGATCTCACTCCTCTCAAATGTGCTGCTGAAATTATTTTTCCATCTTCAGCAGCTTCCATACGTTAAGAACAGATTAATTATTCAAAGTATAGTTATGATCATATTATTTTTCCTGCAGAAGAACATTTCAAAAGATAGATGAATCTCAGAAACATTATATTGAGTGAAAGAAACCATGCACAAAAGAGTACTTGTTGTTTGACTGCATTTTTATGAAGTCCAATAACAGACAAAGCTAATCAATGGGAATGAAAATCAGAACATTGATTGACACTGGAGGATGGGGCAGGGGTGGGCAAGGGAATAGACTTGAATGAGATGAAAGTGAATTTTCTTGGGTGATGGCAATATTCTGTCTTAATTGGATCATTTGTTACATGAGTGCAGACTTTTGTCACAACTCATTGACCTGAACAATGAAGATCTGTGCATTTTCTGTATAGAATTATACTTTTTTTTTTAAAGTAAATAGTAATATATGAACTTTTGATGGCTCCCCATTGCCTTCAGCCCAAACACCTGACCTTGATATTTAGGGACTTTGAAAATCTACATAACTTTCCAAGTTTCTCTTGCTATTTCTTTTCCATACCCCATGATCCAGCAAAATAAAACTCTCTGTTCTCCACATGCACCATGTTTTTCCACTTTTGTATCTTTGCTCCCACTTTTCCCTCAACCAAGAATGTCTTCCAATCACCCATTGCCAATCACCACATGTGAAAACAATCTTCCCTTGAATTTCACATCAGAAGTCGCCCTCCTTCTCTAAACATCTGTCCTGTAGAATTTTGTATTTCTCTTATGGCACTGTTGACTTTCCCCTGATTTTATTGTAATTATTTATATTGCTGTGTTTGCATAGTATTTACAATGTGCCTGGCACTATTAATGAACATCCTATTGCCACTTCAACTTACAAGTTCCATTAAAGGCAATATTTACATTTGCTTCATTTCTATCACCCACAGGACCTAAATAAACATTTACTAAATGGATGGATATATAGATGGAAATGGATGGATGGATGGATGGATAGATGGATGGATGGATGAATTAATTGGAGGGTATGGGATAATGCAGAGTATTGAGGAAGGGTAGCCATCTCAGTCAACATCCTTCAAAACCTCTGATATACCTACCCTATATCTACTTGTAAAGTATAATGAATGAGATGAACTATGACAAGAAATAAATAAAATTTGAGTGGCTGTCAGCCAAGTCCTGAGCATATAAATATATCCATGCAAATAAGAAAAACAGGACAGCTCCTAGAATGATTTTTAAACAGTTTGGTGAAGTCAGTTAAGTCATTTCCTCCATTATAATCTTCCAACTCCTGAGAATTTTATGATGTCCTTATCCTGGCAGTGCCTTCAGACTTTGTCCTCAGGCAGTAATTGCCAACCAAGGCATCTGGCACATTGATGTGCCCAGAGGCAGTACTCAGTTGGTTTTGCTAATCAGGTAAACAAGCTCCCCTGACAAAAGGGAGTGATTTACGGTGTTCAGGGAGTTTGCGAAGCAAGCGGAGATCTGGATCTGGTGGTTTTGCAGTCATTGGACACGAAAACCTGGCTCAAGCTCAAGGGATGCAAGCTGTCAGGAGGGGCCAGTGCATTATTGGGCACGGGAATCTGTATGTGAATGTGACATCATCTAACATTGGCAAAGCTTCCACATGAAACAACAAACTAAAGCCAACATCTTTCTCCCCTCCCCCACCTCCTGCCTAAAAAAAAATATTTTATAGAGGAATACTGGGAAAGTGGCAGGAAGCTTTCGACCCCTTAAAAAGAAAGCATAGCCAGAGAACATTTGCAGGGGGAAAGTGAATATTTGTGATTTTTATCATTAGCTTATTAAGATCTTATTTATAAGAGTCCTTCCTGAGATTTTACATACAGTCTGTCAGGACAAGCTAGTCCTTATGAATGATAGGGCTTCTCCACCCTTCCCTGCCACACATATTCTTTTCAAGGGTCATTGGGACCTTGATAGCCAAAGGAATAATGTTTTAGCTTCATTCTTTCACTTCTCAAATAGGTCACCTTAGCAGGAGGAGGGAAAAACATAACTAGGGAAATTTGAATGTTTGTTCAGAATCTCGGAGAACTGATTAGATCAGAATACTTGTGTCTGATTAATCAACAAAGTAGGTACACTTACTGAACACAGGAGAAAGAAGAATGCACCCCTCCTACGCTCCCACTGTATGGCTAATTATATGCGTGCGTGTGTGTATGAATTTCTAAGTCCAATGAAAAGATGAAAGAGTTTCCATTTTTCTAAGGTGTTGGCTCCACTTAACAAAAGAAAACTTTTTTAATACTCTCCTGTTGTGCAAGCACTTAACAATGAAAATAGCAAACCCCCAAAGCCCAGAAAGTATACACCATATACTTACAATGTTGTTTGCAAAGTGAAGTTCCCAAGTGAGAATTGGTACCTTTCTCTTTTTTTTCTGCCATCATTACCTGGCTAGATTAATGACTCAGCAAAGTAGTGCATTACAGCTCAGGGCTCTGTAGGGGCTCCATATGGACACAGATTCTTTCCTGATCCTGGACATTTCACTCTCCATGGAGAGTTATGCATGTGGTTTATAAACTAATTCATGGAGTTGTGCATGTAATTTATAAACTCATCTGAGTCAAGCCCTCTCACTCCTCTTTGGTCTATATAGCTATCTTTTGGCAGTCTACAATAATGATTTTATAAAAAGGAACAGTCTTTTTGCAGCTTCTGCTTAAACAGGTTTTCAGACCACAGCTACATAACATTTTGCTGTAAGGCCATTTGCAAAAAGGGAATATGTACTCATTTTTCCTCTTTACGTTTGGGCTTCTTGCTGATTACTTTATAAATCACACAATCATTTTTCATCACCCTTGATTTTATATATTACTCAAGTAATATGTAAATGAGTTCTCATTACTTAAAAAAGTATAATCAATAATTATACAGATGAGAAATAGAAGTTCTTTATCTCTATTTCCCTTATCCTCTTTAAACTTATTCTCCTTTCTCCCTAGAGGTAACAACTGTTATCAGTTTTGTATCTATTCTTCTGGATCTTTTCTTTACTTTTACATCATATTTGTACTTTTAGAAATGTGTTGTCCCTTTGTTCTTTATTATGCATTTTAGAATCAGCTTGTTAAATTTCATGGAAAAATTACATGGGATTTTGTTTGGAATTATATTGAATTTATAGATTAGTTTGGAGATAATTGATATATTTAAGATAATGAGCCTTCTTATTAATGAACAGAGCTCTTTGAAATTTTTAAATGAGGTAAAAATTGTGTAGTTGATAGAGGCTTTATTCACCCTCTCCTTGCCAACACATCAAAGTTGTAAAGGAAACACGAAGCAAACAGCAAGCAGAGTTGCTTAGTGTCTAGATGAAAAGAAGCACTACTGCTAGGGAGAGAAATAAGAAATCACCCTGCAGTAGGAGGAGGTAGGAGGGGACGAAGATGAGAGGCTGCTGAGTGGGACAGAGGCTATGGCAGCTCTAGACATTCCTCTTAAAGGGGCTGTGTCCATGACCAACCTTTCGCAGTGACAGACTTGCTGGCTCTGAGTACCAGGGCCTGGTCGGCTGCTTGCAGGGGTAACAGAGACTTACAGGGGAATACTGAGTTGTCCGAATGAGGACCAGAGGCAAGGCTCTCTCCCAGGCAGAAGTGTTGGCAGTATCCATTGTTTCTCAGTTGAGCTCTCCCTGTTGCCAGTGTGCAGAAGTAGTGTCACCATAGCTGAGACATCATCAAACTAGATACAGAGGTCGCTCTGTCCAGAAGATTCCCTGAAACTTCGCCTGCCCCAGCTCACCCCAGCTCATTCCCTACCCAAGAATATCCAATTTTGTCCTCAGCAAGTCCTGTGCCCCTTGCTTAAGTAGCTTCAAGACTCACACTGACTTGGTTTCTGGCATGGCTTCTTGAAGCAACTATAAGTACAACATCTGAAGATTGCTTGCTGAATCTTAACAGGTGGCCACAGAAGGGCACAGGCTGAGGCTAAACTTGGCCTGCAGCTGAACCCCTCTCAGGATTGTGTTACTGGACACTTACAACACAAAGCCATACTAATGAAACTGAGAGACTGAGGAGTTTTGTACATAGAAACAGACACAGAAAGGCAACTAAAATGAGAAGACAAAGAAGCAGAAACCATATGAAAAAACAGAACACAGATAGGAAAAATGGAGTCAATCTAACAGATGCAGAGTTCAAAACGCTGGTTATAAAGATGCTCAATGAACTTAGGGAAAGTATAAATGAACTCAGTGAGAACTTTAGCAAAGAGATAAAAACATAAATATGGAAATGGAAATTATAAAAGGAAACCAGTTGGAAATGAAGAACACATTATTTGAGATGGAGAGTATATTAGAGGGAATCAACAGAGTGGATAAAGAAGAGAATTGCACCACTGATATAGAGGAAGCCAGGACACCCAATCAGAATGGCAAGAAAAAAGAAGTCAAGACTACAGTAATAATTTAGGGAGCCTATGGGACAAAATTAAATGTGAAATCATCCATGTCAGAGGGAGAACAAGAAGTTGAAAACCTAAAACTCCACTGCCTATTGGGGAATAGGGTTTCAATACATGAATTTCAGGGGGATAGAGCTGGACTTTGAAGATTGTCTAAAGTAACTTGTGGCTCCATGATTCTCTGATTTATTTTCAAAGACTCTCTGATATATATAGAACTTTGGAAAGTATTAGTACATGATACTTTTTTCTCATGGGAGGATACTGAAAACTGAAAATACTAAGTGACCAATCTAACATCACACACTGGGAAAAGAATTATGCGAAGGTTTTATTTACTGGATTTTACAACTCTGTCATTTGCTAGTTTATGAACCCAGTGTTCCTCTGTACAGTAGAGCCCCTATCTCATCTTGTTTTTGGAGATTAAAAGCAACAATGTATGTAAGTGCTTTGCACAGTGCTTAGCACATGGTGAAAAACTCATTCATTTATTCATTCTTTCAGTAAACAGTGCACACCTGCCATATGTTCTAGGAGCTAAGGATATAGTAGAAAATAAAACAGAAGAGGTGCTACTAGAAGAAGTTTATCTTCTAGTAGCAAGGGACAGATAGTGCACACAAAATAAAATGAAAATCAGTGAAGGATTTCCAGAATGAGTGTGGCATGACATGGTTTTTATTTTAAAGAGATTACTCTGGTGCTCTGTTAAAATCGACTATAGGAAGTCAAAGCAAGGGCTGTTACAATCTTCAGTGCAAGTAAAGATAGTGGCTTGGACTAAGGTGGTAATAGCAGACTTGGGGAGAAATGGATGGATTTGGGATATATTTTAGTAGTATAATCAATGGGATTTGCTTAGGGATTAGATATGAATGTTAAGGATTTTCTTTAGCTTACATTTTATAGTCGTTTGTGGCTACTTAGAGAAATGAGTGTGGAAAAAGAGAACAATTCAGGATGACTTCTAGTTTTGTAAATTTGAGCAACTGGACCATCTTCTACCAAAATTAGAATGTTTAGGGGAGGAACAAATTTTCCCCCAAGGTGGAACAAGATTTGATCATCAATAAAAATTGCCACATTGTACTCAATCTTTGGATTGTATTCTGAGCCTCGTTCCTTTCTTCTCTTTTGATAAGCAAAAATGTTTATACATTTGCATGAGGAGAATAAAAAATATTTCATTTTAGTTAAAAATAAATATAAAATATAAGCAGAGCTATGTTTTTGACACATCAATTTTGTCTTTATTTTCGGTGACATTTTCTTATAAAAATATGGACATTTTTATAATATGGGGCCTTTGCAAAGTGTGTAAAGTACATTTTTTACTAAAACACATGTAGGTAAACTTGTGCATCATTAAGTACCATTCCCCTAAATAAACATTTCTCCAAAATATGACTCATATTTACTGTTATACCTATCAAGTAAAACATTGTTGGTAAAGCTTTCTCAAAATATACAAAATTATTCCTATATGTGGTTTTTTAATAGTAATTCCTAGAACTGTTACATGAAAAATCTATTTTCTCCATAAAACTGTAAATAAGAAAATATATACTAAAGGCAGACCTCCCTGACATTCATTCAAACGATATGTTGTATTTACCTTCTTTAGTAGTTCTGATTCCAGCCGACTGAGTATCACCTAGGAAGGAAAATTCTCTTTGACTTTAACACAGAGCACTGTTCAGTACCTCTTTGACTGGATTATGCATAAAATTTATATGTATAACACTCACTGGAGATTAAGTAATTAAGATGCTGTTAATATTGTAGGGGAAACATTACAGTTCTCATTATTTTAATGGACTGGTGGACTCCAGGGATTTGATAATAGGATGCAGTATCTTGCATTCCAAGTCAGCAAAATTCACAGTTTTGACTGTTTGGCAACCTAAATTTGCAACTTTTGATCACCTGTGTAGAAAGAGGTAGTCTCAGATCAAATCTTAGAGGACAGACCATACTTACAAATAATAACAATAGTTCTTATAATGGTGGTTTTATTATTAGTGCCACTCAAGCACTAAGGACTGCAGAGCCAGAAAGTGAGTGGCCTGTTAATCTCTGCCTTGGGAGGGGTCCCTGAGGCCCTGAGGCACTTTGAGGGCTGTGGCACAGCTGTCTTTGCTTTATGCACTATTGTCTTTTAGGATGTCTTTTAGGGGCCTCACTGTAGATGACTAATAGGTTTGTACAATCCAATAACTGCACTGCGTTTGCACTGGAAATAAAAAAGGCAAATATTTTCTTTTATTAAACTTATATTACATTTTGTTCCAAAAATAACTGTAACTAGCTTAGTAAATCCAATAACTCCCTCCACAGGTACACCCCTCCTTCTAAGTTGTCAAAAACTAAAGCGAAGCACCTATGAGATCCTAGGCACTCCAGTCCTAACATCTATCCAAAATTCTGTGCTCATTGGAGAGAGACTTTCTCCAACCAATTTAACAGTGTTGTAGCTTTTTGCAGCTACCAGCAATGCCTCTTGGTCTCCACACTCCAGTGATGAAGCTAGTCTACCCTAGAAGGGACCTCAGTGTCCATTTGCCTGGGGGGTAAGTTATGACTCTTGAAGGGAGGCAATATTGCCACCTAAATGCCACAGTTGATCAAGTGTTTTAGTAAGGCATCTATTCTGTGCAAGACAGTTGTCAATATACCAGTAATATAGTGAAAAATGGAGAATAAAATACAAAACAGATAAGCTTCTGCAGGTAGCATATATCCTACTGGGGTTCCCAATCAACAAGTAACTGACAAGCAATCTATTTTATGTAACACTGTGAAATTAAAGATGCTACTGATAAAGTTAATTTGTATCTTGGGATCCCCAAAATGGAGGTTGTCCTGGTGGTCCAGCCCACATCACAAATCTAAACCTAAGTCAACTTACACTTATGAGAAATAAGTGTCAGGGAAACCTAACAAACACCAATCACAATCCTTCAACTCAATTTAGCTAGCTTATCCTACTGTAGAAAATTGGACCTGCTAGCTTTATAAGGAAATCACTGATCTCCCAGCCAATCCTGCCCTATTTTTGTGTTGAGTCTTCTAACACTCTGTAAAACTCAGTCTTGCCCCAGATTGTTCAGAAACCATGTTCCACTGCTCATGAGGCACTGTACTCCCCCAATCCATGGATTATTTTCCCTTAAATAAAGAACATCAGACTCCTTACTAAATTGTTTTCGTTTTCTCATTTGCTATACCAACCTAACTATGACAAACCGCCTACTAGATCTACTAGATAGAAGATGATTCTGATTTCGAGGACACTAAATTAGAAAAAGAGAGAGGGAGGGAGAGAGAGAGAGAGGAGAAAACAAGAAAAAAAGACTCTGAGAGAAGATTTGGGTGTAAGTAATTTATTTGGCAGTGGTCCTAAGAAGCACCAACAGAGGACTGGGTATGTGAGAGAGGAAAGAAAAGAAGCCAATCAGGGTAACCTTATTACCTGTGGGCGACTGGAACTTAATTCCACTGTGAGCTTTGGGAGTGGTTTAGAATATGTCTCAATGTTGTCCCATGCAATTGGCAAGGAGGCTGGTACATTTATCTACCAACTCCTATTGGTCATTGGCTGAGGTGTCAACTCAGCCAGTGTGTCATCTTCCAGTTTAGGCCTGCCCTGCACAGAGGTCAAGCACTCCAAAGTAACTCTTGAGGTGGAGAGTGACAGATGCTTATAGTAAGAAGCCATCAGTGTGCCTGGAAGGATGAGTGCCAAGGGAATATTGAAGAAGCACCAATGGTGCCTATTGCAGTGAGCACCTCAGGATCTTGGAGCAGTAATTTTAGATAATAATAAATGAAGGAAGTAAAGTGGAGGAAAGGTGTGGAGGTGGGGGAAGAAATGCCATTTTAGAAAATATGGTGAGAGGTGGGAGAGATGGGCATTGAGAAAGTGACATTTGAGCAGAAGCCTAAATATTGAGGGATTGAAGCATAGGTAGATCTGAGGGAGGAGTTTCCAGTAGAGGGGCCAACTGGTGTAAAGACCCTGAGATGGCAGAAAGCTTGATGGGTCCAGGGAACTAAAGACACCATTATGGGTGAAGCATAGCCAATGGTGGAGTATATGGTAGGGAATGCCTTTGGTCAGGTAGAAGAAGGCTCAATCATGTAGAACCTCAAAGCCATGACAAGGAATTTAGATTTTATTTTGAATATGATGAGAAGCTATTAAAGGGTTTATAGCAGTATGTATGATTCAATTTTGTTCTAAGCAGTCACTCTGACCTCTGCATGATAATAAGAGTAGAAATAGGAGATGGATTAGGAAGCTATTGTAACAATCCAGGAGATTGTTGTGGCTTAGAGCAAAGAAATAGAAATAATGCAATAAGAAATGTTTTTATGATAAAGGGGAGTGCTTCCTGTTCATGCTAAAGTGATATCCAACCATTATTAATAAAAGGTTGAAATATATAGCAAAAAAGATCTAAAAATAGATTAAATCATTGACTAAAAACAAGATTTAAGAATTAATAACTAAGTGCACACTTAAAGAGCAGTAACAAGGATAGTAACTATAAAGTATGCAAAAAGGCAAAAGAGCCAAGAGGCTCAGAGCAATAATAAAAATAAGAGTCAACCAACCTAAAATCTGGTGAGTCAGTGCTTTCCTTGGCCAGTCATCAGCCCAACCGTGAAGTTTCTGAAAAGTTATGTAGATTGTACTTAGTTTTTTTCTGCATTTTTGCACATCACATAGCAAAACTTTCCCAAGTGCTCTTTTGCCAATACATCCCTCCCATCAAATAGCTCATTCACTCTTTGGCTGCCCCTAAAGACTTTCCTTCCCACTTCTAAAACTCTGCCCACAAAATAAAGCCCAGGGCGCCTTTCTCCATCATTACTTACCCCAATAGATTATTAATCGCTCATTTTGCCTTTGATCCTCTCCCAGCACACAATACACTGTTCCCTAAGGCCGGGCCAAGGCAGAGGGGTCAACTTGGAGGAACAGAAAGCCAAGATTGAGCTCAAGCAAAGGCAAAGATCTCAATACCAAGGAGGGTGCCTTGTGCACCCAGTCTTGAGGCATTTCTCAAATTTTTAGAAGCAGCTCAAAACTTCCTGTTAGGCTCTATCCTTATAAGCAAGGGTTTCTGGCTTAGAGGAACCCTCAAAATATCCTGGATTCCTTTGAGTTTAGAAAATACTGCTTCAGCATATGAATTTACAGGATGTGAGGACTGAAGGTTAGTTGAGGAATTTGTATCCTTAGAAGGTCCTCCTTGATCAAATACCTCTGAATGGTTCTCATTCTGGAATTTGAGATGGAAACCAGAACTTTATTTTATTGGGATTTTTTTTCTCAGGCTTTGGGAGATTGGAGCTTGATTCCTGACTTACTCTAGACAGAATTTATTTCCATGGTCTTGAACTATGCACCTGGCATCTATGATGTTGTTTATGAATGCTCTACTTCCTCAAGATATGTTGTAAATTTCTAGAATAACATGGTTTAAGAGAAATATAATAATATAAACCACATATGTAATTTAAATTTTTTAGTAATTAAAAAAGTAAAAAGAAAAATGTGAAATTAATTTGTCTTATTTAAATCAGTAAATCTAAAATGGTATTTCAACATATAATGAATATTAAATAATTAATGAAATATTTCACATTGTTTTTTCCTTCTAAGTCTTTAGAATCTAGTATATATGTTCTCATATAGCATGTTTCACTGAGAACCAGCACATTTTAAGTGCTCAGTTGCCACTTGTGGCTAGTGGCTGCTGTATTCCACAGGGTGGCTTGGAGTGTTAGCATGTCTATACTCCCATGCCAGCCCTTCTGATAAATTTTCTTCCTAAATCTCATGTATATTGACCAGAAAAAAAACCATCATTGTAGGTGGTGATACCAAACCAAGTACTTTTTGTCCTCTGTTTATAACTGAGTAGGAGGAAGGAGGAAAGAATGTTTAACTGTCAAAATAAATGTATGTGTTTTAAAAAAAATCAACCCAATAGAACTAACAAGCTAATTAACCATGTACTGAGTAGAAAAATGGGTTAATGAATGGTGATGAAATACTTAGTCTCTACAGACTTGTTTCGTAATGAGGAAAATTAGTACTAAGGCAGGTTTACCCTTTTCTCCTGCAAAACATTTTTAGAATGTTTAAAAAGTATACTCTGCTGGTGGGGAAGAAAAAGCACTGGAGGTTAAAAGACTTAAATTTTAGTTTTAGTTCAGCCATTTAGTAGTTAAATTTAGATTCTTAAAATCTTAAACATATGAATGTGTAGGGTTTATTGATTTATAAATGAATCAGTCTAGCCCATAAAATAAAAGGATTGAGTCAGATGTCTCTAGATGGCTCTCACTCCTCCTAAGTCCTGTTGATTTGGCCTCAGCTGGTAGCTACAAGAAACACACAACCATTGTTTCCTCTCCACCACTACTGCATAATTTCTTACCTGAACTACCACAGCTAGTCTTCTTCGCAATCTCTCAAAACTATTCTGTTCTCTACACTGCCATCAAAGAAACCTTTGTAAATAAAAATCTCATCATCTCATGCCTAATGTCATCAGTGGCTCCTACAATCCATGGCCTGCTTTTATCTGCTCCCTAGCTTTGACCCCTGACCTCCCCCAGACACACTCCCTTTTCTAGCTTTACTGGACTGGCGTGATGTAGGATTTTGGAGACCATCTTTGTCAGCTCAGGCTGCTATAAGGAAATACTGGAGATGGGTGGCTTAAACAACAGAAATTTATTTCCCACAGTTCTGGAGGCTGAGAAGTCCAACATCAAGGTGTTGACAGTGCAGTTCCTGATGAGTCTCTTCCTGGTTTGCAGATGGCTGCTTTCTTGTAGTATCCTCACATGGCCAGAGAGGTTATTTCTTTCATTGTGTCTCTTTTTATAAGGGCACTAATGCCATTCATGAAGGATCTATCCTCGTGACCTAATTACTTCCCCTAAAACTCCACTTCCTATTGGGGAATAGGGTTTCAATACATGAATTTCAGGGGGATAGAGCATTCGGTCCATAGCAGGGAGCCAATGGATCATCATTCAAGGAGACTGTGAGAATAATTAAATCAATTCCAAGATATCAGTTACTATTATAGAAATTCAAACAATATCATATACTATTTTATAATTATGTGCATGTCATTTTTGAAGAGCTTCAAAACTTAGGCAAGTTTTCCTTATTTTGAGACCAAACACTTTCCATAGGATATTGAGGATTTTGCGCTAGAGTTAATCTTTGTAATTACCTAGTCAAACATGTCACTGAATAATTGAGGAAACTTACACCCAAAAAGGTAGAGTAACTTGCCAGCATCACACAGCTCACCAAGGTTCATAGCTGAATCTGGAATCTAGACTTTCATACTCTCATTCTAATCTTCTTTTATGTCCATTCAGAATATAAACAGTAAAAGAATCAGTTTGAATTCACATCTTTATTGCATTTTTTATTCTTTTAATTTTTAAAAATATTTTTAGCATTTTTTTATTTTTTATAAAGTTTCAGATATATCAGGGGGCCCACATTCCTCTTCCCCACTTCATCAGGCACTGCTAATTTGTTTTATTAGAACTTGCATAGATTGAGTCTCATCCCATTCTCTGTATCGCGTCAAAACCAAACCTTCCTTCTCAGCTTCTCCCTTTCTTTTATCCTTGATTTCATGTAATTTAAGACAGCAAAAATAATGCCCTGATTTCTAAAGCTTACTTTTGTTTAGAAATAAGGTTAAGACCTTATGACTCATATCTTTGATTTTTTTCAACTATAAAATGGGAAATATAAGCTAAATAATTTCTATGACTCCTTCCACTATAAAATTTCTGTCTAGACCCAGCAGCCCCTTAAAGGTACATTTCACACAATAGTCAGTCCACAAATATTTAGGAACTTGGTATTTCATGGAAAAAAGTGTCGGGAGTACTAAACAATATGACTAGTTCCTTGAATTTTACTGTTAGCAGGCCTGAACCTCTGCCACTTTAGGAGAGCAATATGTGCTATGACTTTCCATAGCGGGAAAAAAAAAAAAAAAAAGTTATGGAACATCGGATGTGTTGACCAGTTTTCCACTATAATACAAAATATTTATTATTATTATTACTTTATTAATTAATAATTTACTTGAAAAGCTCCTCTCAGGGATTTTATTACTTATTTAGTTACATTAAAACTGTCCCTTAATTTGGAAAGGAATCTATTTATTTGTAGTTATATAGTTATAATATGTAATTATTTTAGAGATTGACCAGTTACTGGGTTTTTTTTACATAAGAATGATTGTACATTCAGTTCTTGAAATTTCAGTGTTATCTAGAACGTTTTAAAGATACATGAGAGTGATGAGAGAGCGTAAGTTTAGTGGGTCTACATAGAATTAGGTTGGGTTTTCTCATAAAATCCTGTACAACATTTTTAAAACTTCTAGAGAAACTTAGAAGGATCTGGGGAACTCTGTGATTCACTAGCACAATACTGAGGGTGGGCAAATCAGGAAAGTCTTGTAACTTTTAATATATTTGTAACCCAAACCTAGGATTTAAAAAACATACAATATTGTTTAAAAAGCTAATAGTTTTAGCTGTTAATTCCTACAGATAATTTAAAATCACTAATCTCTTTAGTTCACATCCTTTGAAAAGCTTTTTATGTTTTTCATTACTATATTTTTTGTAAACACTATATCCATTCTTCTGGCTATATGTAAGTGGGTACAAACATACCAAATAACAGACACTCTACCACAAAAAGCTTCAAATTGGATTAGACAGTAGGAAAGGGGCACTTGGAGGGTGGAAGAAGCTTAAGGTCCCCTCATGGATTGCCTGCCTCAGTTATGTAAATGAGTTGGATGGTATTAGACAACCTTTTAAATATAAGTAATTAACTATAGAAAATAAGGTCAACAAAACTTTGAACTAGAGAGAGATTATTTGAATGAAGCAGAGGTCATGGCCTGCAAGCAATTCATATAGACCAGAACAAAGAAGGGCTCCATTTGTGTGTGAGGTCATTTCAAATTAAATACACAGGAGAGAGGCATTTTCAGAATTAGTATTTTGATTAAGATAAGTAATTGAAAATATGCTTTTGTTCTTGATATTAATCGCCATTGGTGGTAGCCCTTTCTGCTGTTTGTGGAAAATAGAGGAAAGAGAGAGTTAAGCAACAAGGGGAGACAGTGGACTGTTAATAAACGTTGTCATGCATCATCCTGTGTGCGAGCTGTGCTCTTTCCCAGAAATGTGATTTGAGGTATTGGAGGACACTGCAGTCATTTTATAGCAATACTAAGGTTTTTGTGTTTTAGATGGAGGAAAAATAAATAAATTTGAAAACCATTGAAGAGTATATTTTTACTCCACCACTCTAGAATTAGCTCTAAAGGGACAAAACCCCGCCTATATATTTGGAGGCTTTTGTGTGACATAAGTAGCTAAGCACTTTCTGAATGGAAAAGATGGAAGGAAGATAAAAATGGTTAAATCTGAGATCTCCTGAGCTTTCTCAAAATTACTTTTCTTTACTTGGCAGCCAGCCAGCCCCTTGTCTTTGCCATGAAAACTGAAAAAGAAAAAAAAAAATGGCAGAACAAATTCATGGGACATAAAACCAGCCAGGTGAGGAATTCAAAGAGGAAGCTTCCACTCTCTTGTCTTCTTTTTTTTCTTTTTAATTTATGTTGTCAGGAATAAAATAATAAAAAAAAAAAGTGGGAGGATTTCCTATTTGTCCCGTGAAGGAAAATACATCAGTGGCAGATGCATTTATTGCTTTACAGAGCCAGTTGTGAGTCATAATTTGAATGGCGCAGTCAATGTGAGGTGTAATACAAATTCTGATGTGATCCCTGTGGTTTGAAGGAATGCACACAAACCACTAACACTAAGGTTTGTACACTAACAAATTCTAGCTTCACAATTTTCTTGCTGTGTGACTTTAGACCAGTTATATACCTCTTTGGCTATCTGTATCCTCTTATGTAAAATGGCAGTAGTAATTGGAAATACATAATTATGTTATTGTGAGGATTAAATTCATTAATAGATGTATATATGCCTCAAACAGTGATAGAAGGATTCAGTAAATGCCACTTTTTATTATATAACATGTAAAATTTCCCCATTTCCTAATTTGCCTTCATTTTTCATTTCTCATCTTTCTAAAATATTAATTATATTAAGAGCTTCCCATTTTATTATTCCTTAATCAGTAGGTACTGTTTTATATTTATTTTAAAATAATTGAAAGAAATTTAATGGAGAGATTGGTGTTTGCTAGCAAGCCCTTCTTTCAGGTGTGTGTGAGTCACTCACAGGCACAAGGTATCCAGTTCTCATGCCTCCATGTCAGGTTTTTCATCTCAGGCAGGACTGTGATCTGGTCATGCCTATCACCTTCCATGCTGCTGCTGATGACAAACCCCATATCAATCAACTCTCTTCCCTGATCAGGCTGGATCTTGTCCCTGTGTCCCTTCCTCACCTTTGCTCCTCCTATTCTTTTCATCTAGGAGAATCTCCCGTATTCTCTCCCCAGAGATGGACAAACATCTCATTATTTTCTTGTTTCCTCTATGGATATTTTATTACTTAAGAAAGTATAGGTTTGTACAGTAGTGAGCTTTAGAAATGCCAACTAGAAATACATTATATTTGGAGACATGGTTTTAAATGGGAGTTAGGAAAGGAGTTAGGAAATGGTGTAAACTTTGCAGGCATAAATAATATACACATATATAAAACAGAAGGTATGCAATGAACTTGGAAAGGAAAAAGCTAATGGATAAAAAAGATACAGGGAAACAAAATTGCTTCTACTTTTTCTATTCTGTTAATCATTTCATTGAAGTTTTTCTTTACTAATTAATTATAATTATTTGCCATTTCCTTTTTCAATTAATAATGAAGAGAGGAAAGATAAGGTGGAGAAGACTTGTATGATAAGTAGTAGGAAAATAAGAGTGATTGGGAACAATTATGATATTTTAAAATAGGCAGATTGAGATATAAAGTGATTGTTAAATGTTAACATTATTAAGCATTTACTAATAAATAAGATAATGCTTTGCAATGCTTTTGTAATATTTTTCTCTTCTGACTTTATGAGGTAGGTTATTACTATTAAGCTCATTTACAAATGGAGAAAATGGACTTTGAAGAGTGTAAGGTTACAAACTAGTAAAGCGACAGAGCCAGAGTTTTAACCCAGGACTATCTAAGCCTAGAGTTGCACTGTGCTCCACTGTGAATATACTGAATAAATGAGCTGAAAGAAAATGGAAACATGACATAGTAACTGAGGAAAAGGAAAGTTTTAGGAGAGAAGAATAATAATGACATCCATATTGGTGGAAATGATAGGATGATTGAAGGCTATTAAATGAAGGACAAAAGGTATAGAAGAACAAGAAGTGACAACATGGAAAGAAGAGCATAAAACCAAGAACTCATTATTCATGCTAATTAATATGTGAGGAGGTTAAGATGGTTTTATTTTAATTTAATTTTTTTTTCTCAAATTATATATGAGTTAATATACAGAATCATATGTGGGGAAGCATAGCCATACTCAGACATTCACTGATTGGTCTAACAGTTAATAGGTACCTTCCATGTTCAAAACACAGTGCTTGGTGTTAGAGTTAGAAATGACTTATAATTCAAATTGAGAAAGGGAAACAATTACATTTTTAAAAGCCAAACTTCAGAAAGCATTTGTAAATGTAAGGTAAATGCTAGATGATAAGGTCTAAGGGCAGAGAAGAAGTTGTCTGATGACTGTGTCCCTCAGCTGAATCGTCATAAGGACAAATGGATTTGGTCTTAGTATTTATGGAAAGGAGAGGCTTTAACAAAGGGAGAAGAGTGAGGAGCCCATTCCCAGAGTGATGTCTGGAAACAGAGTCAACAGAGGTGCACATCTGGAATGGGCTGTGATTATAGACCTGTTTAAATGGAAGAGCCTGTCTGTGTTTAAGACTCATGGAATATCAGCTTGAAGTCGTAGGTATGGGCTGGATTATAAAGGATTTTGAATAGCAGTCTAAAGATTTTATTCCATAGGCAGTGGAAATCTCTTAGCATTCTAATAACACATGTTAATTGGTGTTTGAGAAGATTAACATGTCTTACATGTATTGAACTGGGCAAGGTATTTTAAGATAATTTCCAGGACTATAAGATTTAAAGATGACCACATATGCTTCTGCTCGCACTGGAAATAATAATGCAACCATTTGAAAATAACTTGCAATGACACATCTATAAAGAGTTTTTACTTCTAATTATTTTAAGAAGAAATTTTCAAAAATCTTTTATATCTGGTGAGAAAAATTGTGGTACAGCATTATAGTGGAATATTATGTGTTCACTTGAAATTACAATTCTGAATACTATCAGCAATATGAAAAATATTTATGACATCAACTAAAAAATTTAAATTTCCAAGATTGCAACTATGTTGAAATTATACACACACACATTCAGACAACTGTAATGAAACTGATACATTGGAGATGGGGCCTTGTGAAGAATTTGATTATTTCTTACAGTGTTGTCTAGAAAAAGAAAGATGAGTGATGAGTGGGATTAATTGTCACAGAAAAGGTAAAATAAATTAAAAGAGTTGCATCGAACTCCTAACTTGGGTTCCTGAATTTTCTATTATATGAACAGTAGGTGTTTAGGGGTTTCTGAATTTTCATGAGTTAGAGTTCTATACTTTCAACAGATTCTTAAAGTCATTCATGATGTCTACTGCCTAGACTACTAAAATAACTCTAAGGGAGCCTGATTTTTAATGTGTCCCACAAACATTATTGTAACAACAGTCACAAAAGAATTCATTAAGAATTTTTCTAAGAAGTGATGGTAGATTTTAGAATTCAGAAAAGATTTGAAAATGTGTGATTAAAAAGATCTCTTCCAGCTAGGGTGATTTTGGTGAATTTTGTTAGAGTATAATTATCAAAGCTCATCGTATTTTATTTTTATGAACGAATTGCTTCTGCATCATTCAAATTAGGTTTTAGATGTCAGAAGTAAAATTATTTTGAAAATGAACTTGCATGTAGTATATTCTTATTCAGAGATATATTTAGGGGAGACTGATTCTAGAAAAGATGAGAGGGAGAGGAAGAGGGAGAAGAAGATATTAAATATATATAATTAAGAAGAGGTAGGAAAAATGATTAACACTCAAACACACTTCAGCAATGTCTGACCGTTAGAGGTCATTGATAGTAGCAACTGAAACTTCCAGCCAATGGCAATAAGTCTTGTTTCACACCAGTGATGGAAATGGAAATTATTTTCTATGGGAACCCAGGCTGTATTTCTCTTAAATAAATTGGATGTTACTGGAGCTGGGAAATCCCAAGCAAGTAGTTAGGTGAATCATATGAAATTTCTGATATTTGACTATTTTTGACATATGAAATGTGTGTTTCAGATGGTTTGATCCTTAATGTTTCCATTTCCTTACTACCTCCTTTTTTCTCTCTCATGTCTATCCCTTGTTGTTAGAGCCTTCCAAATTGCAGTTACGATTACATCATTGCTATTGTTTTCTTTGAATTGTCTGATAAATTTTCATGTGTATAAAGATTTCTAAGAGAATTTTTTAAATGCAATGCAATTAGACATGCATTTTAAATAAAATGCGTATTGTTTAATATATTGGCACATATATGAATTGCCATAAAGGAAGTTTATATATATATAAAGTGCTGCAAATATATTGTGTTCAAGAAATTCTGATTCATTTTAGTACTCTTGTTAAAAGTGTTAGCATTTTGATCACTTTCATTTGAAAAAAACTTTTCTTACAGAATCATTTTAAATTGTAAAAATAACAGTTCTTTTTAAAAAAATGGTTTGTAAAATACAAATATATACACATATATACATATCTCCTGTAAATAAGGTATGGAAGGAGTGAGAGGGAGATGGGGATTGTGAAAAAGGAGCTGAGAATGTTTTATTGTTTTGATGGTGCACAGATTCAGAAAGAAAACCAATCTCTCCTTTTCTTTTGAAATATTTAAAAGTGTATCAATTCTATTCAAAAACATTTTCTCAACCTCTCTCCTTAACTCAGCATCACAATGCCTTTCTAGAATATTGACATTTTGCCTATCAGTAAATTATGAAAAAGCAATAGGATGCCAGTCTGCTGTGCCATCATATCATCTGTGAAGTTCCTGGGTCTCTGTTCTATATTTACAGAAACAGATGGCTCTCATTACACTTTCACCAAATGGCATGGCGCTTAATTTATCTCTACCATGCAGATCTGCAGTTTAAGAAGCATGCCCATTGATGCCTGTGTGATTGTGGCTATAGCATAACATTTCAGGGTGGGGATAAAACATAATTAATTCATTTTCCCCACTCAGTTTATAGGCTACTTTAGCAAAATTTTTTATCTCACATTCAACCAGATAATTGAGATCTTTTTTTCTTCCTGTAAAGGAATTCAAAAGATAAGCATTCATCATTTCTGTGCTGAAAGAACTTAAAAAATGTTGGAGAAAACTGACAGTGGATGTGATCTTGGACAAATATAAAAGCCTGCTAAATCATGACAAAAATGAAGATCATGAAGGAAAATTAATAGTTCAGGTAGAACTCTTCCATTCTGGAAGGATGCCTGAAAGAATCATTAGCTCATTTTGTAATTTATAGATAGTATTTGATTTATTTTTATTTATTTAATATAAACACTTGAATAACATTTACTATGAGCTGGGCATTGTTCTAAGTGATTTACAAATATTAACTCGTTTAACCAATTTTATAAAGAAGGTACTATATTATCTTTAGTTTACAGATTAAGAAACAGGCAGAGAGACAATATTTTACACATGCATTACGATACTTAGAACTATAAAATTTGGATGGAAAGTAATTTTTTTGAAAATGGAAAATTTCTGATTTAATCAAAATTTAGATACGTAATTTTAGGTATAAGTGAAGAATTACATCTATAAAGAAACACAAATAGTATTCTTATGTACTTAAATTAGAATAGGTACCAGGTCATAGCATGTAGAAAATCAGTGACGCACCAGAAATGGATAATTCTGGGCCATCTGAGAGATTGTATATGGGAAACAGAAAGTGGAACGTACATTCTGGTGCCGTCAGTTGCCTCGTCTGGTCCACAAAATGAAACTATCTGTTTGAGAATGATGGGTTAAGCAGGATGATGAGTTAATAGCTTGATGAGTTTAAAATGAAATATCCAAAATTATATTTTCGAAGACAGCTGCTTTTGTGGAAGGAGTGAGAACTGTCAACTTCACCTTTTCTTAATACGAATGTATTGCAAGGTGAAAGAATTACTTTGAAGGGCCCTCTTCTGTGTGACAGTCCCAATGACACTATTTTAAAGAGGGGAAATACTCATTCTTGTCATAAAATGACATATTTAATGATAGATTTTGAGGAGCCTATTAAACCCAGTACCTCCGTTTCCCAAAAAATGTTTTGTGTAGTTCACTGAGTAACCACTGTTGAAAAGTAACAGGTCACAGTGGGAGACAGCTAGAGATGGGCCTACAGAAGCATTTAGCATTTAATGGTTTTGTGGCTGTAGTGAAGCAGTGTGCTGAAATAATTCTGATTAGGCTCGGTCAGTCAGGCTGCATAATCAGACTCGCTTCTCCTCCATTCAGTTTTTACTGTTCAGAACACAATCACAGTTTAAGGCACCATTTTAAGTAGTCCATACACTGTTCTTTAAAATACGACCTATTTTCAAATTGGTGCGTGAGCCTTTTTTATACCTGTGGGAATAGCTAACTAGGAAAAGAAAAGGTTATGTTAACATACTAATAGAAAAACATAGGCGCATTCAACTATCCAATGGGAATGTTCAAATTTTTTAAATTCACTCCAAAGAAATGATTGGAAAGTACCAAAAGGAGTAACAGGTATAAATTATACGCTCTAGCCTGACTTCTGTTACCAGCAATGTATGCCATATTGGTGACTTGGAAAACTGATTATTTCTGTTTCCTATCACCTGGTGCCACTAATAACATATATACAGTGCAGCAGATGTAATCAGGAAGAAATATTTTTAAAGGCTTTCTCCCTATATTTGTTCTTTCTTTTAAAAGCGTAAAAAATAAATCAGAAAATTAGTTTACATACTTCAAGTTTTTGTTATGAATTCGAAGCTAATTAGAATATAGTAAACAGAGGAACTGCTGTGCAGAGGTGGGACACAGGCAGGATTCTCTGATGTCTGTTTAGCTGGGTCTTGGAGGTCATGTGGCTGTGGTTATTGTTGCCCTCCCTGACAATGTGCTTTGAAGGAGATTGTGTTACATGTTGGCTGTGCTTTTGAGAAGAAAAGCATTATTCTAAGCAGGTTTTAAGAAGTGCTGAAAAGAACTTCAAAGAAATATATCCACCCATTGCTCATACAGTCACTGTAATAAACGAGGGACAGATTTTTGGGTTTATTATTAGGTGACTATATAGTAAGTGGACACTTTCTAAGCTTGAATCATAGCCTGTGAATGACCTATCAACCTGCTTATCTTGAAGTTTTTCCAGAGAACCTTTAAGCTTGAAAAATAATCATTAGAAATTTAAGTGAAAACGGGTAGCTTAAGGATTCATGGCAGCGCCAACAGCAAGGTCCAACTATATATACATGCTACATCTTAGAATGCCTTCTTCATTACTTTCTTTAGGTCTTCTAAACATGAAGTATAGCCCTGATGTATTTAGAACTTTATTGAAAATACCTGTTCACTATTTATTATTTTTATTTGTATACTTATGTATCAATGATATCTGACTTACAAGAATAATAATAATCAACATTTAAAAGTTTTACAACTTGGATAAGTAAATAATAATGATAACAGATACTAGAGAAGCCCAAAAGAGGAATGAAATTGAGAAATAAATAGGTAACAGAAAAGAGACAAAAGAAAATAGTCATATTTATTTTTACTAAGATTTCACATTAATTAATTGAAGCAAATAGTTTCTAGGCTACCATGAAAGGATAAAGGCAGAAATTATCACTGTAAGTTATATGGATGGCAGGTTATTCATGCATGTGAAGTAGCTTGGATGCTTAAATAAACAAGCCAGTCTCAAGCAGTTACTGTGTCCTGTAAAGAAAGAATATTGAAACAACTATCAGAAAGGAAATTCTAAATGTTATTTTGAGTTAATGCTAGGTTAAAAAAAAAAGAAGTTATATGACAAATTTTCCACCAATAGGTGAGAATATGGCAGTTATTTTCTTAAGACAGTATTTCCAAACCAAAACCTATTGTGTATTTGCCAAATAATTTTGAGCAACTAAACAGATTTTTCTTGCTTTTAAATGGATACGAGTAAATGTTTAGCCCCATTGTACTGCCACAAAGCCAGGCTGATCACCCTGGGAGGCCTCAGAGGAACTGAGCAGCTTTGGATTGGCTGTCAGAGAACTTTAACGTTTTACTGCACATGGTCAGGCGGCAGCAGGGTTCAGTCGCCAATGTTTTATCTGCAGAAATGTGCTAGGATGGACACTTTGTTTAAGATTTTCTTTTTGCTACTGGAAGGAAATGGGAAGCAGTAAGATAACTTCATTTGTAAGGTAATATCTGTGTTTGTTTCTGTGCAGAGGGAAGTGATGTTTGACTGTTTACTGGGACCAATTGATTTTGCTCCCCTTCTCAAGTATCATTTTAATGATTTGTTTAAAACTGAAGCCAAAATTAGAGGTGTATTCCAGTTGTAAAGGCTTGTCTGAAACATATGTTCTCTGTTTATTGATTTGATTTGATTTAGTGTGCTGATCTGTTTAGGTGGAATTTGAATCAAAAATTGGTATCTTTCACATAGCTTGTTAAAACACTTAAAAGGGGATTTGGGTAGGGCAATGACAGTCAGATTTAGTTCAAGTATTTTTAATAGTAAAATGTGAACATGGTGTGAAGAAAAATAAATGCTGGTACATTTGTGTTTGCTGTAGGGTATACCAACAGGATGTGTTAACATGCAATTTCTATGTGTTATGTCATTCTGTATGTAGCTAGATAATTGTTCTTAGTGGTCTTATGGGCCATTTTAATATTGCCTGAAAACAATTTTCCAGCCAAACTTTATTCTCCCTGATCTGCTGCATACCTTAAACACACACACACACACACACACACACACACACACACACACACACACACGTTTCATGAATAAAGTGTGGTATAAGCTTTACCATTTGTCTTTTTGATTAAAAAGCATATTCAATTCTCAATCTTTCTGTACCAGCTTGAGAGTTTCCACTAAGTTTTCTGTAATAATTCTGTATTCCAGAGAATTCACTGGTCAAGAGGATAAGAAAAGCAGGATTAGAGGCACATTTTTTTTAAACGCCATAATTGGATTTGTTAGCTTTAGCTCATGAAATATCTTTAAAGACCAGCTGTAAGATTATATTCAATGTCTCAGTGTTTTGAACCTTATTAAAAGGAAACATGGTATGATTATACTAATGCAACAAAGTTTTGCATCCTTGAAAACACCTCGAAAATATCCATTATCTAACTTTTTACAGCTGGATATAGAGCAAGTGTATTGAAAGACATTCTGTTTTCCTGGGGCAGTTTTCTCTTCATGCTCGTATTTTTCATTGACAATAGTAAAATAGCATAAAAATCACCATAAAATTAACTTAAATTTATACACTACTTTTCAGTTTACGTTGTCTAGTTTGATTCTCTTAACTATTTTCTGCAGAACAGGCAGGCCTCATTATTCCTGTTTTTTTTTTTAAATTTTATAAATTTATTTAAATTAGTTTCAATTATACAGTACATTGGTTAGACATCTATAATGTTCATAAAATGATCCCCCCAATTGCCCCCTCCCTCCACAGGCTCTCCATCATTATTCCTCTTTTAAGAATGAGAAAAATGAGATTCAGCAAGATTCAGTGGTGCACCCCAAACTATCCAGCTCGGAATACACAGAGCTGAATTCTGACTCAGGCATTCAGACCAGTACTCTCCGAAACATCATGTTGGCTCCCTGTGCTGGATGTTTGCTTTAAAGATCAGACTATTTGAACTAAGCTCTTTAATAGGAAGGCTCTAGCAACAGCTGGTGTTAGGTAGATTAAAAATAAAATTAAAGCCCTTGGTTAGAATGTGGAGTAATCAAGAGAGTGAGAGAAGATAGGGACAAGAGACCAAAACAGCTGACTGATGTTTAAAGAATTGTGGGATAAGGGCAACATGATTCATGAGGGTCATGCTTCTTTCCTTTTCTCTCAATCAAAACAAGTGTCCATCCATCCAGGCCGTGCTTCTTTCCCTTGTCCCTGGGTGCCTTGGGGAGATTTGCCATGCTTCGTCGCCACAGGCCACTGTTAATTACAAATAGGACTCTAGGGCACCTCTTCCAAACTTAATATTACATTTCCAGAAAATAAACTATCAAATCTATAAATCTTTTCTTTATATTATGTATGGCCTAGGTATCTTGTTTACTTGAATTATATTAAGAGTAATATTTATTTCGAATCGCATTCACATGCCATGTCTTTCTTCCTTTCATTCTGAGTTTTCTTACTCTTTAAATAACTATACTCTTACGGTTTATTTCACTGCTTTGTCAACCCACTTCTCTCTGACTTTCCTGACAGTGCTCTAGTTTTCATGGTTTCTTTCATTTTTCTCAGGAAATCTCACTGTGGATACTAATTTCTTTAATAGCCTTGCCCTGAAATTTAAATGAAAATTGAAATCCTTATCAAGCCTTGGCCTCAGTCAAAATACTTGCTGCCATTTTGTTAGTATAAATAAAGTTGTAAGAGAACACCTTCTCTGCCTCCTTCTTCAGTGTTTAAGGTGTCCTGATAATTGGGAAGTCCTTTACCTTACAGTGTTCTTTGAGAGGGACATACTACTACTAAAGCCAGATCTGTTAATCCTATTATGTTTACAACCTTTGAGCACTCAAAAATGAGAAGAGTCATTAGATGTATCTTTTACTATTAACTTTGCATGTCTCATGAAACACATTTGTATATGCTGATGTGTAGATTTTTATACATACTATGTGGTTAACTTTTTAAATGGACATTTAGTTTTTTTACTACTGAAGATTATAAAAAGAATTTAAAATGACTCATAATTCATATTACCCAGATATGAGTGATAATAAATTCTAATAATCTAAAGATGTGAACAGTACATTCAGCTATGAAATATGCAAATTTCTCCTTCTCAAGTCCTCAGTGAAGGTAAATGCTGTTATCAGTTTCTTGTGTGTCCTTTTGGAAATACTTTCTATGCATGTGCTAGAAAGATCTTTTATGATATAATATTTTACATATAAAATTTTAAGTTATCTCATTATTCTGTGGAATTCATTCATTCATTCAACAGATATTTATTGATGTTCTCTATGTGTTAGGCATTGTTCTAGGCACTGAGAATATAGCATGGACAAAAGCAGACAAAATCCCTATACTCTTGAAGCTTGTATTCTAGTGCAAGAGACAACAAACAAATCAATAAAATACATACTGTGTTACATGGTGATTAGTGCCAAGGAGAAATGTAAAGCAGGGGAAGGTGATAGCGGATTAGGTGTATGTTGCCATTTTGAACAGGGCAACCTCAGATGACCTCATGGAGTAGATGACATTGAGTAAGGACCTGAAGCAGATGCAGAAACAGGCAGTGCAAATACTTGAAGAAACTAGGGCCCCAGGGTAGGGCCCAAGCTCACGAAAAACATATTCTTCTAAATGTCAAGAGGTATTTTTTTCTGGAAAGTCATCCAAAATAGAGATAATTTATTTAAAGTAATTAATAAAGGTCATATATCATTTCATTTACAGAATGGAAATTCTCATTCTTATTTGTTCTGCAAAAACATGAGACCCAGATAAAAAGTTAAAGTACTCCCACCTTCCCAGAAAAGACACCATGGTAATCCAGGAACTCTCTGGTTACACATTCTTCCTTCACCATTCTTCTTGAAATTGCTAAGAACTTTTCTTATAGGCTGGTTGAAAAATCTAATGTGTTTTCCTCCTTTTTGTACAAAGGCCATTTCTAGAATCTTCTTTTTTCTTAAGGTAGTAGCCATCGCCACTACCTTCATAGAGGACATGGAGTTGTGCTTGGATGCAGCCACCTCCCTTGTGTTTGGTGATGGGACTGTCCACCCTTGTTTGTATCTTGGCAATCAGAGCTCAGGCTTAGGCCTGCATGGTACATGCCATCTAGTTATAGAGGCCCTAGCTAAATATATTTTTTTTAAGTACTAAATTTTATACACACAGGAGTTATAAGGCAATGAGCACTTCTTTGGTTTATATGGACATAAGAGCATATAAAAACAGGATATAAGTTTGCCTCCCAAAAATGTTTTTGTGTACTTCTAGGGGAACTTAATTAATTCAAAATGCAAGCAGATTTGTAAAGGTTATTGAAGATCGAAGCTGTTGGCCTGATCCCAGACTTCTTTACCCAGTCCCCATCCCCCACTCCACTTCAGGGGAAGGCTTTCACCCCATAGTCATCAGTACTATAAGGCGGTGCCTGCTGAAGAGTGGTGGGTTTCTCCACTGAGAACTTCAACAGAACCCTATCAAGTCATTTGTGCTTTTGAAGAGTAGTGCTGAAAACAAAACAGACCCAGAATGGAGTCACTAATGATAAGCCTCATGTCACCAAACTGAGACTTAATTATAATTTTGGCTCTCCAGAAATGGAATCTTAAAGCAGCCAATCGAGAATTGCCTGATCAGTATGAATTAAGTAATATACCTGATAGACCCTTGCCGTCCCCTAAAGGAAAGTAACCCTGTAATAACCAACTCTCTTTCTTGCCTAGTATAACTTCCTTGTTCCAACTCCCATCTGCCTATAAAAGTCTTTAATTTTATACAGCTCCTTGGAGCTCCTTTCTCTCTGCTAGATGGGATGTTGCCTGATTCAAATAGATTTTTCCTCAGATAAGCTCTTAAAATTTTTAAACATGCTTCAGTTTATCTTTTAGCAGTAGTTTACTTGCCGACTTGACTACATCCAAATGTGGCATGTTTTGATCCTTTCTAAGATGGTGTGATGGTTGGAAAAGTATTAATATTAATGGGAAGGGGTTGGAAGGGAAGGCTTTAAAGAAAAAATACTTTCTTAGAGAGCGAAGTAATTCAAATAAGAAAACACAGCTAGATGAAGAAGAAGGATGTGATTAATAATTAAAAGCTGTGAAACTCTACCCATGTGCCACTCTCACTGGATCAAGCCACTAATATCTGCTCTGAACTATTACAATAGCCTTTTTTGTGGTCTTCCTGTCTCAAAATTGCTTCACTTCAGCCTATTCTCAATACAGCCTTTTCCAGTCTTTAAAATGAAAATCAGGTCATGTCACTCCTTTGCTCAAACTTCTCAAAAACCTCCCATTTCACTCAGAGTGAAAGCTAGAGGACTTATAATGCTGTACCAACCCTAGATCATCTGGTGCCTCATTCCATGTCTGCCTTTATCACATACTTTTCTCTCATTGCTCACTCCTTTCAGCCACCCTGACCTCCTTGCTATTCTCAAACAGTCAAACTCCTACCTCAGAGCCTTTGCATTTGCCTACAATCCTCACCTTACCTGCAAAGCCCTTCCCCAATGGCTCTCAGACTCAAGTTCCTCAAATGTTTACTCAACTCACACCTCAAGGAGGTTTTTCTCTGACCACCATATTTAAAATTGTAGCCTTTCCCCCTCTTCAAACTTCTATTCTCTCATCATACTTTATTTTTTCATTCTTACATATTTCATTTATTATTTATATTGCTTACTTTTTGTTTTTATGTGCTAGAATATAAATGCATAAAAACAAAAAGTAAGCAATATAAATAATAAATGAAATATGTAAGAATGAAAAAATAAAGTAATTAAAGGATTTCTGCCTTTTTTATTCATTGATGTCTCTAGCACCTACGACAGTGCCTGGTACTTACAGGTACTCAGTAACTATTTTGTTGGATAAATGAATGAGTGGTGGGAATTAAACTGGGGAAAGAGAATTTACTTTCTGTAAAAGTAGTAAAAGTCTGGGAAACTGCACACACACACCAAAAACAAACAAACAAACAAAAAACTTAAAATGAAAGGAGTTTAGTGCTTATACAGCCCATGTCTGCTGACAGACATGTTTCCTGGATGTGCCAGATAGTTGATTCAGAAAGACCTTGGAGCCTCCAATGCCATGCTCTAATGCAAATGATTTTGGGAATAGCAATAAGAATAATGCAAAAAAAAAAAAAAATGTTGTAGAATTTACAATTGGTTGTTTTGCTTCCAAAGTAATGATTTTCAAAGTAAAGGAATTGAATAGGAAATAAATTAACAATAACTCTGTGTCTCTGAAAATGCAGACTTCATTTACATTCTGATCTGTGTGATTTTTCAAGCTCAGTGATCCAAGGTCAGAGGGCACTTGTATTAGCATAGACCTTGCTTTGTTAATTCACTCCTGACTAAACCTCTGTATTCTTTTTTATGATGGTAGCATTCTGATGACAATAAAACCAAGCTCTCATAACACCAGCGACATTTATACAGCACTTAGACAATTCTTAAATGAATTGTCTCCAGAGAACTTAAGAGATAGGTCAGAATTATTAACCCCGTTTTGTACACAGAGAGGAAGTAATTTGCCTAATGTCAACTGGTAAGCTTTTGAATTCATAATTCGATTGCTTTATTTAGAAATAATGGCTTATTTAATACAGGTCACATTGCATTAAAGATGACCTCTTTTTAAATGGACAGCTTTATATTTGGATTTTAATTAGTTGAGTTAAATACTTGGACTTAACTTTAGTAAATTAGTTAAGTTAAATAGTTAACTAACGATATTCCAGATTTCTGTAAGACCAGAGTTTCAGATTTTCAAGTTGGGAGACTGATTTAGAACTGAGAGGTATAACACTCCCAAAGCCATTTTGGTATTGAGTAGGATTAGGCCACTCTGCTCAGATATTACTGTGGAGAAATCTATAATGGTAGGTTTAAGTGTGATTGGGGGGTCCTCCCGAGACATAATTTAAATCCTGTTTGAATTCCTTTGCTTTTATTTTATTGTGCTTGTAAAATTCCCCTTGGTTCAAAAACTTAGTACGACTAAAATTGAAAATCAGTGCTTGCATAGATAACTGAGAAATGGAGACAAAAATCCTCATTAAGCGGTCTCAAGGGCCAATCAATAGTATAGGAAACACAGGACAAACATCCCTGAAGCTTCATCAAAGTTGTATTTAGAGCCCATTTTATTTTGTTTCTGTTGTGGTTCACTCCTTTTTCCTCACAGACCGGTATTATGAAAAGGGCTCAAATTCAGTTCAACAAGCATGGCAATGGCAACTACTTAGGAAGTTGTGAGGAAAAATAAAAGTAAGGGGACCAGTTGTGAGTTCATGTCTATCAAGATGAGACCAGAAAATTAGAGCATCTAAAGAGAATTTTAAAGGAAAAATAAATATCTAGTCTTTATTTCTTCTTTCCATCTTTCATTTCATCTTTACAGAGAGATTTGTTTAGTGCAAAGAACAAATAATGCACAACCAAATTATATTTTTAATTAACCCCTTTTTATGGGAAATACATTCTTCTTAACTGTTCCTAAATCTGATTTACTCCATTTTTAATCCCGTTTTTTTTACAATCTGACTTATTATTTATAACACCTGTTAGGAATATGAACTAGTTTTGATATCAATGGGTGATTTAATTGGGCTCTTAAAAGAAGAGTTTTTCCCATGAAATATAAAAATGTTTTGTACCCAAGTGTATTAAAATTGGTCAGACCAATGTGTAAATTGATAGAAAAATATAATTATTAGCTTTTAAAATGAGTCAAATTAAATTTTAAAATTAAGATCTTTGTAAGGCTAAATCTCAAAAAGTGACAATAGTAGAGGCTTCTTTAAATAAGCAATAAATAGTTCCCAGGACCTGGAGGGAGCTTTTCATAAAATGTAGTTAAAGCATCCTTGGGAGCATTTTTCTGACTATCTACATTGCCTTCTTCAGTTAATTTAAGCAGAACAATGAACTGACAGATCTGAATTGTATAAATGACAATTTGGTGAAAAGGTGAATTGTGCAAATTATATGGGTCATGTTTATACAACTTTCTGAACTTTGAGAGATAGTCTGGAATGTATTCTATTGTTCAAAGGTCAGATTAACTCACATATAATTTAAAGTTTGATGTTTCCTACCCCTATGTTTAGCCAGAATTTGAAATACAGAAATGTATTTCACTTACTTATTGAATTTTAAAATATGCTCATTAAAATAGTGAGTATGTGACTAACCTGATTATATACAAAAGGTAGAATTTTCTATACCTCATATATCTACTCTTAGCACACACCATTTTGCCAGTCTGAAATTTTTCCCCCGTTCAATAGTATATATTAGTATTAACCATATTTTAACCATATTTTAAAGGAAGAAATGCTATCTATGTTGGGTGACATTTAGTTACATGTCCTGTTGTCACTTTATATGTTAATGAAAGATGACTAAGTGATCATATTTTGTAATGTGTATTATTTAAGACACTTTATTTTTTTGATCAAGTAGTTTCATTGTTTGTTTTTTTCTCCCAGAGTATCCACTTTAAACAGTATTAATAAAGTGTGGGCAACTTAATTTACTGGGCTTTGCAAATTCAGGAGACTCACTTTTGATCAAATTCAGCTTCATTAGTAGATTATATAATAGAACCTTAAGAGATTATGTTTTGATTAACACTAGAGAATTAAAAATTGGAGTGATAACTTATAATTTCTTATTTGATCATGATAATTCTTTGATATATTAAAGACTGTCTTTCATCTGAAAGCTTCAAAGAGTTTTACCTATTTTTATAACTATATAGGAATTCACTTGTAGTTATTGCCCTCAATTTTAGTTGGTCACTTTTAAATTGTTAGAGCAGCAAAATAAGTATTATTTATTATCAAATTATTTCTTTTCCACCCCTAGCCTCCTTAAAGTATGTCAGTAGCTTCCCATTGCTCTTAAAATTAAGACCGAAAGATCTATAGGACTCTGTGTGGCAGGGCCTCTGACTGTTACTCCAGCCTCATTAGGGTACCTCGCTTCCCCTCTGCTTTGCTAAGGCCACACTCTCCCTTCCTAACCCCATTCATCAGATATCAGTTCAGACATCATTTCCTCCTTGACTAAGGTAGTTCCCATTGCCACATATTCTGGGAGCACCACACATCTCTGCTTTGATGACTTTTCAAAGTAGATTCATTTTTCTGATGATTTGGTCAATATCTGTCTCTTGCAATTGACTAAAAGCTTCATGAGGGCAAAGCAAGGTCTGGTTTACTGATGTTTTTATTGTTGTTTTTCACCATTGTATTTCTGGTGCCCAACATAGAGTTTGGTGAGTGATAGATATTTCATAAATATTTGTTGAGTGTATAAGGGAAAGAATAAATTAATTCTCTATGAGGGCAGGACTTTTTGTATTCTTTTCACTACTGTAACTTCAGTGCCTAGAACAGTGCCTGGGCTATAGTAATTGCTCATGAAATATTTGTTGAATAAATTATTTTTTCCTTATTTTTCAAGGATACAGAAAGTATTAATGGGATAGTGTAGGATGTAAATTAAATTTTTTCCTGCAAATATCCTATTATATTCATTAACTTACAGAAGGAAGTCTATGGCTATGTTTTTTTTTTATTGTGGCAAATATTTATAACATAAAATGTACCATTCTAACTATTTTAAGTGTACAATTCAGTGGTAGTAAGTAAATTCATATTGTTTTGTGGCCACCACCATCATCCATCTCCAGAACTTTTTCATCATCCCAGACTGAAACTACCCCTTAAACAATAACTCTTTATATAACCAACCATGTGGTTTTATAAAACTTTTTTTGTTTGCCTTAGAATTTTTTCTTCCCAGCACTATAGGTGGAAGTTTAAGGTGTAAAATATGTAAACGTGAACTGGTTTTGCTTCTTGAATAGTGTTGGATGCCTCCCCTTCCTCTGTTTCATTCTGTATCTTGGTTGGTGATAACATCATCTGAAGACTGTTCCAAGACAAGGATACCCAGGAGAGATTGGGGAACCTGAGGCTAAAACCTGGGGCACATCTGCCCCTGCCCCATACATGATATCTCACTCATTTTTCCTAATTCAAACCCAGAGATCATTTTTTTTTTCTCTTTTTACTCATCAGCACCTCCCCTGTGCGCGCGCACACACACACACAGTATGCAGTCACGATCACTCTCCTAAGACTGAGCTGCTTAAGGATTGGGATCATGTCTTACTTGTCTAGATTCCTGGAGTTCTGTAATGTTTATTGGCAGAGTGTGTTTTCTACCCTGTGGATGAGAAACTTTCCCAGTTTTACTTTCTTCTAGCAAGGAGATTGGACAACCTCACAAAGTGGCATATTTCACTGTTTAACCATCATTATCCTAGAAGCATTCCTCACCATGTTGTTCTTGGTGTAGCCCATGACCCCTGCATCAGAACTTCCTGGGGCTGCTTATTAGGAAAGTGATTTCTAGGCCCTGTTTGTACCTACTGAATCAAATTCTCTCAAAAACCTTATTTTCAGTCTTCCCCATGGTCTACATACAATGTTATTTTGTATAGCATCATGTAGATCTTCTGTCTTTGTTTGGTTTATATTTAGTAAGCTCAAAAAACAGTTTTTCACTATCTGCTATATAAAATTCTTAGGACCTTCATATGTTTACTGACAATTTAACTAACCTAATTGAAACTTCCTTAGAAGTAAACAGTTACTTAAATCATCTTTAATAAGACCTATTTAATATCCTTTAATCACTTTTGCTCTACTGCTCTAAATACACTCATATTTTAAAATTAAATCTGTTCCTCTTATAGACATAGAAAAAGGTTTATGTTAATGACATGCTGAGTCTATTAGATAGAACAAAACTAGCTGGTGTAATGAACCCCCAAATTGTAGCAACTTCACTGAATTAGAGTTCCTTTCCTTCTTATGTAACAGTCCAGTGCTAGAAGGATCTCTGCTTATCACCCTATGCTAACAGGGGCCATGACATGTGATTTCAAAAGTCACACTGGGCATCGAAATCCAGCCATCAGTAGAGAGATAAGAGGGACGGCAAAGACACATTTGCTTCTTAAACATCTGGACAAAGAAGTGATACATATTAGCTCTCTGACATCTCATGGCCTCACCCAGATACAAGGGGAGCTGGAAATGTAGACCCTAGATAGGAGCCTCCTCCCCACAGTCACTCTGCATGACAGAAGGCATGGTTCTTTGGTAGACAGTTAGATATTACTGCACACTGGATTGCTAGACTTCTATTTATAGTTATAGTCATTGCTCCCATAAAACTATGAAATGTGTGCCATGTACTATTTACCATAAAATGTTAAAATAATGTATGCGATAACATGTTTACCAGTGCAGTGACAGTAAGATGGCATATGGCCAGTCTGCCATAAAACAGTGTAATTTGCTCATTATTGAGTATTTGCATGAGTATACAAGGTAGCAAATGATGTCACTTGAAATAGCCAAAAGTTTCTATGGGTGATCAGTCTTCAATCTGTTCAATTTGATTTACCAAGGGATCAGTAGTTTCCTTTCTCTGAAAGGTAAAGCATGATGCACATTGGTTAACTTGCAAGTTTCCTGTCAGAATGGATCTCATCAGCCTTCCTCCTATCCTGACATTAAGGGGTCATGGAGTTGGTCCTAAGTCCCAACAAATTTATTAGTCTTGCAAGAGTAGGCTGAACCTGATGCTGAAATTGGTGCTAGAAGTCAGGACCCTGTGTCCCTGGAACACCAGCAGCCAGGTGGTGGTGGAGGTGGACTTCTTTGGGTGCCGTCTGGTTGAGGTACTCTCAAACTGCTTTATTTCAGACCATACTGTCTGTTTTTTGGAATATATTTTGTTTCATAGCCTGCCAAAAGGGAGAGAACTGAATTTCAAGATAATTTTGGCATTTTACCATGCTAAGCTGAATTAGGCTGCTGGATGACAGGCAGACCCCAGAGAAACCAAAGATAAATGCCAATTTTAATGGAGTTGTTTGTTTATCCATTTCTCTCCAGTTAATAAGTATGAATGGATTCCAAATTCAGTCCAAGGATCATGTAAAAAACAGGAAGTTAAGAAAAAAAAAGTGTCTGGGGTTAGTGCATGGTTTTGATACTACTGAAGTTTTGTTAAAACCAAAGATTAAAAATAAGTTTGTAAAATGCTATTGTTTTATAGTGATAAAAGCACAGAACAATTTTGTATGCTTCATAAATACGTAATAACATAGGTGTATAAATATCTTGTTACATGTAAGGTTTTAAAAATTGATGTTCTAAAAAGTATTTCTCAACTACGTTTACTTTTAGGAATTGTAAACAAGAAATAATTGTCACAATTGAAAGCAGAATTGGCTTGAGGGGTCAGGTGTTTGATATTTTAATGTAATCTATCCTTCGCTATATCATCAATAAGGCCAGTTTTAAGAAATCAACAGCACAGGAACCAAAGAGTAAACGTTTTTATTATCTTCACAGTTCTTGCAGAGAGTATAAACCAAATGAGATTTTGAACATTTTTTTGCTTGATGATAATTTTTACCTAATAGTATTTGCAACAACAGATTTTCAATTATAGTAAATGTTATGGATTCTCATTTTTTAAAAATCCTGCAAAAAATTTATGCCAATCAATAGTTCATTTTACTTTGGAAAGATTAGGAGGTTTGTTATTTTATTTTTCCAAGAGTAACTAAGGCAAGTATTCACTTCATTGAATTATTGAATTTTTTATGTTATACTTATACACCATTGAATCATTTTATTGTACTTGGTTTACTGTATGAATTGTAGCCATTGGGTTTCCTACCTTTTCCACCTTGATTTTATTTATCTTTTCTGAAGGCTACTTTTAAATTACATCAGATCTCATCTTCACCTTTTGACTTAGGACTGATTGTATTTAACAGGATATGTTGATTGTATTTTGGTAAAAAAAAAAAAATTAAACTATTACTTTGCTATTGGAAAAATAATCCTTAGAAATGATTTATTACCATATTCTGTTGACCTAAATGTGTTTCAAAGTGATGAAAGCCCAACTGACACAGTTGTCAAAGCAAGAGTAATAAATGTAACAAAAATTCATTTCCTAGAAATGTTTGGTGTAATTGCTAACATGGTAATAGCATTAACATATAATCTTTTGGTGGTCTTTGCAAAGGCTTGCAGGCTTTTTAAAAATTTTTATTTTTTGATTAACATTTACATTTAATATTATTTTATATTAATTTCATGTTTACAGCATAGTAGTTAGACATTTATATAATTTATGAAGTGATCCCCTTGAGTAGTCTAGTTCCCACCTGGCACTATACCTAGCTATTATGATATTATTCACTATGTTCTCTGTGCTGTGCTTTACATCCCCATGAAGGGCTTGAGGGTTTAAATCATCACGGGGAGGTTAAAAATGAGGCAGTGCCCTATCAATAATACACATAAGCAAGGATGAAATAATTTCCCACAAGATATTTCTGGGAAACTATACCTATGCAAAACTACATGTATTCTCTATAGAGCAATTTATCCTGAATTGAATTATACTTAAAACTATTCAAACTAATCAAAGAACCACTTTGACTCTCCTTTAAAATTTTTGTTCAAAAACATCATCTTCCATAACATACCCAGTTGTATTTTCATACCTGCCTCTTTTGTAAAGCACTATTAATAAAAAATGTACTTGGCAGAGGGGCATAGACATAATATAATAGTGCAGTTAGGTGTCACTGAAAGGTGGAAACCACAGCCCCCAGGGAGGTGGTGGAAGTTACCAGCTCAGGCTGTGGGGTCTCCCCACTGACAGCTGCCTAGTTCTTCCTGTTTGCATCTTTACTACAAGATTGAATCCTTTGGACCACCCTCCTCCCTTCCTGATCCTTTTATTTCTTGGCTTCCTCAATTCCTCCCTCTCAGTCTGACCACTCTTTCTGACAACTTTATCTGCTGCTGCCCTCCCTTTAAATCTCAGTAGCATCCCCACTCTCTCAAAAACCAGGATGAAGTAGAAACAGCATATGTTTTTTGATTCAGATAGAAGTGGTTCTGTATTCCAGATGTCTTACTTGCTAGTTGTGTAATTAAGGTCATTTACTTAACCTCTCTGAGCTTTAATTTCTGACTCTGTGTGAAAGCAATGATACTTACAGAATTGGTGCATTATTTGCAACATATAAATTGGGTCTGAGACATAGTAATAGCTCATTAAATTTTAGTTCCTTTATTTCTTCCAGGTAAAAATTATCATAGAATTAATTTTACTGATGTGTCTTTGATTCACTCCCCAATATTTAGCTGTAGGCTCATCTGTGATACAGATTTTCAGCAATAGCTACACAACAATGTGGTGTAGGTTCTTCAGACACAATGAAGGATGCCAAATAGTTAGGGTTAAGATTCCCCTAAAGAGTTTGGTTCAGCAAACTTAAATACTCTCTAAGAATCTATTGATTTTACCATACATAGAAATTTGGTTCAGAAGAAACTTTAAGAAGGAAGGAGCAAACTACCCTTTGAGTTACATATCCACCTTACCATGATTTTTTTGGAGATGAAGGATTATGTATAGGGGACCCAAGAAAGCTTATATTCTGCTCTACCTATGAAGTCCCCAAAGGAGATATTTTTAGTAGGGACAGTGACAAAGCAAGACAAGCAAAAATGTTATAATAGCTGAAGCTTTGGTCTTGAATACCAATATAGAGCTCTATTATAATAGGCTAGAAAAGGTGACAGGCTTCTGTCCCCTAAATGAAGTTGGCTTGAATGACCTGAGAGCAAAATACTCCATTAGACAGGGTCTAATTCCTGTAAGCCCAAACTAGTGTCAAACATTACCACTGCAATATAAGGAAAAAGACTAATCCAAGGCCCACAACCAGCAATAGGAAAAAAGGATGTAGAGGGAATTTTCCCCACTGTCAAGTATGGCACTATGTTAAGTCACCTGCCTCATGTTCTGGGCAGGCCCAAAAGCAGAGCTGAACCACCCTAGAGGAGAAAAATGGTGGGAAGATGGAGAGATGGCTATGTGGAAGGGAGAGAATTGAGACCACACTCACATGATGACCTAATCAAGTTATACCTATACAATATCAAGGTGAACTCACATATTAGGAAAACAAAAAATCACAAAAGTGTTCCATTGAGAAAAAGATGTGCAATCATATCACATATTGTGGTCAAATTAGTGTTCTGACCCCTAAATTTGCATTCCATCTGTGTATCCAGATTCATCTTGGTGAGGAGTCAAATATGTGCTTGTTAAGGGTAGTAATGTTTTTCTGAATGTCATCTTAGAGAAGTTTAACAATAAAGAATTAAAGTCAAAACTTGAAAAGGGCTAATCAGAGAAAATGAACTGGAAGCTATATTGCATCAACATTTGAATATCCATTATTCCTTTTGTCATTTCAGCATTGTGCACTATCATTATCTATTCTTTCAGCATTCTGAAAAAGGCTTTAGAATCTAGAGATTTTTTTAAAAACTGGGAACCGAAGGACAAGGAAAGAAACCTTGTCTAAAACATTACTTTAAAAACTTTTACTATAAAATGGGTTTTAATTCTAAAGGAGCATCACTAACCTTCACATTAACATTTTGTTCTGATAAAATATCATTGCATCAAATCTAATGAAAATCTTTATCAAGATTGGTTTTACATGTAATTAAGAAAAAGCTTTTTGCAATTTAATGCAGAGAATTCTTTGTAACACATATAAAAACAAAAATATCTGAACTGATTATACATTTTTTTGTTTCATTGATGGAATCATTTGAGATTCATAGTTGTCTTAATATTTTAGTGCAGCCAGGAGTTCTTGAATTGACACTTGTTTCTTGTCTCTGAAGGGTTTTTCAGAGGTTGATAGTATGAGTTCTGTTTCCAAAAGTCCAAAGTCCAAAAAGCCACAAATCCTCCTTTAGAAAGCCATGGATGTCACTGAATTGATTGTCTAAAAAAATAAAAAAATGAAACCTAATTTACTCCACTGCGATTGTTCTACTTTGTGTCTGTGCTATCCTTTTCTAGCCAGTCCTCAGCTGCAATATCTGTAAAGGAAACATTTAGGCCGAGGAGAGGAGAGCTGAAGGGGATCAAGCTCCGGAGCTGCCCCTAGCTGAGCCTTTGTCATAGCCCAGGTAGGTCTTCTCTGCTCTTAGATGCTCCTATCATCTCTTTATGACCCTTATCAAAAACATTGGGCCTTTCAAACATAGTCAAAGAATTCCTATTCTACTAATAAAAAATTTAAATAATAATAACAATAAGCAGCCCAGCAAGGAAGTGTTTTAGCCACACTGTACACATGCATTACAAAAACCCTCTATTCCCCTAAACTGAAAAGAAGAAACAGATACAACTTTGGTGGCCATTAAGCTGATGGCCACCAAAGTTTTAGTCATCTCTGCTGTCACTTTTGATTGTAACCAGTAGAGATGTATTTTGGCAAATCTATTCATAATTTGTCTTTCTTTTCAGGGCTTTCTCTGTAATTGTGTTTCCCATTAGAGAGTCAATGGAGCTAATGTATTGACAATCTGCTGTGATTGACGACAAATGTCATGTTAACATTTTTTCCCACTCTTCAACCCACAGAGCAATGCTAAAATGACTTTTGGTTTAAAGAATTAAAAGGAAGAACAGCTTAATCAGATAAGAAGACCTTCATCAAAGGTAGGAGTTTATCTTCTTAAAAGATGAGAATTATACCATGAAATTATGTGATTATGTAATATTATTGCCATATTTAATACTTTTCAACCCAGAAAGTATGATAAAAGACAGGGAGTTGGAATATAGATACAAAAACATTAATCATACTGCTTGTCAAAAAGGATGGATCAAATACATAGCAAAGAAAACCAGGCCTTCATATTTTTTCATAGTAACAAGGTTTTTCTTTTATTAAGTTATGAATTGGAAAATAGATAGCAGAGTTAAAAGCATTGCTAGTAAATAGTATTTTCTGAAGAAATTAAAGATTCAAATTTATGGGAATCATTTACAAGAGAAGAATTGTCTTTTGGATTCAATCATTTATCAAAAATCTCCTGAGAACATAATATCTGTACGTGATTTTTCTCGTCTCACAATGAAGTCCAAACAATACAATAGTCTGTTTGGAAAATTTAAATATTACTTTGATAAGTGCTTTCTGCTTTGTAAATCCCTTCCCCACTCCTTGTTTCCCATCCCCACTGTCCACCCCATTCCTATTTATGTCATTTATAATGATCAACTCTAGAAAGGACTCTGCCAGGCCTCTGTTGCCTTTTGAAAAGTCATTTATTATAATATTGAACTTCATGAAAAATATCTTACTTGGAGATCTGGAACACAGTTCAGAGACCATATCTCAACCAGTAATGGCTTACTTAAGGAATTTATGAGAGAGAGCATGATTGTTCAGTTAGTCCTTTACCTTGTAGGTTTCATTTGACAAACTCTCATGGACTTTAATTAAGAAAAGAAGATTTGTATGCAAGATTTTGAGGTAGTGAAATATTCTAAGTATGTTGTCCCTCACCCTTTGGAATTCTTAAATGGATTCATTCAGATGCTTTTTGTATTTAAGAGGAAATGATTCATGCCTTAGTTGAATTTGCTTCCACTGCGTTATATTTTATATGACTAATTCATTCTTATTATATTTCAAAATACCATCAGAAATCCCCAATAAGTAGCCTGGAAATGAAGAATGCTGCTTTGTAATTCAAATAACATATATTTTATTCTGCTTGAAGAGTTCTCGAAAAGTGAAAATTAGTAAAGACTAACAAAATTGCTGTTAGGTAATTATGACCAATAACAAAAGAGCCTTAATTTGTACAAATGAGTCTTTTAATAGAAAGTTCTCTAAATTAATGTAAAATGACTTATTTTATAATGTTTTGATATACCTATACACACCCCCTCCAACAAGTGTCCATATTTCATAAAATAAAGAATACCTGCAAGGTAAAGCAATGTAATAGTAAGATCCATCTGTTCTTACAGAGTCATGAAAGTCTGTATATACCAATCACAGTTGTTAGGAACTAGGAATTAATAGTGGCTGTGTAAAGTGGCCTCCCAATAAAACACCGTCAGCAGTAATTTATGGCAAGTTCTTCTGTAGGCAATATGTTGTGTCACACCTAGAAAAGGTAAAAGGACAGCAAGACCAGGTTCTTAACTGTAAATGGTGATTTCTAGTGAAAAACACATGAAGACAAGGCCAACAGAGGGACCACCAGGAAGGAGTACTCCTTTGAGATGGTAGTGACAGGGGTCAATAAATGGTGCTTTCCCACTTGTGAGGGTGCTCTCAGGTGATTTTTAAGGGAATTTTTGTGGCTGCTTCCATTATTTTCTCTTCTGCTCATTGCATGAGAGTCATTTGACTTAAAATCTCTCTCTTCCAGAGCACCAAGTGAAAAGGTTCAATTCTACCTTTCTCAGTACATTCTTCTCATTGATCTCTTTGGCTAGTCTTTTATAAAATGACTAAAGTGAACTTTTATTTGTCAGGCACTATTGGAGCCACTAAAATATCTCATTTTATCTTTGTGAATGATTTAATCTGGTTGGAACTAAATACTGAGTGTCTTCCCCATTTCTTTCCCAGGCCTCACAAAGACTCCCTGAAAGTTCCCGAAATGCTAAAGCACACTTGTATTCAGAATGTCGACAATCTGTTCAAGACTTCAGCCTCTGACATTAGAAAGAGAAAGTTTTGTTGTAACTCCCTAGTGTTTTCAGTAGCCTTTCCTGTGGAAAGGCTACTGAATGCGGTGGTCTGGCCAGAACTGTGGTTTGTGAAACCCTACATCCTTCTCTCTGAAAAGTGCTACCTGTCTCAATTTCCTGTCACATATAAAAACTGTGTTGACATTCATCATTAATGCTAATGTGTAAATTCTCTCCAACGAAATCTGCCTTTCACCTGGCTTGAAACACTTTTAACTAAAATTCAGCAATAGTGGAATTTCAATAAGCAACCCAAGTGAGGAGAAGGGATGGCCCCCAAATCACTTCAATAACTGGTTTTCTGCTCTGGCTGCATGTGTGTATGTTTGGTCCTGATTGTAACCATAATGAGTCTGAAGAATTATGGCTGTGCTGTACCTTAAAGCATGTTTCCTTTTGGCAAGCTATGTAACAAGAAAACTCTGACAGGTTATAGGAATTATTTAATAATTGTTTTTGTTGATGATTTGAAAGTCATCCTTTTTAGAGTACTAACTTTTAAAAATTATGCATACATCTTAGGAATGGTCATTACCATTGACCCTTGAACAGTGCAGGGGCACCAACCCTCCACACAGTCAAGAATTTGTGCATAACTTTTGACTCCTCCAAAACTTAAGTTGTCCTTTGGTATCTGCATGGGATCAGTTTCGGGACACCTTGCGGATACCAAAATCTACAGGTGCTTGAGTCCCCTATATAAAATGGCATAGATCTATGCATACATTTGGTCCTCCACATCCACAGACTCCCAACTGACATTTATTGAAAAAAAATCTGTATATAAATGGACCTACACCATTCAAACCCATGATGTTCAATGGTCAACTGTACATTTTGAGTAGATAATAGTAAAAGTGATAACAGTAAAAAGACTATCATAATTAAGCTGATTTATAAGTGTGAATTAGTATTTTATTACAAAGTCCCAATGGGACTACTGTTTTTAATACTAATTAACAATAAAAAGAACTATCAAAAATTTGTCCTACAGCATCATTTTAAAGCTTAGAAGCTTTATGCCATGCTATGTTACACCAGACAAATCTAGAAGACACAAAACTAGAGATGAAAAGCTCGTGAATAAAAATGGTTAGCCTAGGAAGCTTAGAATACAAAAACCAAGACAGGGGTCTAAATCTAAGCAAGGGATATTCACCTCTTTATTGTTTTACAATGGATGAGGTATTTTGTCATTTAGAACAGCGGTCACCAACCTTTTTGGCACCAGGGACTGGTGCTCCTATAAGAACCTAATGCTAGATGATCTGAGGTGAAGCTGAGGTGGTGATGCTAGTGCTGGGGAGCGGCTGCAAATATGGACGAAGCTTCACTGGCTTGCCTGCTGCTCACCTCTTGCCATGTGGCCCGGTTCCTAAAAGGCCACGGATCAAACCAGTCCACAGTCTGGGGGTTAGGGACCACTGATCTAGAAAACCAGAACAGTTTTTTCTCATACTTATTAACCTACTCTCTCTTCAACCTGACATGAACTGAGGGTGACCACACCTCTTGAAACATTAGCACAGTTGGACAGTCCCCCCACTGTGATCATGGCAAACTGCTTCATGAAATGCCTGCTCCCTACCAAAATGCAGTATTCCTGGAAGCTAAATGAGAAACAAATATTCTGTTCTTGCATCCCAGTGTACTGCCCAGGTTTCCATTTCTGTGTGGAGTCTGAGTAATACCTGTGATCTGTGGTCAGATGAAAGCATATTAAATCTAATGTACAGAAATTCTGTAGGGAGGTTGAATTATAATATACTTCCCAATATTTAGCTCTGAGTTATGGCATCTATGATTGGGATGCCTTTATTTATTAAGTCCTTTCTGTCCCTTGCATCCTGTCCTCATAATTCTTATGGGACAAAACCTTTTTTCTCTGGAAACCCATCCAGTCCCCCTCCCTCTATTCTAGGCTGTTCATTTTGGTAGCTGTCACTGAAGGCTCAGAAAGAATAGTTGGAAGGTATCTGAAAGAAGGCATCAGCATGCTCTCTTAGAAGATAGTAGTGGGAGATGGGTAATAATTGTGCAAAGGTGAGGGAGTGAGAAAGGTGGCATCATGTGTCTGTTGCAGCAACAATTAGTGCTAGAAGTCAGTAGAGTAATCCTGCAACTTTTATGTATTTCTCTCCTCTGCTCTCACTGTGGTATAGGGAGAAATATCTGCTTTGAAAGTGGAAGGAGAAAATTGCCTGAGTCACTCCGGTAGAGGAAATGTATAGCGACTTAGGAGTTATACACCAAGGGCTGATGTGGTGACCTTTGCTAATAGCTCGTTGTAGATACTTAATAGATCAGATTTGTTTTCCTCTGCTGCATTTTTGGCTTGTAGTTTTCAAATATTTTCTAGAGTCACCAGAATGAGAGCTGGTGATGAGATAAGGCCTGCTCAGTGGACTATAGGCTTTAATTTGGGGGCTCACTGTAATGACTAGAACTCTGCCATCAGAGAGGGGAGTCACTGCCTTGTGACCTTTGTCACAACTTCAACTTCTACTGAAATAACTGCCCATGAGAGGAAGAAACTTATTCAAAATGATAATTATAAATAGTTCCACTTATTCATTTGGAATTATAATTTTTATGTTCAGCCTTCTCGTGACCAAAATAAATATTTATTGAGTTTCATGTACAATAACCTACTGAGTGAGATATTCTAAGTGTTGATAATACTGGAAAATCTTAAAGATTCAGGTCCACATAACTGTACACACAAAGGTAGGAATGAGTAGCTAGGTTCTGTGGGTACTTTATCAGAGCTCCTCTTTCCAGCATCTGGACATTTTATCCTTGGCTGCTTTTGGAGAGAGTCAAATCCTGACAGGAGGGTTATCTAGGGAACTACCCAGGAGGAAAAAGATGCCCAGTGTGGAGCAGGAGGCTGGCCCAGCCCCTGCTGATAATGTAGTATGTTGCTGTCACATCTGACTGCATACACAAATAGATGCTCAGACTTTTTTTTTTTTGCTTTGTTTTGTTTTATTTTGCCTTGATTTGTTTTGTGAGGAAAAAGAAAAGAATAAGAAGAAAGAAACCTCTTGAAAGAATTCAAGTTTTCTTATCTGCAGAAGGCATTTCTACAGTTTTTGTCAAACTTAGCCGGTCTGTAAAGCATCTTTGTTTCTGGTTGACCGTTGCAGAAAGCAAGTCCGTAAACTAGTGCAAATTCAGGAGAGAATGATTTTTATTGAAAGTGTGGAGTAGGATATGGTGCATGGGGCTAGTCCTGAGAGAGCTTTGTTTCTTGCAGCATGTTGGAAATTCTCATTCGTATTGCTGCTTCGTGTTCGTTAGCATGCATGGCTAAACAATGTGGCATGCCAGCCATCGTGACAGTGTTGATTAATGCATTCCTCAAATATGTTGATTAATGTGTTCCTGTGATGCCTTCTTAAGCTGTCACTGCACCTGAGGTGTGTGGGATGTGCCTCCTGACTGGCTGCTGTGTCGCTTACATAAGCCCATTTGCACATGGGTCTTCTGTGTGTATATTTCATACCGGTGCCTTTATAAGTAAAACCACACAGATCTAGGAGAGTTTTTACAGAAATGTTCTCCTTTCACAAAAATGTTCCATACTAAAATGTAGCAGGGACTCTGTACACTATGAAGCTTATAGAAGGAATGATCTAGCTAACATAGACACTTGGTGCCATCTGTCTGTCATATAGGCGATCCTGCCCTGACTTTCATTTTTGTTCATTTCAAAGTTATTGTAAAGAGAAAAGATGAAAATACTTATCAAGTGCAATTTTCACTGGACTAATAAAGGAAGAGATATGCAAAGGGACTGTTGTTTAGGCACTTGGTAAACTTGGCAACTCAGATGGAAAATTTATTCTCACAGAGGCAGGGATTCCTCTGTCCAACCAGGGCAATTCCATTTCCAGTCAACTTCATCCAGTGTTGTAACTTGCTATATTATGAATTCCCATTAAACCACATGTTTTTTGTATCTTATTTACAGAAAGACTGACATTGATGGGTTCTGCTTGGCTAATGGTTTGAAAAAGTTGAGAATTTGAGAGTTTTTGTTTAGTATCCTTTACTTGTTATTTGAGACAGGAATTCTACTGCTACTTTATAAACTTTCTGACCCTAGGATTCTCAGCCAGTGACAAAAATGAGAAAGACATGCTCTAAAATGTTGAGAGAAGGACCAACCATGGAGGAAATAATTCCGTAATGCTGGGGTGATGGTGTTGCTGCCCCGATGCCTTCAGGCTCTCAACTATAACATTTTAACAGAAAAATGTCTCAACACTAGAAAAAGCAGAGCAAACAAGTTCATCCTGAATGGGAGGGAGCTTTGATATGTTAGAGGACTATGAAACTATTTTATAAGCAAGCGGTGAAGTCACCAATAGTTATCCCATTTAATTATTGGATGAAATTAATGGCATTCGTATATTTTCAAGAATAAGACTTAAGTGAAGATTATTCTTTATTTCATTTAAACTCAATAGTGAAAAGACCATTCAAAAGTCTACTTTGAAGATTCATGGACTACATGTTTCTGTTATTTAATTAATGATATCTAACTCCAAATTTATTATTACTTTAAACTGCTTAGTTATGTCTGTGTCACAGGAATAGATGTGGAAAATAAAAAGTAAAATATTTAATTATTTCCTTGGCGTTCGTACCCTTAACTTCTCTTTTGGAACGCAAGGTACACAGAATATGTGTTTACATCATTATAATATATAGTTGATGTGGAAGAAATAGAGGGGAAAATTAATATTGTTTGATTTTCAGAGAAGCTTTAATTATATGATATGTTTAAAAGAGAAATGCACCAAAATAACTGTCTAAGAGGGATTCACGTTTGTGATTAGACATTCATCTTTTTGGTTTGCTTGAATTCTGCAAGAACCGAAGGGGTAAACAAAGAGAAGCAGAAAACATGATTAATCTGTGTTTCTGCAAAGCTTTCCTACTGTACTGAATAAAAGCCTTGCTGACAGAAGCTGTTAGCCTGGTGAAGGAAAGGCAATAGGAATGGGTTATGAAAGAAGAAAATGGAATGCAAAGAACAATGCATGTAGAGAAAGAGCACAGGAGAAATGGTTTCTTCAAGTTTCTATTAATTTTTTTGTCAGTAAGTACAGAGAACATGTAGTTAATGTAGTTTCCTAAATGGCTTTGTTCCTTGGGGCAAAAAAAAAAAAAAAACTGAGAATTTGATAAATATAACTAGACAAAACTACCATATTAAAATTATTCAAAATGTGGAAAAGTTCCAAGTATGCTATAAAATATTTCTTCATTGCATAACATTTTTCTCTTATAGAGACTCTAACTACAGAAATGCTTTAATATAAAAAAAAATTTTGATTTGTTCTGCAAAATAAATTATTTGACAGATATACATTTTCGAGGGCACTTTTTAAAAACTTTTTTTGCCACAGAAGAGTAGGAAAAAGTAAATACATTCTAGACAGCCTCTTGCGCTTTTCTAGGTATTTAGTTCATGCTCTGTAAATATTTGTTGAATCAACAAATACTTTTTATGTACCCAAACCAGAAGTCATCCCTCAGTAAAACTTTCCCCTTAATTTTCTCTGGGTCTTCCCATGTGTTGCTGACGGTTGTTGGTTACTCAGAGCACCCTTCTAGTAAATTGATAGACATTTTCACTTTCCTGAAAGCAAACCTTTGAACACTAGGATTTTTCTTTAGTAGAACAACCCCTGAAATCAATGTAAATACCTACATTATAATGGACTTGCCGAATCCGTCTAATTATGTTTATTAGTGAACTGTAGCTGCCTAACTCCAGTAATTGATTCAACAGACATAAAAATGGCATGGAAAGATCTGTATTATAAAGAGTAAATAATTAAAAGACTTTCTTTTATAAAACAGATTTCCTTCAGTTGAGAGTCAGGTAGAGTAGTCAGGTGGTAGTAACCACGATAAATGACTTATGAGACCATTGCCAATACTAGAACCTAGACTCCCACCACTTTACTGAAAAATAAATCAGAGTTTATTCTGGAGTTATTTGGGTTTCATTAATACAAATAAAATACTAACTTATAGAACCTATGTGTAGTGCCTATATGGTGACCATCTTCATTAATAAATGTTATTGATGGTGTCATATATAGAGAACTGCAAGAGGTTCTAATAATGCAGTCTGCATTAAAAGATATGGTTAGTGCCCTTTAGCAACTTACACTCTTTAGTTATATTCATGTAAGTCAACTGTTTACATACTATTGAAAACTTGCTGTCAATACACTTTGAGTGTATCATTATGACTGAAGATGGAGAAATTAGAGTGCTTTGAGGGCAGATTGGAGAGTGTTGTCTGAGCCAGAAGTTTGAGATTAGTGTAGGATTCTACTTAAGGATTTTAAATAGGGGAGTCACGTAATTAGGTCTGAGTTTAGAACAAGTTCCCTGGCAACTGTATGCAGAACAGATGGGTAAAATTGGAAGCTAAAACCAGTAGTAGGCGAGAGATGATAAGGAGCAAGAGAGCTTGACTCAGAATCCTTGCAGAGGGGCTACAGAGAAGGAGGCAGTTTAGAGTATATTTCAGTGGACTTACATGCCAATTGGGAGTGAAGAATGAGGAAAAACAAGGCTTGACCTCTGGCTATAGAGACTAGGTAGATTGATGGTGGTGTTACTATCAGAATACAAAATGCAGAGGGCTGCTTTTGAGAGGAAGATAGAATTTTGTCATAAATAACTATTGCTGTGGTAGATGCATGAGTAGTGAGATCCCAAAACTAGGAGAGAGGCTCTGGGAATGATGAGTGGAGAGAGCAGGAGTCAAGCAAACTGCAATGGGAGAACAGAAAGGCCCCTTGCCTTCAATCATTTTGTTTAAATTTAGCTGAGCTTTTGTCTCATTATTTTATGAACACAATCTTAGTTGAGACATCTCTGTTGTAATTGAGTTCCACCGCTGGAATTTAGAAAATGGGGCTGGCAGCCTGATAACTGGTCATCTCAGGTTGTCCTTAGAATTAATAAACTTTATTGAAGTGGGGTGGTTTCCCATGGACCACGTTCAAGGAGAATGAATGCCATCATTCATCTCCAAGAGAAGAACTGGCTGTGGAAACCAAAAAGTCAAAAACTCTTATTAACCTAGGGACCTAGAATGTACACGATTTAGATTGAAATGACATTTTCAAAGAGTGACCTAAACAAAGAAAATTTTGCCAAGGGCAAAATGAAGGAAAACAGTACATAGCTTTCTCAAAGGTCACTGGAAACATTTTTTGAAGCAACAACATGGGACAATATGTCATTATTACTAGCCAAACAAATTTGAGTTTGATGTAATAGGAAAGAGCTGCATTGTTTCTGTTCCTGTTATATTTGTAGTGATTTATTTTTATTTATTTATTTTTGTCCTGCGGTCACCATTTGGAAAGGATGATCAGTTAGACATATGCCAAATGACTGAGGTGATAGTTCTGTGAAACATTTCCATTTTAATAATCCTTTCAGATTTCTAGATGAAAGATGGCTTAACTCTAGGGAATTTGCTAAGATGAATCACAAGTCTCAGAAATTGTGTACTAACATGATGCATTGGCTACAGAGGGAATTCACGTGTACTTATGGACAAATTCTGGCATAATTAATGCTCCAAATCATAATTTTAAATGCCCAAATCATAATTTATATTCATAAACTTTTCATTGTGAGCTCCTAGATATTTTCTAATCAAAACTAATACTGCTGTCCATTTATCTTCTATTTAATCAATCAAATGGAAAAGGGAAAAAATGATCAAATTTCCATTCTCCTTCTCATGATAAGCAGGAAAAAAAATTTCCATATTTGACTTGACACTCTTTTTCTTTATCCCAGATACATGGGATGGAATAGTAAGGAATAATGTGGTTCGTGCTATAGAGGCACCCTACTTGCTTCCATTTAAGTCCTGTTGTTGCTGATGACCTCCCAGATGCCTGGTACCAATTCTTTACTAGTTTCTGTTGTCCTAGCAGTCATATTGGTGACCCATGTGGCCCATGGAACCTATTTTCTGGAGAACTATCTAATACTTTCTTTAATTTCTATAAATATCTGTGGAAAAACCTTTCTGGTTTGTTTTTCACATTTTACTTGCATTGTTTTGAATCTGGCTGACATATAACGCACTTTGGCATCTGAAATAAAATTGCATTCATCATCTGTCAGTAATTTGCTTCCTGGTAAAAGGAATGGGAGTATTTGTTAGGATATACAATGGCACTATTTTTAAATTGTTCAAATTATATAGGATATTTTGTAAATGATATTAGAGAATTCATTACAATTTAAATTCATTTTCTTATCAAAATTATCTTTTCTCTTAGCATTATCTAGCTGCGCCTTGTATATTTCTTTACTGTAATTAAATGTTTTACCTCTGTTTATAGAATATAGAGAATCATATGCATTTTCCTTTTTTATTTTTATAAAGAATTATTTATAATGCAAATTTATGAGTTATTGAAATCTAGTGCTGTGGAAATATATATTTAGTATAAGTCAGATTTGTTCCCTGAATAAGGTGTAATGTTAAACAGTTCACTTTTTAAAAGGTTTTTGTTACTAAGTTATATTATTTTGATCCAAAGTATTTGAATTAGAAAACATTCTTTTTTATGATTGAGCCTCTGTTTATTCATAAAACATTTTAGTACCACAAAATCAGCACCATAATTTTAATCTTGTAATAAATTAGAAAAGAAAATGAAGACACTCAAGGTTGTAAAGCCAGATCTGATACAAATTTTGCCTGGTCCCTTTATTAGTAACTTGAATTTCCTCCTAGCCTGTGTGCCCCACCAGGGTAGACATTTGCCATTCTTCATTGGACTGCTCATTTGCCTCATTCCTCTTTTAGTGTTACCCCTTGTTTAGCACTACGTGGAGGCAAGTTATTTTCTCTAAGGGCCTCAACTTACCCAGGGATGCATTTTTCTTACACTACTCTGTTTTGTTGACACATGTATGACATGATGGCTTTTTTAAAAAAATAGATATTTGTTGTAAAAATAACATCTGTGATCCTCTAAGGCTGTATTTCATAAAGACCAATTAGTTTAATTTCATTTAATATATCTTAATGTCTTCCCAATGTTGATGGCCTTTCTTCAATATTTAATAAGGTAAAATTCACATAGTGTTACAATAGCAACTAAGAATAATCAAAACATGCCCAAAGTAGTATTTTTATTTTTACTATCATGGTTTTTTTTAACTTTCTTGAGAAGGATTAGATTTGTATGTAGACAGTAATACCTTAATAGTGGAACTGAATGTTCTCAGTGATACTTCCTCTGAAACCCATTATGTTCTACTATAATAAAAGTCACCATATTTGAGGTTTGCTATGTACTATACATATTCTAAGCACTTTACATGTTTTAGCCATGTTATCCTCATAGAAACTTGCTATCATCATCATTTTATAGATGAAGAAATTGAGCTACAGAGTTAAATACCTTGCCTATGGACACACAGCTAGTAAATGGTAGAACAGGGATTTAAACCAAGTTAATTTGATTCCAGAGGACATGTGCTTCACCACCACACCTCTGCCTGGGCAAAAGATGTGCCCATCAGCATACTTAATTCGTTAATAAGGAAATCCCTTGACCTTGGGAGTTCCGGTCAATGTACTATGTGTATTTGGTAAATATGGTCGGGTATGGAAGTCAAAGCTATTACCCTGCTGCTCACTCACATCAAATAATAAATCTAAAGGTTGTCAAGGTTGTTATACTGCTCCCGTAGTTCTAAATATCCCTTCTGTGTCCATGAGCATTGTGTGAAATAAATGGATGCTACAGAAAGAGAAGAAATTCTAGGCCTAACACTAACACAGTCAGGAATGCTTGCCTACCACAAGGTGGTATGACGGCAGTGTTGGCCATTTTTCTAACCTTTTGTATGGCTTATTATATCTGAAAAAAAAGTTTCTGGAATTTTACCATCAGTGTGATTTCCTCACAGGTATGACATTTGTCCCCATTAATAGAAATGGTTACAATTAAAGCTTGCTTTTCCTACCTTGTCACAACCTTGCATCTGACTTTTTCCTCTTAGAGCTCTTCTATAGAAATCCAAACCATGTTTCACACACACAAAATTTCAAAGGCAGATAACTGCCTAATGCTTCTCAAAAGAAATGACCTAATAATGGCTTTAGATGTGACTTCTGCTCTTTTTCCTGCCCCTTTCCCACCCTAGGACCTTGTCAGCTTACCATCCTTTATTTTTTTTTTTATTACTTTTTATGCCTACAGCACCTGGTCTTCCTAGGTGGTCTCCCATCCAAGAACTAATCAGGCCTGATGCTGCCTAGCTTCTAAGATCAGACGAGATTGGGCTTGTTCAGGGTAGCATGGCCATAGACTTGTGTTTGTGTTTTAATAGAAGAATATGGAAAATAATTGGCCATGAAGATCTAAAAGAAGGAAAAATAAAATCCCATCATTAGATTCAAGTGGTAGAATTCTATGCAGAGGGTTTTTCTTTTTGGATGGGGAGCCTTATTCGGCAAATGCCTTAAACCACCACATACTAAAAACTATCCACTTATGAATCTCCTTCCTACTTAGATGAAAATAATTTCAATGATGCTTTCATACATTGTTCATAATTAATATGTACTTTTTTCTTTAAATATGATCATTGGTTAAAAGTATGGCTTTGCAACATGAATTTGTATTTAAATTTGTATTTAGTTTTATTATCTTATTATCAAATGTTGCATTGTGGATATTATAGTTTCCTATTTAAAAACTTACTTTTTCTTTACCCTAATTAAGCGTATACAGAGCCAAAGCCCTTAATCTGACCTCACTTTTGTTCCTCTCTCCAACTCTGCTCTCAATACATTGGCCTTGGCTGCTTTGATACCTCTTGAAGAAGTCAGGCACACCCTTACCTTAAGGCCTTTGCACTGTGGTTCCCTCGGTATGGAACACTCTTCTTGCATATGTCCCAATTTCATACTACCTCTTCTTCAGGTCTTTGCTCAAATATCACTTTCTGGTGGGCAAGTGTACCTATGCATGTACACACACACACACACACACACACACACACACACACACACACCTTGGAACCCCTACCTATACACACATATACACATAAACACCTTGGAACGCCTACCTCCCTCTCTAGTTCTCTGGTTTTATTTTTTCCTCCATAATACTTACCACCTAACAAACTATACAATTTACTTTTTATTTTGTTATTATCGATCTCCCTTCACTGCAATATAAGGTCCACAAGGGCAGGAACTTTTGTCTTACATTCATTAATATATTTCAGCACCAAGAATACTGCCTGGCATATAGTAGGTGCTTAATTTTCTCAATTAATGAGCCAATGAACGAATGAATGTAGACTTCTGAAAATGTTAAGTTTTAGCCCTTTGTCAAATAATGTCATTAGCTAAATAAATTCTGCCTTACTTTTTTGTAACGTTCTGACTTCTGTAGGTTCAGAAATGTCGTAATGTAGAACTCAGCTTACTTACAAATTCTACCAACAGGAAGAAAGGGTATTATGGTTTCCTATTGTTAAATGAGGAGGTGGAGTTGGAAAACAATCAAAAGAAATGTTCCTCTTATTTTTTTGGAGCAAACGAACAAATCTAGCATTTGTTTTTGAGAGAACAAATGCTCTTCACAAAAAAACAGAAACTGTTCCCAAAATCTTTGAAGTGTGTCACTGATCCTTTAACCAGAAGCTGGAGAAGCAAATATTCCAGTGACAAATACAGGCTTTGTTGGGATGAAAGCTAATCATAAGTTTACAAAGACTGATTGGGCATTTGGCTTGTGACTAATTCCTGGCAATGACACAGAGAGGGCTCATAACTGACCCAGCCGCATATATTTTAAGGAAAGACCCTTGTTCTCAAGTTCAGTTTTTTTGCCCAGTGTTTTCATTTGGATTAAAATAATGCATTGCTTGAGATATAACTAACATTAAGAATTCTGCCAGTCACAGCAGTTTCCATAATGGTTGAAAGAAATAGATAATTTAGGGAGAGGGATTACCATTATTTGTTTCTTAGCAGTCCCCTGTTGCCAATAATTCATTTAATTTGTTAATTGTAAAAGCACAAGAGACCATATGAATCAGAACAATGTTCCTGTCTCCCACTTGCTGGGTCTGTGTTTTCTGGTACAAACGTTGAAGTCAACTTGTTTCCTATCGATACAATATAAATCTTTATCAACCCCCAAGGCCTGCCCTTGATGCATTCATATAGTGATTTCAGGATGCTAGGAGCCCGCCTGGCCTACTAGCTAATACCTAAACTTCTGTTAGAGCCTGGATTTCTTACTTAATTCTATATTTATTGAGCTGCTATTGTTTCAGTCACATATCAGATGTGGGATTAGCACTGAGTTGTCTAATATCCTCTCCCATATGCCAGACACATTAAGCTTTAATCTTTGCTGAAATGAAACCTCTGAAGTCACACCCACATGTAATGCTTTAGTGGCTGCATATTTTAGCTCTTTCCAGGGTACAATATCAGGATACCGAATAACCAAAGGTAGAGAGAAAGGCTAGCATCTGTGTAAGAAAAGATATATGAGTGGAAAGTATAATAGAGAAACTTACCCAACTTTAAAATTGTAGAGACCCAGCCTTGTCCACAGTTATAGGGATAAAAAGATGCCAGTCACTTGAAAATTGGTGGTTCTCTGAATAGTTGCCCTGTTCTTTCCATCCTTCTTAAGACCTTGAAGTGTGTAAAAGTGCAGTAGGCAGAAGACATATTTCCATCAGTAACCATGTGGAACAAAGAAGTAATCTTTGTTTCTTGCAGACAAACTCTGGGAACTCTATTCTAGTTCAGGTACACTTCTTCAGCAGGTATAGTGGAGCCCTTTTCAAATAAAGTCGTGTGCAGAATCCCAGTGTATAACACAGAGAAGAGTTAAGCTATTCAATAGTCCCTTCTGTTAAGCCTGTCCTCAGTGGCCTGAAGAGGCTCTGTTCTATGAGGCTGTACCCTAGCACAGGACACTGACCTCAGAAGTACCTTGGTGGTTGCCACAACTGCTGTTCTCCATCCATAGAAACAGGACCAGTTCATGGAACATGGAAGGGTAACTTGACCACTGCGAACCTTGCTTTCTTCATTTGTAAAATGGGAAAACTTTCGGTTTTGAACAAGTGTAAAAGAGTTAACATATGCAAAGGATCTGGAGCAGAGTAAGCCCTCAGTAAGGAGTAGGTATTTTAAAAATCCGAAATGATACAAAATAATTTAATTGTATAGGAGAAATAATGGAAAATCAGTAAGTTTAATAAGGGCTGAAAAAAATTTTGACAGTCTGGCAATCATTTAATCATTTTTTTCTCCCACTCTTACCCCCTGTTGTGATTAATAGTTCTGTCCCAAATTACATATGTATAGTAATTGTACCCCTTTTTGCTATAGACAAAAGTTTCTTATGTATGGTGATGCAAATGTGGATTTAAGGGTTGCTAATATTATAATGAGCCAGAAGTTAATGAACAGGAAACTTAACAAGAATGGAGCAGACAACTTGGCATCAGAGATGGCTTCGGGGCAGGAAGTATAAACCAAGCATGTCCAGAAAGGGGAAATGATTCAAAAGACCAGAAGAGTGGACTGGAGGAGGGATTGCTTCTGGACTGGCTGAGAACATATTTGACCATGTCCTGAAGGAGAAACACAAGTGCAGGTCCCACTCTGTACCAAGAAAATGGAGTTTAGGATAAAGTACCCATGTTACTTTCCCATTGCACAAGTAGTCTGTGTGCCATTTACCTTAGCCCTTGACTATATCTATTTTATCTTGTTTACTCTTGGTTCAAGTATATTAGCTCTATTAACCAGATAGGTTATAGATTTCTTCAAGATAGAGACAACATCTTCTGCTTTATATCCTTCTCTCAAAGGTTGCCACATAGCAGGCATATTTGTACAAGGCAAGGTATAGAGGAAAACAGAAGCCATTTAAGGTATTTTAAACAAGGGAATGTATTAGAAAGGCTGTAGCTGCAAAAAAAAAAAAAAAAAAAAAGGATGGGGGTGGGTGGGTGTTGGAGGAGCAAAAAGGAAGAAGAGGTGCTGCCTAGATAAGAAGCAGCAAACATCCCTGGGCTGGAGCCCATAAACTTGCTATTCCTGTTGAAAGTGGGTTGGAGACACTTGCATTTGATTCTGGATCTATTCCAGAAGTGCTGTGTCAACTAGAATTGGAACCATTAAAAAAGTGCTAGTCCTTCCTGGGCTGCTGGAGTGTCCAGAACCACACCAGCCCCACTGCTTACTACAGCAACTACCATCAACTGCCTCATTTTCAGTTGAAACCAAGAATCTTGTCTTTATCATTCTTTCATCTTGCCCACCAGTACCTCCAGTTAGCAGAACCAAATGGAAAGAGCTGGTAAAGTAGTGTGGAATTTAATTTGCACTCCTAGCCGCAGTAGTATAGTGGGACAGGTATGAGGCTGAGAGATGGCAGATACGTAATTATAATGGAAAGAGCACTCGATTTAAAATCAGAAGACCTGAAATCAAGTTCGTATCTAACACTTAGTAGTTTTGTGATAGTGTACAAGATACTTAACCTCTCTGAGCCTGAGCTTTCTGGCTAGTAAAATGAGAGTAATAATAGAACTACCTGAGCTGTTTGGAGGACTAAATGAAATAATGCATATGGAAACTATTTAGAAATGATAAAGTTCTGTGTGAATGTTATCCAAGTTACATGGACCTGTTAGCAATGATCAAATTCACTGCTTATGAGACAATCATAAGAACTTTTATATAAAGTAGAAAAGATTTCTGCCAGTTTTGCATTCACTTAGACTTTCTTTATGATACAGGAGAACATTACTAAATTGGGGGAGATGAAAGATCAGAGATACTTGTCAATTTAGAAGATTAAAAACAATTTTTTAACAATTCTCTTTTGATGGGTCACATCCAAAGATAAGCAGCTGAGCCCTCTTAGCAGCAGGAAGGAAAGACAGCTAGCTTTGGATTACACAAATGAACTTATTAAGAGGATTTATAAAGCCATCTAGTTAATCAGAAAGGAGAGGAGTGAAAAGAGCCTTTCTTAGCCAAGCCACGATGGCCCGCTGGACAATTAGAAGCACAGTTTTCATTATGCTGTTGTAAGTCCTCGGTTGGGGTCAACAATATGAGTTAGGATACAGCTGGTGGGTTGATGCAGTAAGGCTATTAATTAATCACAAGGGGATGGAAACTGAGGACAAGGCATTCATACCCTTTGATTTCAAATGGCCCCCGTTCCACTGCGTTGACCCGCATTTCCTGAGTTGACCTCTGTTAGATTTCTGTGAATTGTAGCATATTGAGTCCTCATTCACAAGTTGCCAGTGGAGTTGTTTAGGCAAAGCATTGATTTTGGCCTTGACTGGATGATTAGGTTTAATTTCTTTTAGACATTTTAGAGTAAAATGCTTGTTTCACCAGTGTAGGAAATTTGGTGGATTTAGCTATTAACATGTTTTACAATAGTAATAACAACAGCTAATTCTCTCCTGATGCTTTTTATGTGTCAGACACTGCTCTAAGCACTACCAGCAACTCAGCTAACTTCATAATAACCCTATGAAGTAAGAACTGTGATCCCTATTTTTACACATGAGGAAATTGAGGCACACAAATTTTAGGAAACTCACGTAAGTCAGTCAGTAAGTGAGGAAATAGGCTTTGAACCCAGGCCAGGCTGGCTCCAGCATGTGTTCTTGACCACTGCCTCTCAAAAACTGAAACTTCTTTCTTGTCTCTTCTTGGTTGGTGACTGTTTACCTAACTACATTTGGCATGTTTAATGATAAAATCTCCATAGATAAATCATAGTCTTGAATTAGCAATCGAGTCTCAGACAGAAATTGTTTTAGCGTTTTGTGATTGTCCTTTCTGACTTTGATATTATGTATTCAGTACTCTCACTTACTGAGAATTAAAGTTTCTAAACAGTTTTTCCACAAATAAAGAAATTTATTACATAAAAGCATAAGAACAGGTATCTAGTGCCAAGAGAAACTTGGACACGTGTTTTTCAGATAAGGAACCAGTCTGGAGGGGACCATGGCTACTTAGTAGTGGCACTAAGGCTAGACAGCATCTGGCCCTCCACGCATTTCTTTATCTTAGAACCACACAGCACTTTTACATCAGTTGCTGTCACTTTAAAATCAGTTAAATGCGTATAAAATTTTGAATTTCTGGCTTTTAAAAACATTTGGTGATCTGGCAGCACTGGGTGTGTATTCTCCTGACCACAGTTGGCTGGCGCTGAGTGACGGCAAGCCCTCAGCTGTCCAATAAGCAGGGCCTGAATCCCTGTTCCTCTACTGGGAGATTCACCCTTTAACTGCTTAGCTCCCATAAGCATTTTAGTTTGAGACCAGTAGTTTAGAACAAAGATTTTCTGATGCCAATAAAATCTTTTTCACACTACCACATTGTTCTTTCAGAAAATAATGGCCATTTACCATTAAGATGCTTAAAAAAAAAAGTTTTAGTTTAAGATTATAGTCAGCTTTTAGCATCTCATATGAGGTGATAAAGCTGTCTCTTTATCTTCTCCTCCCCGCTCCTCTTCTCCCCTCCCCTCTGCACTTTCCTCCCCTCTCTTCTCCAAGAATGTGGGGTAATGTATTAGTTTGAGGCAAGGTAAAAGAAATATTGATCACTTTCCATATTTACATGAAATATACACATACATATATTTAAAAACTGGTGACATACTAAAGGAGATATACAGAAGCAAATAAGCATATGAAAAGATGCTTTATCATATGTCATCAGGAAAATGCAAATTAATAATGACTGTATGGAACCACAAAAGACCCCAAATAGCCAAGACCATCTTGAGAAAGAGGAACAAAGCTAGAGGCATCACATTCCCTGCTTTCAAACTATTACAAAGCTATAGTAATCATTACTGTATGGTATTAGTATAAAAATAGACACACCGATCAGTGGAACAGAATAAAGAGCCCAGAAATAAACCCACACATATATGGTCAATTGATTTACAACAGAGGAGCCAAGAATATACAATGTGAAAAGGACAGCCTTTTCTATAAATCTTGTAAAAACTGGACAACATGCAAAAGAATGAAATTGAACCACTAACTTACACCATACACAAAAATTAACTGAAAGTGGATTAGAGACTTCAATGTAAGACCTGAAACCATAAATTCCTAAAAGAAAACATAGGTGATAAGCTCCTTGAAATCAGTCTTAGAGGTGATTTTTGGATTTGACACCAAAAACAAAGGCAACAAAAGCAAAAATAAGCAAGCAGACTACATTAAGTTAAAAATCTTTTGCACATCAAAGAAAACCATGAAAAAAAATGTAAAGGGCAACTTTCTGAATGGGATAAAGTGCTTGTGAATCATATCTGATAAGGAGTTAATATCTAAAATATATAAAGAACTCATGCACCTCAATAGCAAAAAAAAAAAAAAAAAAAAATCCAATCAGGAAATGGCCAAAGAAAATGTCTAAGTAGACATTTTCCCAAAGAAGACATACAGATGGCCAACAGGTATATGAAAAGATGCTCAAAAAGTTACTGGACATCACTAATCATCAGGAAAATGCAAGTCAAAATCACAATAAGATATCACCTTTCAGAAGTTACAGTGACTACTATAAAAAAGACAAGAAATAACAAGTGTTGGTAAGGATGTGGAGAAAAAGGAACCCTTCTGCTCTGTTGGTGAGAATGTAAATTGGTGCAGCACTGTGAAAAACAGAGTGGAGTTTTCTCAAAATATTAAAAACGTAACTACCATATGATCCAGCAATTCCATTTCTGGGTGTTTATCTGAAGAAAACAAAAACACTAACTTGGAAAGCATATATCCTTTTCATGTTCATTGAAGCATTCTTTATAATAGCCAAGATATGGAAGCAACCTAAGTTTCCATTGATAGATGAATAAAGAAGATGTAGTGTACACATACACGCACACACACAAAGGAATATCATTCAGCCATAAAAGAGAATGAAATCTTGTCATTTGTGACAACATAGATGGACCTTGAGGGCAATATACTAAGTAAAATAAGTCAGACAGAGAAAGATATAAATACCATACGATATCACTTATGTGTGGAATCTAAAATAAATTAAAAAATAATTCTAAATACAGTGAACAGATAGTTGATTTCCAGTGGCAGGGGTGGAAGGTGAATGAAATGGATAAAGGAAGTCAAAAGGTACAAACTTCTAGTAATAAAATAAATAAGTCATGGGGATATGGTATATAGTATGGCAACTATAGTCAGTAATCTCACATTGCATACTTTAAAGTTTCCAAAACAGTATATAGTAAAAGTTCTCATTACAAGAAAATAAATCCTGGAACTATATGGTCATGGATGTTAACTAGACTCATTGTGGTGATTATTTCACAGTAAATACAAATATCAAATCATTAAGTTATATATCTGAAACTAATATAATGTATATCAGTTATACCTCAATAGTAAAAAAAGAAACCAAAACAACAACAACAGCAACAACAACAATGAGATACTAGTACACACCAGAATGGCCTGAACAAACTCCAGCACACTGACAATGTCAAATGCAGATAAGGATTAGAGCAATAGCAACTCTCATGCATTGCTAGTCAGAAAGCAAAATGGTACAGCCACTTTGGAAAACAGTTTGGAGGTTTCTTACAAAACTAAACATACTCTTATCATATGCTCTTTAGTATTTACTCAAATTAGTAGAAAATTTATGTTCATGCAAAAACCTGTACATAGATGTTTATAGCAGCTTTACTTATAATTACCAAAACTTGGAAACAAGCAAAGTGTCCTTCAGTAGGTGAACAGATAAATAAACTGTGGTACATCCAGACAATGGAATATTATTCAGGGCTAAAAAAAAAAAAAATGAGCTAGCAAGTCATGAAAAGATATGAAGGAAACTTAAATGACTATTACTAAGTGAAAGAAGCCAATTTGAAAAGACTGCATTATTGTAGAATTCCAAGTACGTGACATTCTGGAAAAGACAAAACTATGGAGACATTAAAGAGATTTGTGTTTGCTAGGGGTTGAGGTGGGGAGTGGGACACATAGACAAGAGTGCAAAGGATTTTAAGACACAGAAAATCTCTGTATATTATAATAATGGATAAATGCCATTATACATTTGTCCAAATATGTAGAATGTACAACCCCAAGAATGAACTCTTAGGTAAACTATGGATTTTGGTGATTATGATATGTCAGTATAGGTTCATCAGTGGTATCCATTCTGGTGGAGGATCTTGATACTGCAGGGGGGCTGTGCATGTGGTGGACAGAGACTATAGTGGGAAATCTTTGTATCTTTCTCGCAATTTGGTTTTAACCTAAAACTGCTCTAAAAAAAATAAAGTCTTGAAAAAATTTATTTGAAAAACAAAATGCTGGTGATGCTGTCATTAGTCAGTTTTTATGACTGATGTTTAACTGTCAAGAATGACATATTTGAACTAGTTGGATTCAACTTATGTTTCTCTACGTTGTTATGCCAGTCATTAAATTACATGAATTTCTGGTTTTCTAATTATGTATCATAAGGCTTATGACCTCTCAGCATTTGCTTGCTATCTGGGTATTTGTCATTCAAAAATAAATTGCATAATGGAACTAATTTTATTTTCCATTGAGATAATGCATTTTTAATTACTCAGACAGGAGTCAGATTAAGTAGTATTTACCCAAAGTAAATGCCGGAGATAATAAAATATCTTCATGGCATGAGTAATTCAAAACAGTCATGTATACAAATTACTTTGGTTTTGGATTAGAGGTATATGGAGGAAGGGGTTGCCCAGAAACAAAGCTCTTTTCTTTGGATCTTATATATTTCATCTGCCAACAGCTAAGCGATTAGATTCTGGAATTGCCAGTTTTTTTGTGGACCCATTGGAAATGTGACTAATCCCAAATGGTTTTGTTCATGCTCATGTACAGATCAGTCTCTGAAAGTGCCCAGATGTGACCAGTAACTCTAGCTTTGTAGTGCTGTCTGTCTGGCAACAGAAACCCTATTTGCAGTAGTTAACTATCTTTTTTCACATTTGCCATGGTCCAGTGGTATTGCAGAGCTTTGTGGCTTCAGTAGCTAGTTGATGACAATCAGCAGATTCTGAAACCTTTTCAGAATGCTGAAAGAATAGATAATGATAGTGCACAATGCTGAAATGACAAAAAGAATAATGGATATTCAAATGTTGATGCAATATAGCTTCCAAAAAACGATTACAGTTCATTTTCTCTGATTAGCTTTTCAAGTTTTGACTTTAATTCTTTATTGTTAAACTTCTGTAAAATGACATTCAGAAAAACATTACCACATGAAATCTGTTAGAAATGTTTAGACAGTTGTCATCACAAAGAGTAAAAATGCCTGCTTTGTTCTGTACTGTTGACCCTGCCCTGTCTTATGCTTATAGTTGCTGATTCAACTTTTTAAGGATATAATGATTTCTTTTTAGATGTTGAGGGGAATGTTTTTTAGCTTTTGTATTAAATAGGAATGGTATTCAGCTGACAGAAACTTGGAAAAGAGTTAAATGAAGTAGTAGTATTTTTACACAGGACAAAGAAGTCTGGCTTTTCGCTCCCGAGGACAATATGGCACTCTACAGGTTATGATCAAGACACGATTCTTCTTGCTTTCTGTTCTTCCCTCCTTCGGTCATTCCTCTATTCCTCCTTTGAATTTACTACTGGGAATGTCCACATTTTATGCAGCTGTTATGGGTGGACAATTTTCCAGTAAGCCGGCATTAAGTATTTACTTCTGATACTGTTAACCAGGGTGTGGTAATCTGATCAAGGATTCTGTTAACCAGGGTGTGGTAATCTGATCAAGGAGATGCTGTTAACCAGGGTAATCTAATCAAGGATATGCTAACGGCCAACTGTTAACCAGGGTGTGGTGATCTGCTCAGGGATGTGCTGGTGGCTATATAAACTGCCTCTTCTGGGAGCTCGGGGCTGATCTCTTCTAACCCTGCGTGGTAGAGAGTCAGTCGCCGGCCAGCTAACAAAGGCTCACAATTCATCTCGATTGGCTCTGTGGGTCTTGGATTTGATCACACCACAACACAGCAAGAATGGAAAGGGAAAAAAGGATGAATACCGCATGACAGTATTATTTTTTCATCTGACAAATTTATTGGATTTAGCACTGAATCCTGTCCTTTGGGACTCTGAGATGAAATGGAGCCCTCGAAATTTGATGAGGTTAATGTTTAAGCCTCCCTATTACCTAAAACCTTCCAAGTTTATATTTAGTGGCACCATAGGTTTGCCCTAAATGTGGAAAATGGATTTTTTCCTCCTCACAGATTTCCTTTCAGGAAAGGAGTAACTCCATTATTAGTTAGATTACAGTGTTTCTCATACTTTAGTGTATATCAGAATTACCCGAGGAGTCTGTTGTGATACAGATCCTAATCCCATCTCCAGAGTTTCTGATTCAGTGGAGCTGGAGTAGGGCCCAAGAATTTGCCTTTCGAGCAAGTTTCCAGGTGATGCTGATGCCAATGGTCTGGAGACTACACTTCGAGAACCACTAAATTAGAAGAATTTTATCTACAACAGGTCAAAATTCTTGCTAGTGGGGAATTCCCAGATAAGGCTCTGAAGCTTTAAGTTCTGTAACTTACCTTTTCATTGGATTTAATCCAACAATCATTTCTTGATTGCTTGGTGTGCCTGGCCCCTGATAGACCTGCTAGTCCTGAGAAGAGAAGCAAAGATGAGTGAGACAAAGACTCAAAAAAGATCACAAACATATGTCAAGTACCTAAATAACTACAGTGAGAGGCAGTGAATCTGTACTTTTTTGCTTATACTGTTTATACTGTTGTCTTTACATATAGGATTTTTAATGGAATGCCAATTTCTTTGATTATACTATTCCAATTATTCTAATGGCTAGTCTGCATTTCTATTTGAAACAGGGGGTTATGTCCTGTGACCACCTGGAGCCCTAGATAACTTTTGTTTCAGGAAACCCCATACCAATTCCCTGCATGTGCTATTCCAAGAAAGCCCCCAAAAGATAGAAATGGAGAGAAGCCATCATAAGCAATAACAGAGATGCAAGGTCTAAATCATAACCTTCTGTCTCCTCCCACAGAAGGCAAATTACACCTGCATCAAAGATAAAAATAAGCAAATTCAGTAGTGATGGCCCATATTAGTTATATGGCATCTTTTTAGTGGGGAAACACTTTCTTAACTGTTATTCTTCCTCTCCATACTTCCTCCTCCTCCCCCTGGCTCCTGTGGATTACTAATTTACCCTGAGAAGCATTTAGAGACTGGAGGTGGTAGTTGGGAAAGGTTCTAATGTAATTTAAACTGTCTACCAACCTGAGAAAGGATTCATGTCTCCAATAAAATACACTCTTAAGCAAAGACATGGGAATACAATAAATGTGTGAATCCATGCAAAGTGAGCTAAAAATAAAAGTTTCTTATTGAATATAAACTAATTGGCATAGAGAGACACATTTACAGTAGCTTACTTACAGTTCTCAAAACACTATACTGATGTACATTTTCCGTGTGCCATTGAGCAACAATTGCTAAGAAAATGTACTTTGAGTTTGAACAAACCTCTTTTGTGTGGCCATAAAAATTTCCTGTTTAGGATTTCTAAAGATTTAAAAACTTACTGTACTGGAACCTCACTATATAATATCTGCCCGAAAATAATGTAATTGACATTTCTGATCCTATAAACCAAAGTAGAGTGGAAAGAGTGTTGGCATGGGGTAATTATACCTGGCTTTAAATCATGGTCCAGCCATTTAATGGCTAAGTGTTGATAAAATGGGCAAAATAAGGCCTACTTCATAGGATTTGGGAGGATTAAATAAAATAAGGTACATAAAGTACTTAGAAGAATGTTTGATGCATATTAATCACTCAGTAAATACTTTCTCTTATACCTCCAATCTTTCCTTTTTTTAAATGTCTCCGATTATTTATTTTTTATTAGTTTCAAGTATACAGTACATTGGTTAGACATTTATATGTATTTATATACATAAATATATAAGTATATAAATAAATTATATAAGTACATACATAAATACACACACATATATAAATAAAACTATATATTTATATAGTTTACGAAACCATCCCTCTGATTGCTCTATCTTCTCTCTGGCTCTCCACCTAGCCATTACATTGCTCCTGACTGCATTCCCTATGCTGTGCTCCCCATCCCCATGACCCTCTATCAACTACTAATTTGTACTTCTTTAACCCTTCCTAGCTTTCTCCCAGCCCCTACCCCCACACTCTCCCTACACACACACACAACCTGCCTCCCCTCTGACCGTCACCTGATTGTCCTCTATATTTGTGGGTCTGTTTTAGATTAGTTTGTTCTGGTTGTTCCTTAGATTCAATCTTCCTTTTTTTCCCTCTTCCTTCTCCTCCTATTCCATTGCTTAATTTATCTGAGCGAGTATTGTCCTGATCAGAGGAATCATTTCATTGAATCTCTATCATCATTTCCATCTTTGAGGTTGAATATGATTTCTGAAATGGTCAAATGTCATTTACAACTAACACTGTACCCACAGATAAGGCTGGTGAGCATTACTCTAAAGCACTGATCTATAAATTACTGCTGCTACAAATCTTGCTCTCTGCCAGTTTTGTATGGCTTGCAAGTTAAAAAAGGTTTTTACATTTCTAAATGGTTGAAAAAATCATAAGAAGAATATTTCATGACATGTGAAAATCACACAAAATTCAAATTTCAATGTCTATTAGAAAATTTTATTGGAACCCCACCATGTTAACAGTCTGCTTCTGCTTTTACACGGTAATGCCAGAGTTGAGTTGTTGCAACAGAGTGTATATGTCCTCAAAGTCCAAAATATTTATTATCTGATCCTTTATAGAAAAAGTTTGCTGACACTGGTTTGAAGGATCATAACATGTGTAAATTTTAATTTGGTTTTGAAGCCAGTTCTGAAAGGGAAGCTTCGTGGTAGGAGCTGCTGTCACAGTGTCAGAATGAGCGCTGTGCTTCCTGGGTGACGGTGTGGAGAAGAGAAGTTTCTGATAGAATTTTGCCTCCACACAAAGGCAAAATCTATCTCTCTGCTCTTCTCATGCTGTTAAATTCTTGACAAAATTTAATGAATGATAAGCATATACAAAGGAGTTTTGTCACTAGTCCTCGATGCCTTTAGACCATCTATGAAGCAATCAGGGCACTAGTCTGGGGGAGACCAGTACAGTCGGGCTTCACTGAAACAATCTCTATGAATAGTTTGGACCTGCATTTCAGAAGGTATCTAATAACAATGTAAGTCCCTCTCCTTCTCTCAATTAGTCTGTTATTCTTGGAAAATCCATTGTCTTCTCTGAGCACACTAGAAATTTTATTGTATCTCTTTAGGATAAGGTCTGACCAGATCAAATATCCACCTTGATTGAAACCCATTATAAAGGTTTTTTTTTTTTTTTTTTTTTAGAAACACTGCAACCGATCACATACTTCTTAGTATTCCCTGATAGAGCCAGTACTGGCATTTGTGAACAAATGTCATTGTTTTTTGTTGTTGTTGTTGTTGTTTGTTTTTCTCAGTTAAATGCAAACAGCTATTCTGGGAGGGTTAGTGGCATAGTGTTTTGCTCTGAAGAAACGAAACTGTGTGAATAGGAGAGGGTGGGAGGTCTGTTTTCCTGAAGCCATGTGGAAGACATGATGTGATCTGGTATTCAGTGACCAAGGCTGAGGGAGAAAACAGAGGAATAAAGCCATTATTAGGTGGACTTAAAGCTCTGATGGTTGAACTAGACAAGCCAGTGAATTTAATAAGTTTATGAACAGCATCTGTTAATTTTATTGGTGCTCCTAGCTCTTCATAGTGGCATCTATTCCTCTCTTCTCTCAAAGTCTCACTCCAGCCTATTGTTCACATTGCTGCTGAAGTCATTCAATGAGTAGATGAATGAACCCTTCTCCCGCACAACTCTTATTAGTCAGTTGCTCATTCAGTTGAGTGCTAATTATGTGCAAGGCGCTGCGCTAAGTGCATGAGACAAAAAGCAGAACGAGAAGTATTTCCTGCCTTCTTCAGTGAGGTGCTTACAGGCTCGCAGTGGAGACAGACTTGTAAACAAGTGTAGTGAAGTATGGTGGGCTCCTAATAGATCTCTGTGCAAGTGAAAAATCTCGCCTTGGGGACAAACAATAAACCGACAGCTGCAGTTGAGTATAAACCACAAGTTGGGCACAGAGGAAGAGCATCTGACTCAGAGCAAGTCTCCAAAGTTTTCTAGGGAGAGCATTGAGAATTGAGGAATGAGAAAGGAGGAATGTGAGGCAGGCAGGAAAAACCATATTTAGGAAGGTATTAAGACTTTAAACAACTGCAAGCGGGTTGCAATGACTAGAACCACAAGTGTATGTAGGAGGAGATCACTTTAGACGTGAGCAAGTGTCAAATCACAAGGGGCTGTATGTGCCACAAATACAGTCTGGATATTAACCTGTAACTCTGGGGACCTGAGCAGAGGAGTCAAGTAATCAAGATTTTGTAAAGATGCTCTGGAAGCCATGTGGAGAACGACTGGAGGGTGCTGATGCTGGAGGCAGGAAGCTTAGTTAGAGCTATTAGGGTGTCTAGGTGGATGGTACTGAAGGAGGGCCCCCATATTAGAGGCCTCACAGTATCCCTGGCCTCACCTATTCTTAACGGTTTGTAACTGCACACGAACTTTACTTCTTTAATATACCATTTTTTCCCCTCTGATTCAAGCTAGTTTTGCCCAGATAATGACTTTGTGACTCACTCGCCTCTCCTCTCCTCCCCAGCTTGTTTTTCAAGCTGATTAGCTTTTGAAGCTCACATCTTTTGCTAGTGATGACTCATTTTTCCTACATTGAAATCTGTGTATCATTGTAAAGCAGAAATTTGGTTTTAACTGAAATATATTCTCTCCTTGTCCCTCTTTCTCCTTCTCCCCTCTGCTCCCAACCCATGAGAGAAGAATGTTGAAAGAATTATTGACAGAGCTCTTATCTCTGCCAGGAGAAAAATACCAATCTCTTCTATAAATGTGTTGCTCTGGCCAGTTACTAACAAACAGCAAAATCTTGGATTAATAAAATTTTTTTGTCTAACTTGGTAGATAATACATTTGATTTTATACTGAAATATTGAGGTACATTAATGCCACTAATGGTATTAAAGCCTCATGTTAGCTTTCTTCTTATTAAATTTCAACTAAACAGAAATTACTAATAAAAATATGTTGGTGAATGCTACTGTTCAAGTGTTATATATTTCTAATAATTATGTCTCCAGAAAACAATTTATAAAAAGGTTTCTTTATTTAAAGAGAAAAGAAAGAGAATGAGCAAAAAGCACTCAGGTATCAATCAGTTTATCCCAGACCTTAGTAAAGTACTCTAGCTTGGGTTTCATGGGAGAACTGATTTCCTGCTAACCTCTGTGTTAAAAATAATTATCATTTTGGTAATTTCATTAGAAACATTGTAGTAACATCTTTTGTTCTTTATACTGCATCTTGTTACACTACTAAATTTGTTTATATATCCACTCTTTATGAAGACCTAGGTGTACTTAAAAACACAAAGTAAATTATCATACATGGCTGCTGGAATATATTCTATTGTTATTTAAGATATTTCAGATTTATATAAAAATTAATGTCAAAGAAGAAAGACTGCAGTGACACAGCAACTTTATTTTCCCATGGCTACACCTGTACTGCTGCTCTGTGGGATCAATTCTTCTCCTGGAAGAAATGTCCAGATTTGTCCACTCACTTGCATTTAATCAAAAGTCTTTCAGACACTTAAATCCTCAAAACAGTCTTGGTTTTGTCATTATTATGTCCAGGTTAGTTTATTCATAAAAACTGCCATCTTTATTCAAAGCCAAAGCTTTTCCCCTTCCCTAGTTCCATCCTGCTAGTATGGACAGAGCAACCCCCAAGCCAGCAGCCTTTCCTGAGTTCTCTAGAGACATCCCCACTCCTACCTCGCAACTGCCACTAGACTCTTTTACCTGCATTTTCTGGTGGGCGGATTATAACCTCTCCTTCAGTCCCAGCGCAGCCAACTGGACACCTCTAGCATCTTTTCAAATTATACAAGACCCAATTCAGATACTTCCTATCCCACGAAACCTTTTTGATTCATAATCCCAAGATAACTTGCCTTTCTCTGAACTCTCACAGCCTGTTGCACCATTCTTTATACTTTTCATTACAGTTATTTATGGTACAGCCTCCTGTTTCATCTCCCCTACTAATATTCAAAGCTCCTTGAGAACTCTCATCATTCATTTTTTTATTGCCCACCATGTATGGAATAAAAAATAAAATATTAAAATAGAAATAAAGGTATTTATACAATGAGTAGCTAGGTTATTATCACATATAAAATTAATATATGTAAACAAGTATATAATCAAGACATGAGGAAATTGCTTAATTTAAGCGAGTGTTTGCTTAATTTTGTTCATTTCATCAGGTTAATTGGAAAAAGTAGCTTTGCATTTTTATAATTTTTCTCACATATTTTAAAATGGAAACATGCTATCTTTTAGAGTAATTTATCTAAAATAGTTTAAGTTCATGAAATAATTATATTTATTGTGTTACACCAAAGAAAAGACAGCAAATTGTTTAATTTCCTTTAGCAAAGAACCCATTTCTAAAGACTGTTGGGATTTTAGAAGGACAAGTTTTTCATCATTTAATTTTTAAATGTTAATGTCTCCATTTTAAGAGCTTTTAGCATAATAGGCCCATTGCTTCCCAGTCTACCTCCCCTGTCTTCATGAGGAAGATAATTCATTATTTTACCTTTTTTTGACCTAATATTAGTGAGCATACAGACCAGACTAAAACACAGCTTATTAAATATTTAAGAAATCATATTAAGGTAGCATGTGTGTCTTTATAACAATTGCTAGCTGTATTGCCAGATTCTTTATTTCATTATGTAAAATATGATATTGTTATTCTCATCAATCCAGTTAAAAATGGATAAGGCTCAGACTATTTTAAGTAGCATGAAAAGAGTTCTAGGTTAACCTCATCATAATTTTTTGAGAGAGTTCAATGAAAAATATGAAGTTGAGATATAGAGTTGTATGCATTTGTTATTCAGTGGAGGGCTCCATTTCAACGCTTACCATTCTGTGATTTCAGTAGTTATGTTTAAAAGGTAGTCATAGCACAACTGCCTAGCATGCTGGATATGCCAGAGTAGCTCTTAGCATCCCACTAATTCTCCTAGGCAAAAAAAGAAAGGCTTTAATGCCACATGTCAAATGTCTCATTTCTTCCTCACATGAGAAGCTCTGGCCTCTTCCTGCATTTTGCAGAGTGCCTTTAATTCTGGTGAAAGGAACCAGAATTCCTGGAGCTTCAGTGCTTAATAGCCCAATGAAAAGAATAATTTTCTTTTGAGCTACCAAAGGAAAGATAATGCTGAATCTACTGCAGTTGTGAGGAGGCCAGCCCTCAGGGGGTTCCACTAGTGTCTTTTTACCCTGATCTTTTAACATTATATTTACTATTAAGTTGTTTGGATATTAAAAATTACCTGGAGAGACCTAAGACTTTTGGTTTCGGTAGTAAATGTTGCCACTGTTGCTGCTGAAGCTAACAGTATGCAGCTGAAATTGTGAGAGGCCAGTGTTCATTCTGTCTTGGTGTTCAGAGTATCCCACTGCCAAATTACAAATAAAACTCATCTCCTTTAGGAAGCATAAAAATGGTGGTGCAAAAATCTCTCTGTGGGGAAGAGCATAAGTCTTCCCCACCCCCAAATTCCCAAAATGAAAAAATATTTTTTTTATATTTACATATATATGCAATATATTTTTTATATTTTAAGAACATAAGTGTTTAAAAGCATATGAAGCAAACTATAGCAATTGTGAAAAATAAGCCAGGGTTCTATTTGATTTGTGAGTGTGGAGATTTTTCATATTTTTTCATCAAGATAGGAAATTAAAAAAAGAAAAGAAAATTGATAAAAACTATGATTGATCTCAGAGAAAATCCTACCACCATCTCACTCAAGTAATCAGTGTCTGTCCAACATTTTTAGCCATGCTATACTTATGCCAGGAAGCCCACCCAGATGAACACCATCCAGATTATCTAATCTCTTACTTTACCCTTTTTATTCAGATGGTTATTTCCCTATGTCTGGTATAATGGAAAGCAGATAAGCTTTAATCAGACAGCTCTCTTTCAATATCTCTGCCTCTTACTTGATATAGGCTTTGGCAAGATACCACCACTCGCTGAGCCTCAGTTTCTTCATCTGTAAAATAAGAATGCAAGTTCATGATTCCTTTTCTAGAAACTTGGGATCAGATGAGTTTTAGAATTCAGAATTTTTAAAGAATTTTTATTTATTTTATTTTTATTAAATTTATTGTGGTGACATTGGTTAATAAAATTAAGTAGGTTTCAAGTGTACACTTCAATAATATGTCATATGTATATTGCATTGCATGTTCACAGCCCAAAATTAAATTTCTTTCTGTCACTGTATAGTTGACTCCCTTTGCCCTTACTTATCTCCCTCCCCTACTTTCCCTCTGGTAATCACTAAACCGTTGTCTTGTGTCTATGAGTTTTTGTTTGTCTTGGTTGGTTGTTACTTTCAGTTTTATATCCCACAGATGGTTCTCAAGTTTTTCTGTCTGATTTATTTCACTTAGCATGATATTCTCAAGATCCATCCATGTTGTTGCAAATGGCAATATTTTATCTTTTCTTATGGCTGAGTAATAGTCCATCAGTGCAAATACAAATGTTACATAACAGCCCCAGGGGGAGTCTGGGGCAGCATCCTCTAATATAACACGTTAGCAATTCTGTAGTAAAGTGTGCAAATAGTCACACTTAGTTTGAATAAGTTTATAAACAGATCAGAGTTGTCACCAAAACTTGAATTTTCAGGATTTTTGGATAACTGAACTTGTCCTAACCCATTCTTTGAGGATGTACGTGGAACACATAGCAGTTGCCCCACCAATAGTAGCTGTTGTTTTGTTAGAATTAATGGCAGATAATGTGGATTTTTATCTCTTACACAAATTGGAATGTGAGTAAAAGAATTCTATTCAACATATACCTCTCGTTCCCATTAGATTTTATAAAAGGCCATTACAGTACTTTTAAAATGGTGCTGAACTTTTCAAGAAAATGTTCACGAGTCCATAAATGTCTTCTCAAGTAATTTTATGTTACTCTGCTCTGAGATGATTGATAAGATCAGAATTGTAGATTTAGTGCTGGAAATGAGATTTCCATAGTTAAAATTAGCACCAAGACATTTTTAGCATTTTCTTTTTTTGCCATAATTCTTACTTGAGGGAATAAAATCAATTCACTAGTTCAGCTAGTGTCTGAACACTCTAAAGTGATTCATGTTTATCCATGCTCACTTTTGCTTGCTAGCTTATGCTCAGTATGATTTTAGACCAGCAGTTTTCAGCTCACTGGTATTCCAAGACCAGTGTGAGGTGTCTCATAAGAAGTTTTACCAGTAATAAAGTACCAGAGTTTGTAAGTTATTTAATTAAAAATTAAATGAGTGGTTATTTTAGGTTATCCTATGATAATGTCCCTTTTACTTTCTTAGGTTCTGAAATATGTTCTTAAATGGAAGAGAAAGAGAGGTCATTGTTCAGGAGTGTGTCTTGAATGAATGCTATCCATCATGTTTTGGCAGGAGAATTTTTTTTCTTTTGAGAACCTCTTTTTTAGCATATCTGCCTGTTAATCAAAGTATGTAGATTTTAATCTTTTTAAGTATGTGTTTCATATTACATTTCAAATGATTAATATTTAAAAATTCTTTCTGGCAGCTGCTTGTTTTTTTAATAATAGTAAAATATACGTAACATGAAACTTACCATTTTAACCATTTTTAAGTATACAGTTTTGTGGCATTATGTATATTGTTGTGCAACCACCAATACCATCCATCACCAGAACTTTTTCATCTTCAACCAAAACTCTGTACCCATTAAACACAACTCTCTGTTCCTCCCTCCTCCCAGCCCCTGGCAACTACCACTCTACTTTCTGTCTCCAAGAATTTGGCTACTCTAGGTACCTTGTATAAGTGGAATCATAGAGCATTTGTCCTTTTATGACTGACCTGTTTCACTTAGCATAATGTCTGTTAAGATACATCCATGTCATAATATCATCATTTGTCTGTATTTCCTTCCTTTTTAAGACCGAATAATATTTCATTGTATGTATATATACCCATTTTGTTTATCCATTTATCCATTGATGGACACTTGCACTGCTTCCACCTTTTGGCTCTTATGAATAGTGCTGCTATGAATATAGGTGTAGAAATGTCTGATCTTGAATTAGTATAGATATTACATGTGTGTTCAGAGATGCTCATATTATCTTAAACAATAAGTCTGTTAATATGCTAAATTTTCTGTTTAAAGTTTCAATAGCAGAAGTTCTTAAATTTAAGATTAACTATGTAACCCTGATATTTAACCTGTTGCCAATGTTGAATTATTAAGGTGCCAGCCTCTACATGAAGGGAGCCTTGAAAAGGGGGTGTTTGGTCTTTCTGACTACGAAACCATGTAAGAGCATCACCAAAGAGTGTTCTTACAGCAGGCTCTGAAGGCCAGCTCTAACCTCAGAATTCAAGAAAGGCAAGTGGTTGGATTTTCTATTGAACTATTTTTGAGTCTCAAACTATTGCTCTTCCTATCTTGCTGCCTTTTCCCTTATGACAGTCCTTCAAGTAACCAACTGAAAACCTTCTTACAAAATAAAAATAATGAAGATTTATGAAATAGAGAAAACTATTATTTTCCAAGCTCATGATAGGTTGTAAGAAAAGGGAAGCTTTTTCGCTGAAACATTTTGAACATTGACAAACAGTAAAAAAAAAAAAAGTCTATCTTTCAGATGTAAATCAAATAATGGAGTAAGTAAAGTATTGTTGTCATATCAGGAAACTTTGCTAAAATTTCCAGCACATGCAAAATCTTATGGCTACAAAATTTTATTTATTCCTTTCTTCTCTTCCAAGTGCTATGGTGATAAAGGCTGGATCCTGTAGATGTAAGATGAAATAGCATCTAGGTCACATTTTTAATTTTAATAAAAATTCTACTTTGCTTTCAGCCCAGTTTATTTTCAGCTCAGTTTCTTTCACGATTTGGGCATATAGGCCTTTGATTATTTACCTAGAGTATATTATTACTCATTACAATTTTGCCTAGCTTTTTATTCATTATCTTTTCAATGAGTTCCTCCTGTCAAATATGTAATTGTATCATGTTTGAGTGTGTAACCTGTGGGAGGCATATCCCTTCCATGACATCTAGACAAGCTCCCCATTACACACTCCCATCTCCCAGTTAGATCCTTCCTTCAGCCTGTCTGGGATGAAATGGTGACCCAGAACAGGCAGGCCCCCACTCTCACAGAGTTTACCATCTTCTAAAGGACAGAGGGACACTAGCCAAATAAGCATACTACATCTGTACAATTACAAACGGAAATCATAGCTATGAAGAAAAGAGAGATGTTTAAAAAGATTATAGTCTACAGCTATACTACCCTGAACAAGCCTGATCTCATCTGATCTTGGAAGCTAAACAGAGTTCGGCCTGGTTAGTACTTGGATGGGAGACCACCTAGGAAGACCAGGTGCTCTAGGTGTAAAAACTAAAAAAATTTAAAAATAAGAGATTGTAAGCTGACAAGGTCCTTGCAATCTGTGAGGTCAACCAAGGGTTGCCTTGCCTGAAATAAAAAATAAAATAAAAAATAAATAAATAAACTTAAAAAAATAAAATAAAAATGAAAAGAAGATTGTAGATCATAGTAGTTAAAACACAGACTCTAAATTAATGGGAAAATCAGTAATATTGATTTATTTAATTTTTTGTTATTTGTTAAAATGGGTATTTTTAATTAGTTTTCTCAAATATTGCATTAGATGGACCTATTTAAGGTATTTAAGTCAGACAGAGAAAGATAAATCTATTTATTTATTTATTTATTTATTTATTGTCTTGATTACTGAGTTTTTCAGTGCCTCCTTAAATTTTGTACCTATGGCTGGTGCTTCATTCACCTCACCCTAATCTCAGCCCTACTCCAAAGCAAATTACCTGAGTTTTGCCACTCAGTAGTTGTGTGACATTGGGCAAGTTGCTTATACTCTTGCACCTCTTTTTCCTCATCTATAGAGATAATAATATTATGATTTCAAAAGGTTGTTATAAAGATTAAAATAAATTAATATTTATAAACTAGTAGAGAAGTGGCTGCCACAAAGCACTGCATATACTTAAGACATAATAAAGGAAGTTGCCTCTAGATTGTTTCAAGTACTGGATGAGCCATTATGAGCTGGATCTGATATATGTCCAAGTTCACCAGGCTGCTTCATCAGTGGGTTTCTAACTCCTAGCATTTTTACTTAATTAACACATGCGCTGAGGACAGTCTTATGGCTGATGTGGTTATATATTTTAAAAGTGAAGGACTTCCTCATTGTGTTTCCTCTTCTCTCCCTCTTGTCTTTTTGTTGTTGTTGTTGTTCTTAAACAACCAAGGAGATGGTGGGAAATTATGTCCATCAGCACCCTCAGGCAATGGCATCTTTTGGCACTTTCAGAAACATGGCAACTTCATGGGTTTGTGCTTTTATCAGGCCAAAGCGATGCCAGCCATCTCTGCACAATTGCTGTCTTGGTTTATGTGCCACTTAGAAACAACACCTTTAGTTTCTTGCCCTCACTTACGAATGAGTTTTTTACATAGACTTTTCAGAGGACTGCACGCAAACATGCCAGGCCATCATCAGGATCCCCTCTTGTAAAATTCAATGCTTCTTTTTCTTGTGTGTGGGGAAACTCAGAGCTTTCTGCTAAGATTTATTTCTAATGCCATTTTAAATTCCACTCATGGTGATTCTACAAAGTCTAACATGTTTCTTTATTCATTAAAAGGACTTTTTTTTGAAGACAATATCATCCCCTATCCCTTATGGGAAAGGCATTTACACTTTAATAATATAAACAGTAAACAAAAATATTCTAATTTAAAAAGTGAAGAAATGCATTCTAAATTAATTTTACTTATTCAAGCTTTTCATGTAAAAATGACTAAAAAATGCAAGGTTCAATTAAAAAAAAACTACAGTGTGCACTAATGTATTCCATAAGACTGGAGCAGCTGTGTGAGATAAGCAGGAATTTAATTATCTGTACAGAATTCTGGTTAATGGGAATATTTTTGCTAAAGTGAATTCTTTGTATCAACATAATAAGTGCCCTCAGGAAAGTAATGTTATAGCATGGAAGAAACAGGTTGTATCTCTGAATGAATAAATAGATTCTTTCCTATTTTACCCTCAAGTTTTGAATTAATTTGTAGAAAGAGGGCCACTGGATTGAAATTAGCTTTCTCCTTTGATGAGCTCTGTTCTTATACTGTCTGAGATTATATATACATGTAAGTATCTTTCTGTTTCTTAGAAAGAACCCAAATAAGCTAAACTTTAAATGCAGTGTTCCAATTCAAATAATTAAGTATTAAGAAATGAAAATGTTTCTTTTAAAGTAGAATGCCTTTATATAGATAAATGTGATCAAAAGTCATTGTTTACATTTACATTCTCTTTGGAAGCCATGGGATTTTCAGGACCAAAGCCAAGAGCCTTGAATGAAAGCATATGATTGCCTGTTGAAAGAATGTTGCTATATTGCATGGCCACATAGCGTGCCTTTCTGTCATTGCAAGCAGCAGCCAAATTAAAAGATTGCCAGGAGAAATTTCTCTACACCTTGCAAGCAGAGGCACTGGTTACCCTTTGTTGCAAACTCTTTTTTGGGTGATATTAGTACAGTTAACAGCCTCGGAAGGCAGAGGAAGGGTTTACCTCTAGAACAGGGGTCCCCGTCCCCCGGCCACAGATTGGTATGGTCCGTGACTCGTTAGGAACCGTGCCGTGTAGCAGGAGGTGAGTGGCGGACAGAGAGTGAGGGAAATTTCATGTGTATTTGCAGCCACTCCCCAGCCTCACCACCTCAGCTCTACCTCAGATCATTAGGTATTAGATTCTCAAAGGAGTACTGGTCCCTGGTGTCAAAAAGGTTGGAGACTGCTACTCTAGAGCACAGGACAGGTGTACTTACTGCCCATTATAAAAGATTCGAGTTCCCTAAGCTCAGAGTTCTTGTAGAATTCATTCTGCTGTGTGTACAAGTGACATCTGGCCCTCCTCTTTTCACTGTGTAAGAGTTGGAACCTTGGAACCAGGGCAAGAAACTGCTGATATTCTGGATACTTTGACTATTGCTATTGCTGTATGTAATAAAGTTGTTGTCTCTGGCCCAGGAGTCTTGTGTCTTCTACTGTAGGAAAATAATTTGTTAGCTTGTGAGTGAGAAAAAATCCCAAACTCTTTACATTTATTGGCAGGAATGACCATTAAAAGACAAATAATGATGATAGCTTTTTTTTTATCTGTATGTGATCCCAAGTAGATGGTGGGTTTAGAGATAACATAGCATGAAGTGTAGAATATGGATAGAGCATGGCATGAAATAGTAGGGCATCCAACTCTAAATACATAAGGTGGTGTAAGTTACAAAGAATAATTGATATTTCTCAAAAAATTATAGGAGATTATCTTTTCATGAAGGCTTTGTCCACCTAGGGACAAAAAGGATGCTTGCTCTGATTTGGACTTTTCTCTCTTAGCTCAGATTCTCAAGAAAAACATTATCTAAATTTACCTAGAGAACATGCCATATGCAATAACTGGTTACTCTTGGAGATGAGTAGCCATAAGCTTCATGCCACAATAACAACTCATTTTAGCCAACATACCCAGGCCTCACTATGCCAGGATGCCGAAGTCTACATTGTTATAAGTGATACGAAGGAACACTTCTTCATATCTGCCTTCCTAGTGTGGACATGCCTTTAAGAAATGATCCTGCGAGACTGTATAGAAATGTCTTTTGTATACTTCAACCAAAATAGTTAAGTTGAAGCCATGCCATTCTGAATAGGGGAGCTAGCATGTAACCTTTCTGTTAGCTATTAACTCACTAGAAAGAATGCTAAAGGATTTTTACATTCCATTCAGGTGAAGGCCTGAACTGTCAGTTTTTCTGTTTTGGCATATAAAATGATGGAAGAGATAAAAAGGACTTCACCTAAGAGAGATAATAATAAAAGATATATAGAGGTCTTCGCGATTTTGTTCTTCACAAGCAGCCAAAGAGATTTTTTCTTTGTTATTAATTGAGGTTGGCCAACATGTGACGCTGGCGCTGCCATTGCCCCCATTCATGCCCATGGCAGCCATGGCTGATCCATTCTGACCTTCTACCTGATGACACCATACTACAGCCTCTGGCTTCTCCACTTAGCCATCCATGAAGCCACTGCCAATTGGCTCATGGTGGCCTGGGAGTCTAAACCTATTTGCTTCCTTTCCATAGATGTTTATGATGATTCAGTAGGTTTGAGAATCATAAAGCCCCATTGAAAACAATGATGTGGAAAAACCTTACAAAGAACATTGAAATAGCACTTCTCATACATAAGAGAAAATATTTTAAAACATGCATGATGTTAACAATTAAAAAATGGAACATTTAAAGACAAACAATGACAACCAGATTAGATATATGCATGAAAAAAGAATATTTCAAATGATTTAAACAATTCAGAACTATCCAAAATGCTGAATATTAATCTAGCACTTTCATGACCACTCTTTTTGTTATTCACTAGTTTTCTTCTCTAACAAGTAGGCTTTCAGTGGCTAAACATCAATGGTGTATTTTAGTGTAAAATATACTGCAAATAAGAATGGCATGAGTTAAAAAGAAAAGGCATGGATCAAAGAGAACTGTTCTGATCAGAGTACAGATGTGTCAGTTAACTCTTGAAGAATCTTGTATTTTTTTGTGAACTCTGTTAAGCATCTGTGAAACTTTACATTAAGAAGGCTTTATCTGTTAATTATAATACCTAACTAAGGCAACTTCTGCAAAGATCAAATAAGGTACTATGTGTGAATTTCTTAGTACAAGCAGAGCCTGGCACGTAGTAAATGCTCAGTAAATGTTGACTATTATAGGGAAGGAACAGTTTAAAATGAGCATTTTTGACATGAAGAATTTTCAGAAGGAAGCCAAATTCTGCAAATTACACAATTTGCAAAGTATAAAATAGAGGTCAGGTGTGAATCTGTTTCCCAGGAGGTAATAGGGAAAGATGAGGACTATCTACCAGCTAAACTCGGTCAGATTGGAATAGGTCTCAACAGAGATGTGCTGTGAAAGTCAAATTGGGATAGGTCTCAACAGAGATGTGCTGTGAAATGATCTGTGTCTCACAGAATGACATTGGGATCCATCTGCAAGGTAACCTGCCATCACCACTGACTCAAGGGTGAGGACACTGGCGAGAATTTCCACCAGGTGTAAGGATGTTCCATTAGCTTGTATCTGGTTGACTACAGGATCCAGGAGAACTGTGCAAAACAGAGTTCCATAGATAATAAAGGAAGGGACAGTCCGGGGTATGCTATGGGTATTGTCACACAGGTTACTTTCTAAATGCAGCTGTATCCCCTGAAGCCCTGTATGAGCCATGGCTGCTACACGTTCAGCTCTGAATATCTTTCAGAAGGTGGAGCTGAAATGAATCATCAATGTTGGAGGTTACACAGGGGCCATCATTTGCCCTGGAAACACTTGATGGAGTTTTAGGCCCAGATGTCTCAGCCCCTCTTGAGCAAATATAAGATCATCGTTCACTACCTATCTGGTAGGAGACCCTCATTTTCTATCTATTGTTGGAAGGAAGGGGAGGTGTTGAGATCATTGCTTTTTCATTATACCTTGCCTGGAGAGAGAAAATAACTTTTCTACCCCATGCCCCCACCACCACCACCAAAGCCATAGAATTAAAAACCTAGAAACTGAATGATGGTGTGGTCCAATTAATCAGACTAGAAACAAACTCTGATTTCTCATTAAGAGAGGACAATCCAGAGAAAGAGAGTTAATACGTGATTGTTACAGGAACAGAGAAGTGGTTTTTGTTTTTTTCCGAACTCTGGAGAAGGCCATAAGAAACAGTGAGTTGCCATTAGGAGGCTAATAAAGACAGTCTCTATATAAACAATTGATGCCAGTTATGGTTAAATGTGGTTTTATTCATTATGGAGCTTGACTATGTCTCTGAAATTTCAGTTTGTTACGGTTGTTGAATCATTTTTGGAGTGATCATTTCAAGTAAAAGTAGAAGAATAATCCCAGTTTTGGTGAGACCTAATGACCTTAAGTTCCTTGTGATTTCCTTGGTTCCAAGTTGTGTGTTATCTTTTTAAATCAAACATAGATTATAGATATAGATATAGATATAGATATAGACATAGATACCAATTTGCAGAGAATATAAGCATAATTAGAAATGAACTAATGTAGCATTAAATATGTCTTCCTAGATAAATGAAAAAAGAGCTTTAAACACGAAATAAAAAAGAAGATGCTAAGCTATATTATATTTTCATAGACATAGCATTAAATATATCAATAATAATATGGTATGTTTTAGAAATAGGAGGCAATGCAATATGGAAAGACTATATCAGGGAAGACCTGCACAGATTATAAATAAATAAAGTTCAAGAATTCTTTGGGCTGCTGAGCTAATATGAGCCCTGGCCCAGGTCACTTTCAGCTGCCTAACATGTGTTCCTCACTGTTGGTACCCACCCACCATGAAAATGAGCTTTTCTGATTAAGTCATCCCATGGCTCAGGAGCTGAGCTCTGTGGAGTGGGTCATTCATGGAGATGAATGACTTCTAGTTTCCTAAGTGATTTCTGTGTGACAGTTGTGCTCATGGCAGGGGTAAGGGATTCAGAGAAACCCCTCATGATATGAGGCAATTACACATCCCAGTTCATGGCTGGGAAATGCTAACACCTGCCAGATGGTGCTGGCAGGAAATGGGCACCAGGAAAACTTATTTCTGCACTGCTTGATGAGGAAGCTCAGTTAGGGCAGTAAACTACAATTGGCTCCTCTGCCACTTTGCACCTTTTAGTGAAGAGGCCAAACTATTGTGTCATTCACGTACAGAGGATTTCTTTCTTTCAGACCTTTGGAGTTAGTGTTATTCTTGTCTGCACACTGGGAGAGAAAAAACATCACTTCTCATTTCCACCAAAAAAAAAAAAAAAGTAATGAAATTCTCTTCTGTGAAGATGTTGAATGAACAGAGTAAAATGAGGCAAACAAATAAAATAGTGATTTGATTATTCCTCCTGGAGTCTAGAGTCGGGGGGAAATTTGGAGTTTGCTGCCACAGGGCATCAAGATAATTCCTGAGGGGGCCATAGAGAAGAGGTACTTACTCTAACTTAGCACCTTAGAAGTGCGAGTTGTTTCAGTGGTCTCTAGGACTGTGTTATGTTCACCTTCCTTCCAGTGTATGCCCCCACATCAAGTTGGAAGCGAAGCTTGAGGAGAAGATGTCTGAGAAATGCCCCCTGCAAGCTATAACCTATGCATTTCTGCAAAGAACAAATGAATCTCCATCCAGTGAGTCTATAGTTACATTTCCAGTGAGGCAAAGGAGAATAAAAAGCTAAGCCAAGAAGCTTCACAGTGGAAGAATGTGGCCCAAAAGAAGAAAAAAGGAAAAAATTCTAGGTAATGAAATAGAAAGACTATTTACATTGTGAGGGTCATTATGAGCACTGGGACATTTTGTGCTTCCCGAGGCAGTGCCAAAAAACCAAATGCAGGGTCCTAAGAAAACATGACCCAGCACATCTAGAGATGTATGTCTTATATAAAGCTTGTCCTGCAGATCTTCAGGAATAAATGTGGAAGAATGGGATGCCCAAGACTTGCAGTAATAAGGACTTGTCTACTCTTAGCATGCTATGGAAAGATTATGGGATTTGAATACAGATATGGCCTCTTTGTGAACCTATTTTCTAATTGTATAAAGTGGATTATAAGAAAACTAACACAAGGCTGGGCCATAAGTACACAGGGAATAACTGTTCCCATTTCCCCTGTTAGCCTTGGGAAAAAGAGAAAAATCAGAACAGCTGAGGAGTCCTGTGTAGGGGTGATGTGTACCCCAAGGGGCCAGTCATGGGTGTTGTACTCCTGGAGCACTAATCTAGGGTGTGAGACTTTGCAAATCCAATCTAAGACTGTACCCATTTATCTTAGCCTAGGGTCCTCTCAAAAGGTAAGCCAGAGACCAAAACTTGTATATAGGTAGTTTGTTTGGAAATGTCATCTCAGGGAGCAGAAATGCAGGACAAGGAGAGTGAAACATCTCAGAACTGTCTGCCATGGGTAAAAACGGGATGTGTTAGAACTACCACTGGTCAAGAGCGGCCACACAGCATTAAGTTCCTGGCCATGCTGGACTGTGCATGCCTGAGTACAGAGTGGATTCCTGGGACTTCTGAACCAGGAGTAGAGATGCCTAGGGCAGGGGGCAGGGAGCAAGTGATTCCTTATAAGGAGCAAGGTGAGGCCACCATCAAGGGTGCCTGTGCAAAGCTGCTCAAAGCCTGAAGGCAACAGGACCCTAACTGTTGTGGCTGGAATACAAGGAGAAATTGAGGGTTTTGGAGTGGTACAGAAAAGGAGTGAATGCACCAATTCTCATGGGAATGCCTTTTTGTCTTTCTGCCTAGCAGGAAGGTGCCAAAATAAATAATTTTTTGGAGTGTCTTTGGTCTTTCAAGTCTGATTCATGAAAGTGAGAGAAAAAAAACTTGCTGAAAATGTCCTGATTAATAAAATGTGAATGGACACAGAAAATCATAGAATAGCTTTTATTCTTCAAAAGACATCTGCCAGCTGTAGACAAGCTACGAAGGAAAATAGAGCTATGCCCATTGTCTAGTTAGAGACCTAAGGAGGCAGTTGTGAAATAGGCCCTAAGGAAAATCTGGCAAAAAGTCAAGTTTGTTGATTCTTAGTACCATGAACCATTACCTGGGCCTTAAATGGTTTTTATGATTTAGGAAATCTTATTAAAGATGATACTTTAAAAAGGGTGTCAGTGTAGTTTTATTAACCCGCGATTTAAGGAGAAGACATGGGGAATCTTTCGAAGTACACTTGACTCCAGTCCAAGTAATAAAATGGATCACTCACCCTTTGGGAACCTGGAACCCCACTGGACTGCTCAGATGCCTCTGTGCTGTCCACCAGTTTGTTTCTATTGGTGCTTACCATGTACATGGAACCTTGCCAGGAATCAAGTGTGGGAACAATGCACACTGTAAACCTTCCCCAGGTGTCTTAGCCTCTGGTGTCTAAGTCCTGTCTATGATGACTAGGTAATTTGAAAGATAAATTTATGTACATTATGCCAGACACTATTATACTCCACTTCAGAGCCTCTTGGCCTCTCTATCATGTGGATATGTCATTACTGTGACTAAGGAACTGGATTTTCCATTGTAGTTAATTTGGAGTAATTTAATTCTAAATAGACAGATGTGCTTAGTGGCTACTCTTTAGGATAGCACAGTTCTAAAGGATGATGGCTTAGCTGAGTCTCCAGGAATGAGGAGGCATTATCCAGACCATGAGCAGGGTAAGGATCAGGTAGAGAGTGGGAAGAGTGTTCCAGCCAGAGGGAACAGCAGTGGAAGGTATGGAGATCAAGCTTGTAATAGAGCAGGTAACAAGAGAGGAGGCTGGAAAGGTACATAGAGGCTAAGTCACTGTTTACTAAGGGTGCCCTAAACTCCTGGCATGTTGCTGTGTGCATTATGTATTTATCTCACTTAACCTCTTCACAGCCCTGGAGCTGTAAATTAGCCCCATTTTACTGGTGAGGAGACTAAGGCACAGAGAGTTGATTTAACATAACCAATGCAACGCAGCTTCTAAGTGGCAAAGCTGGAATTTCAAGGAAGGTCTGACTCCACAGCCCATCTTCTTTTTACTTTATCACTTTACAGCACTATTGTGTACCACATGGGGAGTTTGGGCAAGACTTTTCTGAAATGGCAGTTTCCTAGGCAAGCATGATGTCAGGAGGAGACAAAGGAGTTGAGAGGACCAGCCAGAAAAATGAAGGGTGGCCCATGGAATCCAGGCTGGAAAGAGAAGGAAATAACGATAAGAGAGGCCAAAGAACAAAGAATGGGGATAGTGGAAATAATTAAGAGAAGAACTATAGGTGAGGACATTGTGGTCAGAGGGGATTATGGCCTTTTTAGCAGCTAAAGGACCAGTGACTATTTTCAGCCCTGGAGCTGAGGATGTTAATTGGTGGAGAAAGCCCTCGGCAAAGTTCCCACCCAGCACATAGACAACCTCCTCCCCCAACAGGTAGTGGCCCAGGCTCTTCCTCTGTAAGGAAAAGGATTTCTCAGAAACTGAGTCTGAGTTTGAGCGGTTTTATTTATTTGTTTATTTTTAATCTACTTTCGGTGTCTTATTTTTGCATAGTGGAATAGAAATAAGTAGCATTAACTTTTTAAAATGTTTGTAATGCTCAGCACACTAAGTGACAGGGAGATAGGGAGGAGGCATTGGAGATGTAAAAAAGGGGGCATCCGCCCTCACCTGAGACTGATGACACAGATCCTCTCTGCCTGACTTATGTTTTAAGAGTCTACGTGCCTTCAATAAGATGGAAGTGAATGTGAGGTTAAACATATTTTTTTATTCAAAATCAAAGTTATGTAGAAGTGAGTCTTAATATATCATAAAAATCATTTTGAGATACACTGAAAAATATCCTGAACTCTTTTTAAGGAAGTTGATTTGCAGATGGTGATAAAAATATTTTTTCATGAAAATGATAAATGTAGCTTATTTTTATTGGCATTATCTATTTTAGTTAGAATAGCTCCTACCTCCACATTTCTCCTCCTAAAATAACTCCTTTAATAATTCAGTTTAACTCATAAACTAATATATTGTTTGCCATTTCTCTCAGCATTGCTTGGTTTTCTTCATTCAAAAATAGTTATATGTGACTTGTGCTGGGACTAGAGAGAGTATTATAGGTGAGACATGTACCAGGGGAAGTAAGGCCACAAGTGTGTCCTCTAAAGTGTGCCCTGATTGGAAAACACGAGGTGTTCAAGTTATTTTTCCCTTTAATAGCTTTATTGAGGTATAGTTTACATGCTATATACAATTTACTGATTTAAATATGTAGAGTTTGATGAATTTGAGAATATTTAGACAGTTGTGCAAACTTTACCTCAATCTAGTTTTAGAGCACTATCATCACCTGAAAAAATTGCTTCCTCCCTGTTTCTAGTCAGTCTCTTCTCCCAGCCCCAGCCCCAGGCAGCCACTGACCTATTTCTGATTCTATAGTTTTACCTTTCATGTAAGTTCATGTAAATGGAATTATACACAGCTGACCCTTGAACAACATGGTTTGAACTGTGTGGATCCATTTACATGGAGATTTTTTTTTTTTTTCAGTAAAATAGTCCTCCCTATCCACAGGTTTTGATTCATGGTTTCAACTGTGCTCATAGAAAACAATATTTTTCAATCTGTGATTAGGAAACCATGGATTCAGAGGGCTGACTGTATGCATTGCGCTATGTCATTTTATATAAGGGACTTGAGCACCCACAGGGATCCTAGAACCAATCCCCCCACAGATACTGAGGGATGACTATCATTAAGTTTCAGGGGCATCAAAAGTTATACATGAATTTTCAGCTGTGCAGGGGTCAGTGCCCCTAACCTATGCATTGTTCAAGGGTCAACTGCATAGACTTTTTTAAAAAGATTTTTATTAAAATATAGCTAACATGCAATATTATATTACTTTCAGGTGTGTACTATAGTTTTTCAAAATTTATATTCCTAAAGAACTTATCACCATGATAAGTCCAGCAACCATCTGACACCATACAATGCTATTATAGTATTATTGACTACATTTCTTATGCTTTACTTTACATCCCCATGATTATTTCATAACTACCAGTTTGTTCTTAAATTCTTCACCTTTTTCACCCAGTCCCCTAATCCCCCTTTTATCTGGCAAACCAGCCACTTGTTCCTTGCATTTACGAGTCTGTTTCTGTTTTGTTTGTTTATTTTATTCTTTAGATTCCACAGATAAGTGAGATCTTATGGTATTTGTCTTTCTCTGTCTAACTTATTTCACTTAGCGCAGTACCTTCCAGGTCTATTGATGGGCAATTAGGTTGCTTCCATATCTTGGCTATTGTAAATAATGCTGCAGTGAATATAGGGGTAGATATATCTTTTTAAATTAGTGTTTTGTATTTCTTCAGATAAATACCCAGAAGTGGAATTGCTGGGTATATGGTAGTTCTATTTTTAATTTTTTGAGGAACCTTCATACTGTTTTTGTTTTCATAGTGGCTGCATCAATTTCAATCTCATCAACAGTGCACAAGGGTTCCCTTTTCCCCATATTTTTTCCACCACTTGTTTTTCGATTTGTCGATGATGACCATTCTGGTTTTAATTTGTGTTTCTCTAATGATTAGTGATATTGAGCATCTTTTCATATGTCTTTTGTCCATCTGTATGTCCTCTTTGGAGAAATTTCATTTCAGGTCTTCTGCCCATTTTTAAATTGGATTTTAGTTTTTTTTGGTGTTGAGTTGTATGAATTCTTTATAAGTTTTGGATGTTAACCTCTTATTGGTTATAACATTGGTGAATACCTTCCCCATTCAGTAGGTTGTCTTGCCGTTTTGTTGATGGTTTTCTTTGCTGTGCAAACTCTTTTTAGTTTGATGTAGTTCCATTTGTTTATTTTTGCTTTAGTTTACCTTGCCTGAGGCAACATGCCAGAAAAAAAATATTACTAAGAGCAATGGCAGAGAGTTTACTGCCTTTGTTTTCTTCTAGGAATTTCGTGGTTTCATATCTTATGTTTAGGGCTAATCTATTTTGAGTTTATTTTTGTATATGGTATAAGAAGGGGTCTAGTTTCACTTTTTTGTATGTATCTGTCCAGTGTTCCCAACACTGTTTATTGAATACGCTGTTTTTATCCTATTGTATATTCTTACCTCCTTTGTCAGAGTTTATTGACAATGTAGGCATGGGCTCTCTACTGTGTTCCATTGATCTATGTGTCCATTTACATGCCAGTACCATGCTTCTTTTTCTTGTCTGATTGCTATGGCTAGGACTTTCAGTATTTTCTTGAGTAGAAGCGGTGAAAGTGGACACCTTTGTCTTGTTCCAATTATAAGGAAAGTGCTTTTAGCTTTTCCTTGTTGAGTATAATGTTAGCTGTGGGTTTGTTGTATATGATTTTTATTATGTTCAGGTATGGTCCCTCTATTCCCACTTTTGAGAGTTCTTATCATAAGTGGATGCTGGATTTTGTCAAATGCTTTTTCTGAATCAACTAATATAATTTTATGATTTTTATCTTTCATTTTGTTTATGTGGTATATCACATTAATTGATTTGTGGATTTGGAACCAACCTTGCATCCCAGAAATAAATTCCACTTTATCATGGTATATGGTCTTTTTAATGTCTTATTGAATTCCATTTGCTAATATTTTGTTGAGGATTTTTGCATCTATGTTCATCAGAGATATTGGCCTATAATTGTGTGTGTGTGTGTGTGTGTGTGTGTGTGTGTCTTTTTCTGGCCTCAGAATCAAGGTAATGGTGGCCCCATAAAATTAGGTTGGGAGCTTTTCCACCTCCAGAAGTTTTTTGGAATAGTTTGAGAAACATAGGTGTTAATTCTTCTTTGAATGTTTTGTAAAATTCACCTTTGATGCCCTCTGATCCAAGACTTTTATTTGTGAGGATTTTTTATATTATTATTATTACTGATTCAATTTCATTAGTAGTAATTGATTGGTTCAAATTTTCTGTTTTTTTCTTGACTCGGTCATGGAAGATTATATGTTTCTAAAAATTTATCCATTTCTTCTCAGTTGGCCAATTTGTTGGCACACAATTGCTCATAGTATTTTCTTAAATTCTTTAATATTTCTGTGGTGTCAGTTGTCACTTCTCTCTCCTTTCTGATTTTTTGTGGGGTCCTCTGTCTTTTTTCCTTGATGAGTCTAGTTAAAGGTTTATCAATTTTGTTTATCTTTTCAAAATATCAGCTCTTAGTTTCATTGATATTTTGTATTGTTCTTTGTCTCTTATACTAGACTTTGTTTTAAAGTCTGTTTTGCTTGATATAAATATTGCTACCCCAGGTTTTTTTTCATTCCCAATTACATGAAATATGTTTTTCCATCTCTTTACTTTCAGTCTGTGTGTGTCTTTCTATCTGAAGTGGGTCTGCTGTAGACAGCATATAGATGGGTCTTATTTTCTTATTCATTTAGCTACCCTATTTCTTTTCATTGGAGCATTTAACCCATTTACATTTAAAGTGGTTATCAATAGGTATATAGTTATTGCCATTTATTATTCATATTTATATTTTGTTGTTGTTTTCTCCCTTCTTAAAGAAGTTCCTTTAACCTTTCTTGTAATACTGTCTTGGTGGTGATGAATTCCTTTAGCTTTTTCATGTCTGAAAAGCTTTTTATATCTCCTTCAATTTTAAATGATAGCTTTGCTGGGTAGAGTAATCTTGGTTGTAGTTTCTTGCTTTTTATTGAATATTTCCTGCCAATTCCTTCTAGCCTGCAAAGGTTCCATTAAGAAATCAGCTGACAGTCTTATGGGAACTCCCTTGTGGGTAACTAACTGCCTTTTTCTTGCTGCTTTTAAGATTCTATTTTTGTCTTTATCCTTTGGCATTTTAATTGCAGTGTGTCTTGATAGGGGCTTCTTTGGTTTCATCTTGTTTGGGACTCTCTACACTTCCTGGACTGTATGTCTGTTTTCTTCACCAGGTTAGCTAAGTGTTCAATTATTATTTCTTTAAATAGGTTCTCTATCTTTTGTTCTCTCTCTTCAACTACATAGTCTTTTGTGTCTGACTTTCACTTCTGATTTTCAAGTTTTACTCATTTTTATTAGCAGTTTATTCTTTTTTATTGCTGAATAGTTTCCCATTTATGACTACACCTCATTTTTTTCACAAGTTAATAGAACTTTCCAATTTTTGATTATTATAAAAAAATGCTGCTTTGTACATTTGCATATAACTCTTTTTGTAGACATATTTTTTCATTAGTCTTAGGAAAATATCTAGGTGTAGAATTACTGGGTTGTATAATAAATGTATGTTTAACTTTTAGGAAATTGGCAAACTGTTTTCCAAAGTGCCTATACCTTCTGCATTCCCTTAGCAATGTATTAAGAGCTCCAGTTTTCCATATACTCACCAACAATTAATATGATCAGCCTTTTGAAATATAACTATTTAAATGGGTATGTAATGGTATCTTATTGTGGTTTTCATTTTTATTTTCCTAATGACAAATTATATTGAGCATCTTTTCATGTGCTTATTATATATCTTCTTTGGGAAAGTGTCTATTTAGATCTTTGCCTATTTTTGTTATTGAGTTGCTCATCTTCTTATTTTTTGGTTGTAAAAATTTCTTTATATGTTGATATTTCTCCTAGTCTGTGGCTTGTCTTTGCATTTTTTATTGGTATCTTTTGAAGAGCAAATGTTTTTTTATTTTGGTAATGTTCAATTTATCTTTTTTTCTTTTATGGATCATACTTTTAGTATATATCTAAGAAATATACCTAATCCAAGGTCACAAGGCTATTTTCTTATGTTAGAACTAATGACTTCTCTTCCTTTAAAAATGACTAAAAGTCATCTGGATACCACAACAATGGCTTGGCAGTCTCTGTTAGTTTTATGATTTAGTGGTTGTGGTGAATGATAGGGGTCAGAAAGCACGGTGTACTGTTGTCATTTAAAATAATTATAACCTGGCCCCAGAAGTCTTATATCATCCGTTCTGCTGAGCACTATACTCAAAAAATCTCCTCTTGCCATCCGTATCTTTTCTGACCACCCCCTAGCCTCAGGCAGCCATTGATCTGTACATAATTGATTTTTAGTTTATCAAATTAAATTTAATTGAATCCTCTAAAATTCCATGCACATTTTACTCTTTGTGTGAGAAGATGGCACTCTTGATGCTCCTTTTGAAGGAGAAGTTAACTCACTGTACCTCGCTTAGTACTTTAAAATTCATCTAATATAATAAAGTCAAAACTCAATAACACAACATTTAAGTTCACTCACAACCTTGTACCAACTTGCTATTTCTGTCCCATGTATCCTTCAGCCCCATTTGAGCACTTGCCAGAAACACGCCGTACCTTTGATGCCTCTGTGACTTTACTTATGGCTTCCATCTCCTGTATCTGGAAGATTTTTGTTACTCTTCCAATACCAAGTTCAGATCTCACCTCTGAAGTCTTTCCTCAGAAAAAGTCTCCTCGAGCAGAATTGTTTGCATCCTACTCCCTGCTTCCATTGGCTCTGGCCCTGCTGCTAGTAGAGCACTTATCACATTTTTTTTTTATTATTTACTTTTCATAGAGCTCATGTCCCTCTCCCAAGCCTAGAGTTGAGCACTTCGGGGGCATAAATTATGTCAAATTCACTTCTAAATTCCTGCCTTCTAAGTATCTGAAATTTAATAGATATGCCGTGAATATTTTAAATAAAATGTTTAAAATCCGTCCTATAAAGAAGTCTAAGTGCACTTAGACACAGCTCTAATGCTGCAGTTTTAAGACTTTCTGAATAAAAATGAGTGCTCTTCTCTTTAAGCTCTGCCATTTCAGAGGTACCCAGGCTGGCAGCCCTCTTGGGCATCACTACCTCTGTACCATGAGTGTGAGCTTTCTTCTTAATTTTGTAACTTTACCCTCCATTTAGAATTCTTAGCATCCAATGTAGAGATTATTTTTGCTTGCTTCCCCTTCTTGAGCAATATACTCAGAAATGTATACAAGATGACTTGTCTCTATTTAAACCCTTGCTCTCAATTGAAACCAAAAGTACATCTTTCAAACATGACTATTATTTACTGCTTCTTCTTTGTATACCCGTTAGCTTAATTTGCAAGGTTTGTATATAAGAACTAGTTTCTTTAGTTAAATGTAGAGAGAGAAAAAAAAGAGAGAGTTTATATATCTTGTTTTATAACCAACTTTGATAAGTAATCAGAAGTTAACATTGAGCTGTGATTGAGTGTTGACAGATCTGCTAGAGCTCATTCTAAAAGGGTACTTAGGCCTTTTCAGTACAAAAATAACTTGTTTCTTTACAAGGCTTATGAGGAGAGTTGGAGACCAATGATTAATGTTTTATACTCTAGTAAGGGCCTATAATAATCTTATTTTAAATTTTTGATGGAAACAAAAACCTAAACTTTGAAAGCCTTCTTCAGACAGAGTAACAATATATTTGAGATACTGCCCCTGGCCTAGTGAAATATGGCAAGAGGGCCCCCAGTGTTTACCAACTTAATCCTGAGCCCACTGACTGGGCAGGGAGAGGAATGGTTTCTTCCTGCCTATGCCTGAGCAGTCCCCATACTCACACTCAATACTCTATAATAGCCATAGGCAATCATTTTTTTTTTTTTTTTTTTTTTTGGCTGTAGGAGTGTCCATAGGTTCCATCTCTCACATCCCTTAGTCTCAAATCTTCTTCCTGGTCATTTCCCTTGGGATCCTTTCTGCTACCTCTTGTGTGGATTGTGTTCTTTATCTAGCCCTTTGACTTCTAGACTGTGTTGATTGCTCTGCCAGAGTTTGAATCGCCTTCTTCACAAGAGTTTCCCTCTCGCTTTGCCCAAGTTGGCTCCATTGAACACAGAGATCCAGCAGGTGGTCCCCAGAAACCATTTCTCAGCCGAGAGCCAAGAGCCCCAAGCCTACTTTTCTCTGAAAAGGAACTGGTTACAGACTTGCCTTACCTGCTCATATCATGCTACCTTTCGTTGAGATGGTAACATGTAGTTGATACTCATATCCATTCCTTCCTTGCCTGCCTTCATCAGATCCAATAACCAGCAGCCTCACAGAATCTGATGCTTAACTCTGTGTTTTCCAATTTCTGGTCTTGGGTTTTCTTTTCTTTTGTTGTGACATCTTAATGGTTGTACTACTGATGGCTACTTTGTTTGGTTCCGCTTACATTTTAATACAGAGGTCCCTAGCCTCCAGGTTGTGGACCAGTATGGTCTGTGGCCTGTTAGCAGCCGGGCTGCACAGCGGGAGTTGAGCTGCAGGTGAGTGAACGAATACAGGCTTCATCTCTATTTGCAGCCACTCCTCAGAGCTAGCCTGGCATCACTGCCTCAGCTCCACCTCAAATCATCAAGCATTACTTCTCATAGGAGCACAGGTCCCTGGTGTCAAAAAGGTTGAAGACCACCGTTTTAACAGATACAGCTCTCATAATTCAAAGAGTAGGGCTGAAAGTGACCTTGATGTTCTAAACATTACCCCTTACAGAGGTGCTTCTATGTGAACATTTTTTCTTGAAATCTTTGTGATTTCTTTCATGTGCTTAAACAAATTTTTTCCCATAGGTATCTTTCAGCCCAGTTTCTTTATGAATTATAATTTCCAACCCTCCAAAAAGTGATGATGATGATAATTATAATAATGTAACTTAAAAAAAAAAATTCTTACATCTCCATTTCTTTCATTGCTTTCTCTTTGTCCTCCTGTTTCACTTTTCCTTCTTCCCAACTCTCTTTCCACAAAGGCACAAATATTTGTCTTTAGGAAATAAATGCTCTGTGTACCCACAAAAATTTTTCCACGAAAACTCAACTGGAGAAACACAAAGAGGCAGTAATTCTAGGTTTAATGTTCTTATCAACCAACTTTGATAAAAACCTCCAAGAGGTTTTTCTGTCCCAATTCTTCCAGGGAGATGGACACTTGGAACAAGAACAGTTTCTTCCTGATGTACTCCTAAACCGCTCTTCGAATTGCCATTTCTCTCACTTCAAAGCAGTGACATATATTCTTGCTACAGAGTCCATTTAGTAGTGATAGAAATAAAATATGATGTTCTCATAGGAAAAAAAAATGGTTCCTGAGAAGTCCATGTCTTTTAGCACACACACAGAAGAATATCCTAAAGCTTTGACTGTTAGCTTGACTAAATCTCATATTGCAAAAAATGTTTTTAACATTCACACTTTTGTGTACTTAGCTTTTACAGAGAATATGGACTCCTGAGAAGCTAATATTTAAGTTTTTGGAAAGTGAATTATATTTTAAATGCTCAGAAAGATGCTCAAAACTGATCGATTCTTTTGGAAGCAAATGATCACTTCCTGATTTATTTTTTGGATAAATGCAGATTTTCACATGGCCTATTTAAAGAAAATTAAATGTACAAGGAGCTAAATATTTCATGCATTGCTCCCCTGTTTTGCTGGTAAAGCCTTTGTAGTACAAAATGCATATCAGCAAGTGATTCTGCTTTTTTCTTTATATAGAATAGCCTCTAGCTGGAATGAAGGATTTCCGGCTATTTAGTTTATGATAATAAATCTTTTCCAGCACTGATTACAAGTGGAAAATACAATTCTTCATGTCATATCAGCCTCCTTTTCTCATTTTAATAGTCTTGTGATTAAACAAAACCTAGATACCTTAACAAAATATATTTTGAAATGTTGCAGTGAAGATTGTAGTAATCTATGACATGGCAGGAGTGACATTCTTTGGGTTGGATAAATCTGGGCCTTCTGCCTCCCCACCCCTGTACTTAGGTCCATGTTTGGGGGAACCCCAAGTTATAGGAAAGGGTGATTCAGAAACACAGCTGGGAAGTAGGCAGAGGAGGTGGCTGCAGCCAACCAGCTCCCATACGGCCCTTGCTCACCACTATTGTCTTTCTTCCTGACTGATCATTGAGATGAAACATAAGGTGGCCTTCCTGTAGAATGTCACATCTGAAACTCTTTCCAGGAAAGGTGCCTTCAGATTTACTGTAAATCAAGCATACACTTTGTGACAGAGATAGAAGTACTCACTAAATATTTCACAGGCACCTGACATTTCCCAGACTCCCTTGTGGTTATTATAGTCATCAACTTCTTCCGCTTAATGGGTTGTGAGCAAAAGATGTGTACATCATATCTGGGCAGAGGTAGTTAAGAGAAGGAGAACATGGGGGCTCTGAAAGCCACATGTTGAAAGGGCCGCATCACAAAATGGTGGATTCTTACTGTCAGCCTGGAGCAGACCTCTGCTTTCCCCCACTGGACATTAGCATGGGTGAGGTATGAAATGTACTGTGCTAAACAGAGACCTCTGGGTTAATTTCTCACTGCAGTATAGGTTCATTCTCTCTCATGGTTTCTCTAATCCCCAAAGCCCCCTCCAACGCCATTAGGAGAAGAGCACACATTGAGATTTTGATCCATGCCCTATATCTCCACACTGAATGGCTTATACTGTTCAGCAAGAATAACAGTTTGTAAGTCCTGACTTCTTATATTTGAAATGTAATTTAGCTTTTTTTAAAAAAAAAATGACTAGCCTACCAGGTATTCTAAACTGCTGTTATCTACTAGTAAATGGCTGCCATTATTCCATTTGTTCTTTACTTGACAGATAGATAAGGAATAGCCCCTTTAAAATACTAATATTCCTTATGGCCTTTTTTTCTGAAGGTTTCACTAAACTGTTTCTGATCCTTACATCTTTTCAGTGATATTTGTAGAAATCTCAATTTATAGGAAGATAGAGTCAGAGCTTCTTTCAGTGACTCGACAAATGTGTTCGAATATGTCACTCTCGACACTGGTATTCAAAATTAAATTTACATTTCTCAGATTTCACCTTTAGAGCAGTTTCCAACATTTCATTTTTAAAAATTAGAACTTTTTTGTTTTAAAATCGAAAGGAAATCAGTTGGGAAGTGGCCTTATGATGACAGAATAGACCTGTCTCTCTAGCTTAATTTTTGCTTTTGTGTATTAGAAATAAATTGTTATAATGCCTAAGACTCTCAATTAGGCATAACCCACAATTATTTTAGTGTAAACAAATTTGTTGAACATCAGTGATTACCAGCTTCTGTTTGTTCTGAGTAAAGGTTTTGTGTGAGAAATGTAACTTAAGTCTGTGCCTTTTGACTGTGTCGACAAATATATAAGGAAGTATATCTAGAAAAAAAAAACAATGATACATAATTTTAGAAAGAACACCTACATCACCAGATTATTCATTTAGAATTCCTGTGATTCCAGCCATGCTCTTGTAAGTAGATCTTTGTATTTAAATTATCAATCTTCTTAAATGTGCATATTAGGGTCTTTCTTACTGCAAGAAATAGCCAGTCTCCATTTATATTAATTAATTGTTTCAGATAGCTATGCTATATAATAAATCACCCCTAAAACGTGTGGCTTAAAATAACAACAATTTATTATTTATCATAATTCTGAGGGTTTTTTTAGCTCTCAGAAGGTTAAGATCTGGGCTTCTGTTCTCAGATGGTTCTTCCATTGCACGTGTTTTAACAAGTCACTTACTCCATTGCCTTCCCCTGGGAGCTCAGTTGAGACCAGAAAGTCCAAGATGGTCTTACATCTCCTAGGATCTGTCTACTGGCCTCAGTAGTCTAGTTCAAACTTCCCAGAGGGAACGTTACAAGAGGATGAAGTGTGCAAATGTTCATCATATCTCTGCTTGAATAATTCTTGCTAAAATCCCATTGACCAGAGCATGTCACATGGCTAAGCCCACTGTCATTTTTGAGAGGGAACTACACAAGTGGATGGATGCTGGAAGGAGTGCTTCCTGTGGGCCAAAAAGTAAGAGTCTACCTTCTACGTTGATGTAGGCTTGTTCACAGATAGAAGAAAGACAGGAATGTGTCTCAACTACAACCACTATTCTGGCAAAACTCATAGAGAATTGGATATACACACATACGTGGTTTGGTATACCAAGAATCTTAGAGGCCTGATTATCATAGTGCAAGAGGAACAGATACTTATTATCACCTGTCAGGTGTCCACCACTACTGTGGTCACTTAGGGACTCTTTGTCTCTGTTTCTGCTGATCTTATTGCTGCCCACTGACTTCATACTGCCTTGGTACATCATATCCTCTGCTTACTCATAGTTTCTCATGCTGCTTTGCCTCTTTGTCTGTGCCCCTAACTTTTGACTCATTTGCTCTTTCTGCCTCATATTCACCCTCTCCATGAGACAGGAATTTGTTACCACTTCACTGGGAATTCTTCAGCTCTCTAAAACAGTCAAGTCATCTCACAGGCTCTACACGACTGCTGCCTTTGGTCAGACACCCACCCCTAACTCTTCTAACCTTGGTCAGGATGGTTGTGTCAATGCAGAAAGACAGACTGTGATCACAGCAAGTCTTTGGAGTGGAGTAGTCTTCGTTGTGATTGGATTTGGAGGTGTAAGGGTAAAGAAGTCTTCCTCTGAGAAGCACTGTACCCCTTCTCTCTTACTCCAGCCTTCCTTCCTTTTTCAATCAGCTCTCTCACCTTTGAAGCTGATTCTGACTGTCATCAGATAACTGGCTGGGCAAGTGTAGAGCAGGCGCCATCTTTAGTTAGGGTTGCTATTACTCTCACACATAAGGACTTTCATTAAGCATGCTTTATCCTTTGCCTTAGGTCTCTCAGTTATATCACTGTCTATTATTTCCTTTCTTGTAATTGCTTGCTTAATAAAGGAGGTGTGAAAAAGCTAGTATATAAATAATTTCATGTGTTGTAAATAATTCAATTTCATTGAAAGACACTGGTGTTTTCGATGGTCTAACATCAATGTCAAAAAGGCTTTTTAAATTTTTCTAAATTCAAGAAGTCTTTAAAAATTGTTTTATACATTTTTGTACTTTGTTTTGCATGAAATATATTTAAGAGTCACAAAACTTGATAATAGCGATTCTCTTAAGGGAGAAACTGGGTTTCTAAGTTGCTTACTTTGAATTATATAGTCTTTTATACCTTATGAGTGTTATACCATGTATATATGTTGCCTGCTTTTAAAATTAGTTTTTCAAAATGTGTCTTTGTCTACATTGTCCCGACTTGCAGGTCCTTTAAAAGGCCAGGGCCAGCATGTGGTACAATTCTAACTGGCACTATTCATGACTCCAAAGTAGGACCCCTGAAGTTGTGCTATTGGCAATTCTGTGAAGATCTTTTGTAGATTCTCAGAAACCATTCATACTTTTTTTTAAACATCAGTGACTAAACTTAGTAATTCTGTTTGATAATTTGATAAATGTAAATAAGAGGATATAAAAGGAAAGGAAGTGCTAAGGGCTTCCGAAGGATGTGACAATGTGAGATGGCTGAAAGCTCCAGATCTTTTCAAAAGAACTGGAGCTCTAGGTCTGGCAATTCACATACTATATGTATGTCCTTAAACAGACGACTTTACCATACTGCATCTTAGATTCCTCATCAATAAATTTGAAAATGTAATAGAATTTACCTGTTAGGGTTGTTGTTAAGATGAGATAAATTTATACATGGAGCAGACTTAGTGTAATTGCTGGCACATGGAAGATGCTCAAAGAATAATAGCCATTGTGATTGGTTTATTTTCCTCTCTCATCTATTAAATGGGTATAATACCCACTTTCCTATTTCCTGAAGCTTTTACGAATATCAAATAAGTTAATCAGTTATAGTGCTCTAAGGAACAGAGATTTGAGCTGTTGTCAGGATGTATTCCATTATCTATTATTTGGTTATATATATACATACATATATATACACACATATATATATATATATGTTAATTGTTCACCTTTCCTTAAGTGCTATGCTAGGTTCTAGCTATCAGTTCCTTGTAGAAAGTCTACTATGGGACATCTTTTTGGGCTAGGAGGAAATTAGAAACATGTTTCTTGGTACTTCATTAAGTTTGTCTTGTTATTTAAAGAGATCATTAGAATCTCTGTAGTCATGTATCCCAGACTGCTTTATTCTGAGGAGCATTCATGGTAGTGTCATTGTGTAGATTTATGTGTGTCAAGGTGTTAATTATGTGAAGTCATTGTGCACTTTCTCTGACTTTTCCTCCATAGTCTCAGACTCGAAATCTGTGATTGAAAAGCAAAAATATGGACTAGGAATGGGCATTAATGTGCTTATTCCTTATGGTAAATATTTAACAAAATATAAAAAGTAACTGTCCTAGAGTTCACTGTTGAAAAATGTCTTTCACAGGCAAGATGATATCACACCCACTTAGCTATCCAATCTGTGAGGCCAGGCACTAATGCGTCACCAGAGCAATAATTACTGTACTAAAGGGCATCCAGTCATAGGTTTATTGGCTTAGGTAGTCTATCATGTTATGCTGTGCAATCAGCATTGAATCCCCCAGGCTGGGATGCTGAAAAGTACAACAGACTAGAATGAAATGGTAAGTAGTGCATGGCCTTCCAATTCCTGTAGAGAGCTGGTAAAATTTTTTTAGTTAAGCTAATTTCATCTTTCACTTAAGAGAAAAACAAAGATTGTATTTTCTTACTAATGATGAGACTTCTTAAGTAAACAACAGAAGAGTTATGTTTCTTGGGTTTAATATGAATGAATCCTTTGTCAAAATTTAGATTTTTCAAAATATATATGATAAATAATTCAGGGAAACATTTGCTCTTTGATTTAATATAAATTTTAGGCAAAAAGAAGTAAGGAACCCCCAAACTGCATTTCTTTTCTAATGATGAAAAGTTTACTTAAAGAAGGGAGAATTTTTTTCCCATTCTGTTTTTAGAGGTTCTACAGGTGACATGTGAAAAGTTGCTTTGAATGGAGTTAAATGAAGTAAAATATTAAAAGGCTTTATTGTTTATCATTACACTAGGTCATTTTAACAATATATGTGGTTTCAAATATCAGGATAATTTATATTTCAAAGACGAACCTACCATTTATCTCATTCAAACATGCTTTCAAATGTCTGTGGCAAATATTTTTTGCAAATTACAAGCTATTCTATACTAACGTACTCTTTAGCCTTGAATAAAATAAACATGCTGCTGCTATTTTAAGTCGGGATTTCATTAATTTTAATGTAATTGCATAAACAATTTAGTTTTAGTTCATGCTTTGCATATGAGAGAGAACAGCCATCATTTTCCAAGGTAAACTATAAGGCAGATCGCTCCTATTCGGGCAGGGTGTTGATATCAATATTGAGAGTGCGGAAGCAGTGGTTTTTCTTTGTGAAATATGTAAAGCACGTAACTCTTACAGAGAGAAAGCTCAGTTTTCTGTAGCTCTATTTGATTTTCACTTTGACTGAGTGCCCGGGACCTAGTGCTATCCTTGGGCATTGGGTTTTTCACCTATGACAGCATATGTAGGAGGAGTGGGTGATTTTCCATGGGCAGAAGTCAGAGGATGGGCTGGGCCATTGCTTTGTCCTTCCCAAATGGAGTCTACACTGGAGATGATTTTGTGTCTCTTGGTGCAGTTAACTTACAACTTTGAAGAGAGACTGCATCTTCAGTTGTCATAGTTCATGGCCTCCTCTCATTATGAGGATTTACTTGTGTCTCTTTTAGTAAGTGCTTTCCCAGTTTTTCTTACTATTTTTTCTTTATACAACACTGTGGTTTAATGTGTAATATTTTATTCCACATATACTCTTAAAAGGTAAAGCAGGTCGAATGATACTTTCTTTTCTATGAAGTTGTCTAATGGTTTTCTATATTTTGAAGGATGAGTAGTTAAGGCATCCAGAAAAAAAAATAAATAATAAATGAAGAACTTATAACAGAAATTGTATGTAGTTGCTAAAGATTTTCCAAACATTACAATTTATTTGTATATCTTTTAGAGAGTTTTAGTTCTCCAGCACCTCTTCAGAGAGCTAGGTGCTTAAACTTGATTAGCTTAACACACAAATCCGGGAGGTATGCCATATGTTTTCTCAGTGTTTGATTCTGTAGTTTTCTCTCAATATATGTAGCATGTAGTATCAACTTGTTTTAGTGCCATTTATGCCAGTTATTTTTATTTTTCCTGAAGCTTTTGTGTAAATTCAGACTTAGCATTTTAACATAAAGTCATGAGAGACCAGAGTAAATTTGGCTAAATAATATAGATATGTTTTGTATTTTAGTTAGACATATGGTTTGTATTTTGGTTGTACATGGTTGTATGAGCTTCTATATCTGCCTGTCAATGTTTAAGGATTATTCATATATTATATTATAGAAAGCCAAACTTCCTAGATCTTAAATGAAACCACATAGTATGGATGTTTGATTTACAAATTAATGTTTATATATGTATAATGTTTAAATTTAGCACAATGAGGTTTTTTTTTTTTTTTGTTTTGTTTTGTTTTTTTGTATTTATAGCAAGAAGTATCCAACTACAATTGTAATCAGGTTCAAATCAGAACTCAATTGCTGGCAAAACACATGTTATCAGCATTGTTTCATTTTCTTTTTGCACATTTAAGCTGTATTCCACACACACATAATGTAACAACTAATTTGATCATATTGACAAAAGATTGGTTTTTAAACCAAGTAGTGTAAATATAAATATAGTCTTATGTAGACTATGGTCAGACTGCCTATCTGAATAAAACCTTATGTTCAAAGAGCATAAGTCTCCATTTCATTCCCCTTTTGTCCCTTCATTTTTTTCCTGCAAGTATTAATTTGCTCCCTACCATGTACACTGCGATGAGCTATGGGGACACAATAGGGAAACTGGAAAGTTGCAGTCCCTACCTTTAGGAGGCTATTTGTATTATTACACAAATAAATAATAAAAATCACAAATAATTTGGTAATTAAGCTACTCACATTTGTAATAATGACATCACTCCTACCTTCTTGAGAGAATCATTGGTCACCTCACCTCCCTTCACTAATGAGAAGACATGATTAAACCTTTCTTTTCATGAAGGAGTCTGCTGTGGGACAGAGGTCTGTATTCTGTATTTGTATTCATACTTTCTGGTGGACTGTGAACACCTTACTGAACAGGGCAAACCAGATTAGGTGATGGGAAACATATACAAAGATGGGAGAAGCACTTTCTTTGCCTGAAGGAGTAAGGGAGAGAACATGCATACAAAAAAAAAAAAGTCTATTTATCTCTGTATCTATCTATCTAATATATGTGATGATTAAAACAAGGAATTTCAGGAATTCTTACAGGGTGAAATGGCATCTAGTTTGGGTGATCAGCTGATATTTCAATTTTAATTGATCTATAAAGAAATAAATTGGACTTTCATAAGGAAATATATTAGAGCATTCCAGGGAGAAGAAATAAAATAAACAAAGGCAAGAAAGTGAGAAAATTCAAGGCAAATATTGAAGGATTAACTCCAGAAAGAAAAACACAAACAGGCCATTAAACAAACAAAAAATAGTTATATGTAAATAGGAGAGTATAATGTTGATAGGATACATTGAGGCCAAATTATTATGGGTTTTTACATTTCTTATTTGAGGGCATATTGAACTCTAACCCATATAGTTATCCCCAATGTTTAACCAAAGAAGACCCTTTAGGAAAAATTTATCAGCACTGGTCAAGAAGGTGACTACAGTGAAAAAAAGACCTAGAACTCAGAGCCCAGGCATATCTGTTGCTGTAGTCTAGGTGAGCGATGGGGATAGCCTGAATTGTCAGTGGTTCCTCTGGTAAATCAGTGTTTGGGGTTTGAAACAAATTTGCAACAATGCCCTGAAGCTCCCAGAGATAATCTCTAGACTGGAGAAACCATTAGGCCTCCCCTCTAAAGTCACACTTCTAACTGGTTTATAAACCAAGTCTGTGTGATCAATTAGGAATAGCATGGCAGCCTCTGATATAAATGTAGATGTTTAAAATGGAAAAACCATATAGATGGCAAAGTAGACATAATTTGCCAAGTATTCAAGACCTGATTTCAGCTAATTTATTAATAATTGATTATTCTAGTCCTGAGAGTTAAATATTTAAAAATTAGCTCCCTTTTAGAGTTCATGTATAATACAAGGACTGATTTTCTATGCTGCAGATTTCCACTCTTCATTTTATTCTTTTTAATACACTATTAATTCTTATTCTATCCTTTTTCAGTTTCCTGCCTGAAAATTATTTAAACATTGCACACAAATCTTTTGTGAAAGAAGAAAAGGAAATTCAGTTTGTGGGTCTCAGCAGGAGTTAAGCTAATGCAGCTTAAAATAATGCCGAAAAAGAAGCGCTTATCTGCAGGGAGAGTGCCCCTGATTCTCTTCCTGTGCCAGATGATTAGTGCACTGGAAGTACCTCTCGATCGTAAGTATTAACGTTTTAAAGCTGTTAGGCCCAGGAGTCAAAACCTCCCCAGCATTTACTATCACTCAGAACTGTGTGAATAGAGGTGTCTGTGTGATACTGAAAAGCTAATCAAAATTAATTTGGCTTTTACCTTCAGCACCTGGTGTTTATAAAGAACCACACCATAGAAATGGCCGTTGAAACGGTCAGACCCATTGTTCCCTCCCTATCATTATCTTTCTTACCCCTCAGGTGCCTTTTGTGTACCATGGGGGTGCTGGCCAGAGAAGGAGTGAATCAATCATAGGTTGCCCTGGTCTTCCCAACAGGACTCTTTATGGAAGCAGTTCTACAAGAAAACCAAATAAATTGGTTTAAAATGATCATAGAGACCACCCCCCACTTACCCCTCTCTCTTCTTGCTTCTCCACTATCTCCCTTCATATGCTCAGAGTTCTCTGGAAAAGACTGGGGGATGGTCTTTCAGTCAACCCTATGCCACCTCTGTATACCCGAAACTACCTATAATTCATTTCCCTTGATTTAGACAAGGCAAAATTCACCTTTGATTTTGAATCTTAAATATGAGTATAGAACTAGGAAATATATCTTATCTAAAGCTTAATGAAGGGTCTTCTTTGGTTTAAAAATGTAATCAAAGTTCAAGATGTAAATTTTGAGAATAAAACAAGTCATCTGCAAAAACACTCTTTAAAATGAAGCAAGTAACAGCTTCTATATTAGCCCACTCTTTTCTTAATGATGAAGTTTATGCTGTACTCTCCCTGGTCTGGGTGGCCTATTTATGAAAAATGAAGATAATGCTAAGTTTCAGCTGGTAGCTTTCCCTTCATTGGAAAGCAGAATTTCAAATCTGGACAATTACTATACTTCAGAATTGATTTATTCTTTATCCCTAATCTGCATGACCTCTTTAAATCCATTAGCTTCCTGAATAGAACATCTGTTTGGCAAGCTTTCCAAGGTGCAAGGAAGATAGCACTTTCCTGAAGCTATTCAATTGTTGGGATGTTATTTTTTGCTACAGAGTTGCAACTGCCAGTGGGAAGACATTAAAAAGAGATGTGGTTTGCCCCACACTTTGTTGAATTCCTCTGCTGTGCATCTATAGTCTAAAGTACAATAAAATGCAATATTGTACTTATTTTCAAAACATATTCATTCAATGACCTTAATTTTAATTTTCAAAGAAAGAAGGAAGGAAGGGGGATGAGAGAGAGAGAGAGAGAGAGAGAGAGAGAGAGAGAGAGAGAGAGAGAGAGAGAGAGAGAGAGATATCGTGTAAACCCATTGGAGTTGGAATGCTTAAGCTGGTGCCCTAACAGATATAGGAGAGAGATAAAAACACTGGAAAGAAATGTTTTTGTTCTCTCTTTTGTTAAATGTATCCCCCTTAATCTAAGTGCTCAATCTAACAATCAAAGGGAAGCAGTCACCTATGGCTAACTCAATTATCATGGCTAATGGAGAAGGAGCATAACCATGAAGAAAAGAAAGTCACAGACAACCAAGGTGCTCCTGCATTAACCTTTGCAAGTACAGTGAGAGGCAGCCCTGCAAAATCATTTGAATTGCATGCTAATGTAATTTTTTCCTTGCTCCTATTCCTTACAGCCCTTCTACATGAGCTGCTTCTTGGTGTGGGTACTAGCAATCCCTGGGTGATTGAGTAATTTTGAAGCAGAAATATGCTAACAGTCTGAAAAGTTCGGTTGCTGACTTAGAAATTAACCATGGAAATATAAAACCTAAAACCAGTGTTAGCTTTGGCTTTGATGGATCACTGTCATTGCAGCCATGTAAAATTGTTAAGTATCATTGCCATGTGCATAGTGATGTCTGAGATAATAGGACCGGACACTACACAGTATGTGACAACTCAGATTAATTGTAGATTTCAGCTGTTTTTCAAATTGAACATAATTACTTGTCCAGTGTACAGCATGGATGGAATGAAATTAGCCATACCTATTCCTGGAAGAATCGTTTTTTGCCTACAGCATTTTATTTTGTTCTTGCATATGTTATGTGGGATAGCTGCCGCAGGAATAAACGAAACCATGAATAGGAGTTTCTTTCTCTTACTACTTGACAACTTCAACCTTTGCTATATGGTTTTTTAGGTCAAATCAAATAGACAAGATGCCCCTTTTATCTTCCAGGTTCTAACGTTCTTATTACTAACATCTGGTTTTCTTTAATTCGTTTGCCCACTCACCCGCTGATATTGATGGGGAAAAAGCAAAACTTCTTGAAGACTGTAAGTGTCTTTCTGTAATTACTAGGCAGTGTGAAAAATTGGCCATCTCTTTGTTTTTGAATTAATAGTGTGAATTAAATGCACGATTTTTATGTTTTGTGACTAATGTCTTTTTAAGCATGTGTATTTACTGTGGCTAACCATTTAAATACCAAGAAGCAAGTTTCATATATTCCCTGCATGAATTCTGAAGACACAGGTATTATTATTTTTCTTTTACCTATATTATGCTCTACTAACTTCTGTGCTTTTTCACATCTGATGTAACTCAATGAGAAAATTCACAAAATTTAAAAGAATGACTATCTGGTTCTAAATGCTATTTAATATTTGCTGGAATAGAGGCATGTCTTTTGGTATCTTTTAGAATGTGGATGCATGCAGACACTTCATCCAAATACCCTCTTATTCTTCACCTTATGGACTGTGTAGACATGTGTTTTCAGGTGTCATTAGTATCATGGCCTGTCGAATTTAAATATTGTTTTGAAGTGTGCAAAAGGCAATAAACATCACCTCATACACACAGTGTTTCTGAGTGGTTTGCTCTGAGTGAAACTTTTGCTGCCTCTGACAGTTGGGCATCATCTATTATCTATCTTAAAAATAGTTTCAAAGCATTTGAAAAATCCTTTGATATTGGATTAACCAGGACAATTATGCAAAATCACCTTTTTTTCCCTTATTACTTCAAAGCATTTGTTAGTTGCCAGGTGACCTAAGCACTATTCAAACAGGTACATCTGGACAGTAAACTCCTGCCAGTTAAGAGTGGCATCTAGGCCAAATCTGTTGCAGACACATGAATAAAAGTTCTGGGTCTGAAACTACCAGCCTTGCACCTCTGTCACTTGCAGAAAAGCTCAAGGAATTGGGCTGAGTCACTCCTAAGGATTCCTTCACCTACAACCTATGTCCACCATTCCCTGGGTGTGAAATTCAAGCTTCTTTCCATCATCCCAGACTCTATATTCCCAGAGCCTAAAGGATCACTCAGAGGTGAAACTGGTGTAAATAAAAATGATTATGATAATAATGTAAACATAGCTAACATCAAAACCATTATAGTATTGACATGTACTAAGAATTTTACAAAAATTCTTTAGTTTTCCCAGTGACTCTAGAAGTTAGATACCACTTTTAAACCCTGTTTTCTCCCTAAGGACACTAGGTTTTACGGAAGTTAAGAAAGTTGCTTTAAGTTTCACTGTTGGTAAGAAAGAAACAGATTAGTCCTTAGCCACCAGACCAAAATGCTCACTGGCATTGGAAACTGATAGAGAAGAATGAGGGTTCTGTGTTGTAGTGGAGACTGAGAGGAACAGCAGGATTGTCAGGAGAATGAGGAAGGGGATAAATCTTGCTAAAGGGAGGGGAAATTGATACTACACAGTATCCAGCATTTAATAGGTGAACAATAAATGATGACAATAATGGATTTAGCTTTTGATCTGTATTTTAGGTGTTATTTGGGTATTTAGTAAAGGACATCTAGTGGACAGGACAAGACTGGAGACAAAACAAGAGAAGAGAACCATGTTTGCAGATTTGTAAGACATTAAACATGTGATAAATTTAGCCCTGGCAACAGTTAACCACAGTAAACAAAGATAAGAGCTGAGGGCAGTTATTAAGCTTGTGGAAACACTTGTTGGTAGGTGGAAGAGGTTTCACGGAGGAAGCACAGAGTGGGGGCAGAGAAGAAAGGGAAGATGTAGAATATGAAAACCTTCAATAATCCAGAGTGTCAAATGCAAAAGGGAAGGAGAGTGCGAGTCTAAGAGAGGGCCTTGGGAAAAGCTTCATGAGCAGAGGAGAGCACCCTGGAGCAGGGTCACTGCCTGGCCCAGCTCTAGGGGACCATTCCCATTGTGGTTCAGGTTCTCAGCCTCAGCACTGCTGACTTTGAGCTCAGATAAGTCTTTGTTCTGGGGGGGCTTTTTTGTACCTTGTGAAATGTTTAGCAGCATCCCTGGCCTCTACACACCACATGCCAGTACCCACCCTCCCCACCTTCCCAACCCCAAGCTTCAGTGGTGATAACCAAAACTGTCTCCAGATTTGGTCAAATGTCTCCCAAGGGGTGGGGGCAAATTGCCCCTGGTTGAGAACCTCTGGTGTGTGTAAACGGCTCTCCCTGGATTTATGCAAGGCAGTGGCTTCTACCAGGAGAGTTTGGATCTTTTCCGTTTTGTGCCTTAGTTGTTGCTGTGAACGAGAAAGAATTTGAAATAGGTTATCTCTCCAGTTCCTTCCTGTTCTAACATTCTGTGATTCTGACTTCACAGGAAGGGCATGGCGATCTTAGACTGACTTAAACGATGGACATCCAAATGCTTGCTTTCTTCAGATTAAATTGTTCTGAGTTAGAAGGGTTTCCTCCTATGGTTTGATAATAAATGATCAGAGGAACACATTGAAGAGTGAAATGGAAATACTGTCTCCTATAACAGAGAACTTCCAAAAATCCTCCTATCTTCTAAATAAGACTTTTATCTTTATTCTTAGTAGCTACCTACCTCCTGGCTCTAATAAAACATGTCAGATCTCTAATTAAAGCATCTTTTCAACATTAACTTTTCAAATTTATTTGTTCTCATCATATTTTAATTATATTAACACAAGAATGAACTATAAATCAGTTACTTTTTCTTAAGAAACACAACTTTACCTATAACTTAAATTTCATTGGAAGGACTTGTTTGAACCAAAGGGCTCAGGGGAATTTCTCATTGTTACATCAGAAGAGAAGCTTTCTTAATATTCAGCTTGTATTGGTAATTACTTCTCCAAACTTTTAGTGGGGGAAAATGAGCTTTGTGAGTACTTATAAAGTTACCAAAAGGAAATTATGCCTTAACTTTAAAGTTTTAGAAGGCTGTTAGTTAAAATATACTCAGATATGTGCTGCCATCATAGAAATTATTGAAAACATTTGGAGCATATTTATCATAGGGTGATTTTGATATAGAAAAAAATGATTGGTATTATGATATTAAATGAATTATTTCTTTACATTTTTCTTCTTTCTACAATTAAGTGGTACAACCTCCAACCATTACTCAACAGTCTCCAAAAGATTATATTATTGACCCCCGGGAGAATATTGTAATCCAGTGTGAGGCCAAAGGAAAACCTCCTCCAAGGTGGGTGTGCTTTCTGCTTTGTGATAGTCCTGAAAGTAAGCGCTGAGATTAATGCCGAAGTTAATTTCAGGTCCTGCACATCTCTAAAGCATCATTTATAGGTTCATTCTTTTGTTTCTCTGCTTAATTAAAGTCAGTTTGTTCTTAAAAACCCAGATGATTGTACTCATACCCTTCTGAAAAATGCTCAAAAATTGTGAGGAGATGTGGAAAGACCCTTCTATTGGCTGTAATCGGCTAATGACATGGGGACATCTTTTTATTCTTGGCCTCAGTTTCTTCATCTGTAAAATAAACAAGTTGAATTCAATGATTTCTAAGATCTCTCTTATCTCTAGAGAGGTCTGTAAAATAGTCCTAAGTGGGTTTCCAAACTTGGCAGGGTTCAGTATTTCCAAAAGAATCTTGGCAAACGCGCTACGTGGTGTCTTAGAGTTAGGAGAGATGTTAAAGACCAATATATTTTATAAGTGGGAAACTGCCTAGAAATGCTAGGTAACTTATCCAAGGTCCCATAGTGAATCAGTGGATGATTTGTAACTTGTTCAGGAATATATAAGAGTTTTGGAAAACTGGATTATTATTAAAATATAATGTGGATTTTTTAAGTAATAAAGAAATGAACGTTTCTAAATATTTTATTTCTGACTTTGTCTATTATAGACTGGCACCTCAGAAAAAAATTAACTGGTACTAAATATTTAAGTATATTAAAACTTTCATCAGAGGTTTACTTAAAAACCATATATTCTGCTATATATTGCTCTGTTATTGGAAACCCTCTAGCAGCCAGGCCCAACTATGTCGTTTGTTGGATTTTCCCTTCAGTTTCACACTTATTTATTAGCTCCTATAACTCTCTGTAAGGCAGAATCTTTCCATCTCAGCACTCAATATTGTAGGCCAGATAATTTTTTGTTGTGATGATGGGGGCTCTCCTGTGTATTTTGGGATATTTAGCAGCATCCCTGGCCTGTACCTACTATATGCCAGTAGCACCCGCCACCACCATCTCCCACCCTAGCAGTTGTGACAACCACTAATACCAAGAATAAGCAGTGGGCCTGGAAAACATAGTCATGCATTTGCATGAGCATGGCTATTGTTAATTTGTGGCTAGCTTATAACGTATGAGCAGTGTGACTTTTATATAAGGGAATCTTTTATACCAATAAAACTGAGAAAGGAGAATTTCAGTTGACAATTTGAAATGCTTTTAAGAAATTTATAAAATCATCTCTAGAATTAAAATTTGTCAAAATATTTTAAATATAGAATTACCACTTTTAATAACCAATATTTAAAACACCACTGAATTCATATTTCTTCCCCTCCTTCCAACCTACACTTTGCATTTTGGTAACTTGAACCATGCCTGATTACTTGTGAAGGCTTTTCTTGTCACATTTTAGCCAAGAGCAAAATTTGGTGGATAGGTTATCAACTCTATGAACAACAGAATTTACAATAAAAATGCTAATGAAGCTCTAAGAGAGTGCCTAGGAGACCTGCTTCCAGTCTTTGAAAAATGACAGGCAAGTTGTATGCATGATTTCTTTATTGAGTCACAGTTCAGCTAGTTCTAATGAAGAGAAGTACTTTAAAATGTATGGCCAGCACTTTTTGTAAGTGATGATTCAATGAAACATTTAGGTATGGAGTCTATTGCTCTTTTACTGAATATTAAAATCTAATAATAATTTCTAGAAACCCATAAACTGCTAGGGATTTGTTAAAGAGTAAGTAACCCTGTTTTTCTGAACCATTAACAAACTTAAACCTTTATGTGTTGAGCAGCTTCTCCTGGACCCGAAATGGAACTCATTTTGACATAGATAAAGACCTTCTTGTCACCATGAAGCCTGACTCAGGAACTCTCATAATTAACATCATGAGCGAAGGGAAAGTAGAGATTTATGAAGGAGTCTATCAGTGTACAGCCAGGAATGAACGCGGAGCTGCAATTTCTAATAACATTGTTGTTCGTCCATCCAGTAAGTGAGACTTGTCCACCAAATAGGTGGATCTTTTTAAAATATGGCTCTGAGATTCAGCATCTGTTACATCATCTAAATACTATTACAAGAAAGTAATGGCACTAATTCCAATACTCTTATTTGAATTAGTGCATAAAATTTGCATAAAAATTATTGCTCCTTTCCTCTTCACCCTAAGTTCTCAGCGTAATGCTTTTCAGTCTAATGTCTTTTATATGAGTCCAGAATAAAATACCAGGGGTAAGAAAAGTGTTTGTTTCTCAAATTGGCCTAATTATTAATTTCTCATGTGGTTTTCTTCCAGCTTTATTGAAATATAATAGACAATTAGTTGCTTGTATTTACATTGTATAATTCAATGAGTTTTTTCAATAATAGTTGGCATACAATAATATATTAGTTTCATAGTACTAATATAGTGATTAGAAATCTATATAACTCACAAAGTGATCACCCCACTGAGTCTAGTACTCCTCCTTACATATTTATTGCATTATAAACTACTTTCCTTATGCTACACTTTAATCTCCATGTCTATTTTGTAACTATTCATTTATACTTCTTAATCCTTTTGCCCTTTTTTGCTGTCCCCCAACTCCTCTCCCATCTAGTAGCTTTCAAAATATTCTCTGTATCTATGAGTTGATTTCCATTTTGTTGTTGCTTATTTTGTTCTTTAGATTCCACATGTATGTGAAATCATGTGATCTGTGTCTTTCTCTATCTGACCTATTTCCATATCCTCTAGCTTCATCAAAGCAATATCTTTTTCCATCCCCTTCCTTTTAGTATGTGTGTGTGTCTTTTAATCTGAAATAAATCTCTTGTAGGCAGTGTATGTAAGGGTCTTGTTTTCTTAAACATTTGGCTTCCCTATCTTGATTGGAGCACTTAATTCTTATCCATTTGAGGGACTTGTTGATAGGAATATAGTAGTTATTACCATTCTTTATTCCTGTTTTCGATACATGTTTTTTCTTCTTAAAGAAGTCCCTCCAACATTTCCTTTAATACTAGCTTGGTGTTGATACATTCCTTTAGCTTATTTTTGTCTAGGAAGCTCTTTATTTGTCCTTCAATTTTAAACGATAGCTTTGCCGGATAAAGAATTCTTGTTTGTAGATCCTAGGTTTTCATCACTTTGAATATTTTCTGTTAAGCCCTTCTGTCTTGCATGGTTTCTTTTGAGAAATCAGCTGCCGGTTTTATGGATTCTCCTTTGTAGGTAACTAACTGCTTTTCTCTTGCTGCTTTTAAGATTCTCTTTTTGTATTTAACCTTTGACTTTTTAATTATAATTTATCTTGGTGTGGGCCTCTTTGGGTTCATCTTTTTTGGGTTTATCTTTTCTCTCTGAGTTTCCTGGGGTTATATATCTATTTCCTTCACCAAGTGAGGGAAGTTTTCATCATTATTTCTTCAAATAGCTCTTCAACTTCTTGTTTTCCTTCCAGTACCCCTATGACACAGAAATTTTTACATTTAATTGTATCCCATAGGCTCCTTAAATTATTATTATAGTCTTGGCTTATTTTTTCTTGCCATTCTGATTAAGCGTCCTTGGCTTCCCCATCCCCTATATTGGTGGCTCAATTCTCTTTTTTATCCACTCTGTTGATACCCTCTAATATATTCTTCATCTCAGATAATATATTCTTCATTTATGACTGGTTCCCTTTTATAATTTCCATTTCAATTTTCATATTTTTATCTCTTTGTTAAAGTTCTCACTGAGTTCATCTTCCCTTTCCTGTTTATTGAGCATCTTTATAACCAGTGTTTTGAATGCTGCCTCTGTTAGATTGGTTGACTCCAGTGGATCTCTGTTCTGTTCTCTCATGGTTTCTGCTTCTTTGTCTTCCCATTTTGGCTGCTTTTTTGTGTCAATTTCTATGTACTAAGCAAAGCTCCTAAGTCTGCTGGTCTTATTAGCATGGCTTTGTATAGTAGGTGTCCATTGGCACAGTCCCGAGAGGAGTTCAGCTGCAGGCCAAATTTAGCCCCAGCCTGTGCCCCTCTGGGGCCACTGTTAAGATTCAGCAAGCAATCTACATCTGTTGTGCTTATAGTTGCCTCAAGAGGTCACGTCAGAAGCTGAGGCCAGCTCCCACCAGTGTGAGTCTTGATGCTGCTCAGCAAGAGGCACCTGACTAAGCGAGGACACATCTGTATGGGGCTTGGGTGAGGTCATGAGTTGCGGGAGGCGGAGTTTCAGGAAATCCAGTTTGATGTTATTCAGTTTGATGATGTCTCAGCTGTGGTACACTGTATCCGCACACTGGGAGCAGGGAGGGCTCAACAGAGGAACAATGGATACTACCCAGCACCTTTGCAGAGGAGATATCCTTGCCTCTGGTCCTCGCTCCAACAACTCAGTGTCCCCTTATAAGTCCCTAGTGCCCCCCGTGGAGCTGATCCAGCTCTGATGTTTAGAGCAAGCAGGTCTATCACCGCGAAAGTACACTCACAGACACAGCCCCTTTAAGAGGTGTCTGCAGCTGCCAGCTGCCGCTGCCATAGCCTCTACCCTAGTCAGCCAGTGGGGACCAGGCAATCTTGTGTCTTTGCCCCCTCCTACCTTCTACCTTTACAGGTTGATTAATTATTTTCTTGCTCATTATAGTGCTTCTGTTCATCTAGATCTCCAGCAACTTTGCTTGCTGTTTGCTCTGTGTTTCTGTCACAGTTTGATTTGGTAGCAAGAAGGATTGAACAAAGCCTCTGTCATCTACACCATTTTTTTCCCCAGAGATCCTCATGTGTTTTATGTATAAGCAAATTTCCTACAGCCAGATGGATATAAATTCAGTATGAAATAGGCAATCAAGGACTAAGTATTATTATTTAAAACTTGTTTTCAAAATTTCACTGGAAATACAGTGGCCTCACTACCTTGATGTTATTGGGGCTCTTTGCAGTGATCCATACCCAAATCTTCTCAACAACTCAAGGGCATATATTTAAAGAAAAATGACCATTTCAGTTCTGGTCTTTTTTAAAGCTATTTTTATTACATGTGTAATATATGTTCGTTATGTAAAAAATTAATTTCAAGTGGAAAAGAAATTTTAAAATTACTTCTGAATTCTTCCATTCAAGAAAATAACTAATGCTTTTTCTGTTATTTTTTAGCCATATATGTTTGTATGTATTTAAAACAATCTCATTCTGAAGTATTATTTTATAACCTTTTCTGACTTATCTATGATATATGTAATCTCATATCAATCTTATAATAAGTATACTGGTATAATATATAATACTCTATGATATTGAAAGGTTTATAGTTATATAACAAATCTTTTGGCATTTAAGTGTTTTCCATTCTTTTGTGAAGAACATACTTTTAGGAAAATTATGTATCTTCTTAATGATTTATTTAATAAGTTCTTAGGCTTAGAATTTCTGGCTCAAAATTTATACTATTAATGACAGTAAAGGAAAACTGTCATTTTTTTTTTAAATTTGGTCACTGTATTTAAAAATTACTTTAATATACATAAATTCTGAATTACTGTTTCCCCAAAAGTTTAGTTTGTTTTTGGTGTTCTTTTTCTTTTTCAATGTAGAAACAACAGAAGTTTTTATTTTATTTCATAGGATCACCATTGTGGACCAAAGAAAAACTTGAACCAATAATACTTCAAAATGGCCAGCCTTTGGTACTTCCCTGCAGACCCCCAGTTGGATTGCCATCACCTATAATATTTTGGATGGATAACTGTAAGTTTTAAAAATATAAATTTGCTTTCTTCAAGAGTCTTATGATTATTTGCTGTCATAATAAATTTTTACTTCCTGTGATTCATAAAATGTTTATAAAATGTTTTAGAGATGCTTGGAAAAATAAATGTTCATTAAAGTAAATAGTGTCTTATTTCATTCATTCACTTGATTTTTGAATACTTACTATGTACTACACATTACAATAAAATAAACAAGTTTCCAGCTCTCACTTAGCTTATAATCTTTGCAGTGAAAATAGATGGAGATGGAGAAGGAAACAGGCAGTAAATGCATTTAGAAAATACGTGTTTGTTGGCAATAAGCAATATACAGAAAAATAAGCACAGTTTTGAGCAGAGACTTAAAGGAATGTGTGAGCAAAGCAATCCCCTAAATATCTGTGTTAAGGGAAAACTGATACAAGCCCCTAAAGTAAGGGGCACCCTGGTATGCATAAAAGGCAGCAGGGAGGCAAGGGGGGCCAGACCAAGTGGGCCAAGGGAGAAAGTGATAGAAAAGGTCAGAAAGTACAGGGGTTTAATACAGAGGGCTTGTCTTTTATTCTGACTGAAGTAGGGAAACAGTGAAGAAGTGACTTTACCTAAAACGATACAAATAGTAATAGCATAGCATTTGTTCATGTGTGGAAAATGTAAGGGACAAAAGAGAGAGTTGGCCTCCTGTTCGGAGACCACTGCCATTGTTTAGGCAGGAGTTGATGCTAATTTGGACTCAGGTCATGGCAGTCAAGTGGGTAAGAAATGGTCGGATTCTGGATATATTTTGGAGGTAGATCCTCTAGAATTTATCGGAGTCAGGATGGGGACATGAGAGAGAAAAATCAAAGATAACTACGAAGTTGAAGACTGAGCAACTGGTAAAATGGAATTGCCATTTTATGAAATAGCAGAAGCCCAAAAAGTGGAGGAAATCAAGCTATTTCAGATGTGTTATATTTTTTCATTCAAGTTTTGTTTTTTGTTTTTTATCCCCAACAATAGCTAATATTTACTGGACATTTACTAAGTGTTAGTCCCTTTGCCAAGGACTTTATGTGGGTTATCTCATCAATTTTTTACAACAACCCTGTGAGGCATGTCTGGTTAGTCTTTCCACTTTTTAGATGAGGAAACTGAGGCACAGAGAAATGAATTCTTCCCATTAGGCAATTTAACGTTTGGCCACCCATCCCTATCCTTTCAGGGATTGTTTGTTGCTCTGCCTCTCCCACCCTCGCAGACCACCTGAGCTAATAGGTTAGCATGTTACCTTTGAGGTCCCACATGGGTCTGCTAGAAGACTAGGAAATCAGGATTTGAGATGTGAGAGCCCTGTAAGACATCCATTGGGAGATACCTAACAGGAGTCAAAGCTACATGAGTCAGAAGAAGATTCAGAGCTCCAGTCAGTAGTGTATGAGTGTTTGGTGTAGGTGCTTCCTAGAGCCAGGGCCTGAATGATTGAACTGAAGAAAGGAGTGCAGTCCATGAAAAGCAAATCCTGGGGGACTGAGACCAGGAGCCCTCCAGGGGCCAAGCACTTAGGGAAGCCAACAAAGTAAATGAGAAAGAGAGTCACTGCATTAAGAAGAGAACAGAGTGATGTTCCCAGGACAAGGTGAACAAAGAGTGTCGAGAAGACGAAACAATTAGCTTTCAAATGCTGCTGAAAAACCCGGTAACTTCTGATCTGAGAAATGCCTATTAAACTTGGCAACGTGGAGGTCACTGTTGACCTTGACAAGAGTCATTTAGATGGAATGGTGGTGATGAATGCAAAATATTTGTGGGGAGTATATTCTGTTCTCAGTGACATGATTTCCTCTGAAATCACAGGTCGTACATATTACTAAGGATAAAGCTTACCTACTTACCTCTAACATGTAATTTTTGTTTTTGACTTAGTTGAAAACACTCAGAGTATCACAAAGAAATGGAAAATAAATATATACATGAATAAATGAGCCAAATATATTTTTCTTATAGTTATATAACAGCTTTTACAGACTTTGAAAAAATAAGTAAAAAATGAGCTCTGTATGACATTAATAACAGTATCCAAATATCACTGCCAAAATGAAGCCAGGTATTTGGTCTTCAGTTCTTATTCAGAAATGATGATTTTTTCCACTTAAGAGATATATACATGTTAAGTCTCATAATCTATGAATATGTAACTGATTTTTTTCCACATTGTACTGCTGACTATATAATTTACATAAATTTTAGTCAAAGCATCTGGATCTTTCAAATAAAATTGCATAAGAGAAAAAATTCAGATCTGTATCACATTTTTCTTGCAAGATGACATCAATTTATTCCTATCTGCATATATTTTTTCCCCAGTATAATGCAAAAAAACTCAATGGACACTTTAATTTGATCTACCAACTCCCATCAATAATAAAATACAGCAGGAGAAATGGAAGAGAATTATCATATGCTTATATTTGACTTTTTGTATTCACTAAATAAATGTACCTTATTTTTCTTGTTATTTTTAAAACAATCGTTTCCTTAGGGCAGAGGTTCCCAACCTCCAGGCCTTGGACCGATACTGGTCTGTGACCTGTGAGGAACCAGGCTGCACAGCAGGAGGTCAGAAGCAGGCCAACAAGCCAAGCTTCATCTGTATTTGCAGCCGCTCCACAGCATAGCATCACCACCTCAGCTCCACCTCAGATTATCAGGCATTAGATTCTCATAGGAGCACTGGTCCCTGGTTCCAAATAGGTTGGGGACCTCTGGCTTAGGAATTAATGACTCAAAACCATGAATTTACAACCACTACCCAGATCCTCATCCTGCCCAAGGACTTGGTTAATGTGGCTAACCAACATTCTTCAAGCTTTGGCTCCACATTTTCCTGCCTTTTCCTACCCAAGGGAGTTGCAGGCTTTTAACCATAATTTTGCCTTTTGTGAAATGTTAGATGAGGGCACTTGCTTTAGGAGGAACACAGCTGCATGACTCAGACTGGTGAAATCCTCTGGTCAGACACAACTTTGCCCGAGGCACCTGGGATGTGTGATTTTTCCTAGTTCTTTCACTTCAGGGCTGAAGAATTCTCACAGTTAAGGCTCTGTGAATTGAGTCAGAAGCTTCATGAGGCATATTAGTCAGCCACGTGTAAATTCACACATAAATAAGTGGTCTCACCTCCCCAAGTCCTTCATCTGCCTAGATAATATTCCTTCCATGCCGAAGGCTAGAGTTCCTTAACGGGACCTGAGCCAAAGTAAAACTCAAAGCTAGAAAGTTAGAGTGCTGATAGTTATTCATTTAATTACAGGGTAGGGACCCTGGTATGCCTGACATCTTGTATAGGGCCTAGCTCACAGTTAGGTGCTCTTACAGTATTTGGTGTCTGACTGACTATACAGATGCAACCCAAGTTAACATTCTTATAAATTTTCCTTAATGCACTTTCTAAGGCATGTGTTTATATGTGTTTAATAATTAGGGACTCGTTTAAATTTTAGAAAAAGTCACTTAAATTCATTTGGTAAAGCATGTTTTGGTTTATACGTCCTTAAATAAAACATTTTACTATACAACTCTAATCTCACCTCTGCCCCCTCCAAAGAAATTAGGATCAAGCAGGTATAGTTGGAGTAGTATTGTGCCATTATGTTGTTGTTGTTGTTTATAGTTATTTGCTTTTACTCAAAGAACTTTATAGAGAAAACGTTCAAGTGAAATTCACAGAACTATGAATAGATAAATTTATCTTGCTAATTCGAACAGTGGCCACTTTATGATAGAATGATCTGCATATCTCTTTGCCTTTCTTGCCTTTCTCCAGCCTTTCAAAGACTTCCACAAAGTGAGAGGGTTTCCCAGGGTCTGAATGGAGACCTTTATTTCTCCAATGTTCTCCCAGAGGATACCCGTGAAGACTATATCTGTTATGCCAGATTTAATCACACTCAAACCATACAGCAGAAGCAACCTATTTCTGTGAAGGTGATTTCAGGTAAGAGTTTAGCTTTCTGAATCTCTCTTTCAATGATATTTACAAATGTGTGCAAAATATGTTAAGTATTAAATACTACTGATTGACATAAACAGGTACATTGATCAGGAAACTGTCAATAGTGACTAAAGAGCATGCATACCTAAATACCATATTTTACATTTTTTGCTGTTACTACTATTACCGTTTTCCTGATAACTTTCTGAATCTACTCAGAGTTCTGAGCATTCGCGTGTGCTTTATGCCCCATGATGCCTTTAATTGGCAGTCCTGAAGCTTCATTTCTTTGTTCACATATTACTGGTTGGGGGTGGCTGAGTGAATTAACAAGTTGGTCATATACAATGTAAAGCATTGTATTAGTTGGTAGGGTGGCACTTGGTCAGCATAGTTCTATACATTTGCTTTTGTTGCCCAGTGATTTTTTTTTTTACAATACCTTCTTCTCTACTTTTTGCTTTCTTCATAATATTCTGTTTATTTCAGTGGATGAATTGAATGACACTATAGCTGCTAATTTGAGTGACACTGAGTTTTATGGTGGTGAGTTATGGTGATTGTAACTGATATTCTTTCCTTCATTGTAGAATTTAGTTCACTAACTTCACCTCCATGGCTATTTAACCTTCTTTCTTTATGAAATTTGTAGTTACATGTTTAATACCACTAGAATAAAATGTGTTTCTTGTGAAAGTTAGCTATAAGCTTGCAAACATGCCACTAAAACATTTTCCATGTTGTATGTATAATAATGAAAATTATTATAACTGTTTTCATGTAAAGAGCCATTTCACATGATTTGGAAAAAATCTTTTATATACGTTCAAAATTATATTTTTTTATTTTTTGTCTTGTTCATAATTTTTCTCATTAACTAAATAAGAATTGTCAGAGTGCATTAACTTGTTAGAATACTAACTCTTCAAAGTCTTAGTAACCTGTAGCAACACAACATTAAGTGGATTTTGATAGTAAGTCATCACATTTCCCATCTGTTTTTACATGATATTATCATATAATTAACAATAGTATTTCTCTTAGTTTCATTTAAAATCCAGTCCCTAGCTTCAGTGAAAGTAATCTTTTTAAAAATAGAGCATTTAACTTCATTCTTTTAAAGAGAAAAGAATTTGATTTACTTAAGAGAAATATGGCTCTCAGGTACAGAATAAATAAATGAAAATTATGGATTCTTAATTATATATAAGGCAGAATTTCTGCTGTATTAATTTTTTACCTTTGAGATATAAAGTAAAAAACATTAAGGTACTATCGATTACCAGAGTAGGCATACTACAACTCCTGCCTTACTTTTTTATTTTATTTTAATATACTCTTAAAAAATATAGGCCTCAAAACCATTCCCAAAGTGATTTCAGAGGAGTAATGTTTTCTCCACTATCTCTATAATCTTAGGAAAACTCTAATTTCTCTCAAGTAATATCTCTTCTAATATTTAGTTTTTTCTTCTGAGAAATGAGAATAAATCATATATTACCTTTCATTCAGTTTTTGTGAGCATCAAATAATTAATGCATTAAAATGTTAAAAACCTTAATATGGTGTCATTTCTACTTTTTTTCTGAGAGGCCATGAGAAGATAAGGCTACATCTCCATAAAAAAGAAGGTGACCTGTGTAAATCTCCCTGAGACCTCGGACTTGAGCCCTCTTTATTTTTTCATTAAGAAAACTAATTTCAATTTCTTTAACTCCACCATTATTCTTATTTATAGTACAATTCGCCAGACCTCTGTCAGTAACTCTAGTTTTGTTCTGTTTTGGTTTTCATGAACCTTGCAGTTATGAGGTTTTGATATGTTGGACAGCCACCACAGTTTATCTCTGTGAATAGTAAATGAAATTGACCATAATGTTGTCCCTAGTATAAACTGAATTATCCCTTCCATAGTCATAACTTTCAGAAAAATCTAACATCTTCCAGAAGGTAGACGGTTAATTTTCACTTTGACCTGAACACTAATTTTAACTGATGGGTAGTTTGAGAATGGAATTTTCCTCTCTATATCTACATTTTGAAAATTTTCCCACCTACAAAAAATTCATAAAAATCTAACCCAAATTAAGGAAATGTACAAAAGTAAAATAGTCCTTACTATTGGTGCTTATGCAACCAAATTATTTCTATTCTTAGCTGAGAGAGTGATAGCTATTTGTAAGTCAGAAAGTGTGCATGTGTATTTTAACAAATTTCACAGTGTTAAATGGTTTCAAAAAGGGATTTGGGTTTTAGAACTATTTCTAGAAATATATATTCATAACTTTTAATGCATATTGATTTTCTCTTTTGCAGCTAAATCAAGTAGAGAGAGGCCACCAACATTTTTAACTCCAGAAGGTAATGCAAGTAACAAAGAAGAACTAAGAGGAAATGTACTTTCACTGGAGTGCATTGCAGAAGGACTGTGAGTTAACGCTTTCTGTCTTGATTTACATTTCTTGCAAAAACAGTAGATTGGTAGAGAGGTATTGATATCATAGGAAGAGTCATTGTCTGGTTCTAATTCCCTCAAGCATCAAGAAGAATCTTATCATTATTTCTAAAATAAGCCATATGAATCTCATATTATTAAAGTATTTCATTAATAGTGTTCCCCTTGAAATAAGTATCAATAATTACCTTATTATGATAGCTATGATTATAATTAGGGTATATTATTTTGCTATGGCATATAACAAACCACCTCAAAATTTAGCCTCTTAAAAACAATAGCTCTTGATTATTGATAATTTGTCTACAGGTCTGCAGGGAAGTTGTGCTGTAATGGGCTAGATCTGACTTATTTCGATTGAGCCCGCTAATGGTTCACTAGGTGGCTCAGCTATGGGCTCAAAATTCTACTGCTAGCACCTTAGCAGGTAGCTAAACTCTTGGCCTTTAGTTTCTCACATTCCTCTAGCAGTCTAGTCCTGGCTTTTTCTCCTAACAACAGAAACACACACAGCCTCTTAGGGCCTAGCCTCAGAATTGGCACACTGTTCCCTCTACTACTTCCTATTGGCTAGTCACAAGCCCAGCTTCTTTGCAGATGTCTCATTATGCATAACTCAAAACTGATGCCACTCCCAGAACCCATATGCTCTTGTAAGGAGTTGCAGGGAGTCCTCGTTCAGATATAAGAACAACTGTTTCATTAGGTACACATTAGAAACAAGCTTCTACGTAGTCCCCTCTTTAAGCCTGGCATAGAGCAAGTGCTGTTGATACGGGCACATTTGCTGAAAACATTGACTAGAATCTTGAAAACATGTTGTGATCATATGTTGTGATCTGTGCTATTCTTGACCTGGTAACTCAAGGGTCTCACAGGTCTCACACTCCTTAGAATCAGCCTCCAGGAATAACTTTAATTCAGGAGACACATGGCGGCCTCTGCTGGCCATGTTAGGAAGTCACCATACACACTACTTAACTCCTCAAGCAACTGAAAACTAGCGCATCCCCCTTTAAAGATATTTTAAGTATACATCTTACTCCCAGAATTTAACAAAAAAAAAAACAAAAAACAAAAAACCTTGCAATTTTCATCATCATTATGTTATAAAATAGTTTATTCTATCAGCCTTTCGGGATTAAATGTACCCATTCTCATAATTTAGTGATTTCCTTTTCCACAAATGATATATCATACAAAAATAAAAACTAAAATATGGTCAGTATTTGGAAATTGCATAGCATTTCCAAAAAGTTTTAAAACATTGGAATATTGCAAAACTAAGATTGAGGCTCTATCACTTACATACCAATAAGCATATGACTCATAGCATCAAACATTTCTAATTCTTAACACCTGCTCAGTGGAGTAGGAGGCCTCTGGAACAATTCATGAGTTAGTTAAACTATAATCTCATGTTCCTATCTCCATTGTGCTCTCAACCCCCAGATCATATGAGATGCAATTTAATCTGACTATAAGGAAACATGATAATATGCTGTCAGAGTCCACATGTTGTGTAGTAACTTCAACTTTTCAAAATGATTTCATATTTTCTAACTCTTTTTATATTCACATGTCTATTTTAGAAACCGTTTCATCAAATATACATGTTTAGTTTTTTTTTTTTGTTTGGCCAAATAAACCAAAACAATTATAAAAACAACCCACTTGTACTTCTAATGACAAATACTGTGATCTTACAGAGGGCCTGGACCGTTTTTGTTTGTTTGTTTGTTTGTTTTTGTCTTTGCATCTGCCCAATATACAACACAGTGCTTGGTTTATAGTTAAGTGCTTAGTAGGTGTTTGTGTTGAATGGGTTTTTATTTTACCCTCATATAAACCTTCTAACATTAAGCATTATTATCCCCATTTAGGCAATTAAAGAAACTGAGACCCAAAGGGGTCAGGGATCCAAGTACAGAGAACAATTTAGGGACAGGGCTGGGACTTTGTAGGAAATCTTTTAACTCTAAGCCTATGTTCTAGCTTTTCATCTGTCTCTGTATTTCATAATTCAATAAGAAACACAGGTGAGAAACAGTTTAAGTAATACATGAGTTCGATCTATTCTTACCAATTGGCATAGTATTTTTTAAAGCTACTGATAATGAGATTAAGGAAAAGAGTGCTATTTCTCTAATCACTTCATTTACATTATTAGATAGCCTGCTATGAAATAGAAAAGTTCTTCAATTTGATATGGAAATGTGTACAAAAGTTCATGGGCACAAATATGTATATGACCTCTTTGTGCATTTTTAACTCTAGCTGATAAAAAATTATAACTCAATATCATTAATTTCATAGTAATTCTTTTGATTGACATAGTACCTTTATGCAAAATTTTCCAAGTGCCTCATTGATCAGAACTTCGAGGAAAATAACTAGGTCCCTTCAGTCAAGTAACTCATGCAAGCATTCTCACTGCATCACTGAAGTCAAAGTTTATGGTGCACCATAAATTAGTATAGTTCTGATTATGTGAAATGGTAGCTTACAGCCTGAAATATGAGGTTATTTATAAAAGTGTGATGCTAGTTAAAGTGTCTCTATATTTCTCATGATTTTTACATAAAGAATTTGTTATAAAAGTGCAAAAAAAATTATCCTCAAAAGCAGTTGGGTGAACTTTTTTATAACATCATTATTTATTTTATCAGGCCTACCCCAGTTATTTACTGGATAAAAGAAGATGGAACACTACCCATCAACCGGACATTTTATAGGAACTTTCAGAAAACTCTGCAGATCATTCAAGTTTCAGAAGCAGACTCTGGAAATTACCAATGTATAGCAAAAAATGCATTAGGAGCCATCCATCATACCATTTCTGTCACAGTTAAAGGTATATCATTGTTTAAAATGCATTGCTCTTGCCTTCATGAGAAGGATTAAATATTCAGTTAGCATGCATTTGATTATATTCATCAATAATAATAAATGTAAATTTATTTCAACGTTCATGATACCTTGAATCTCTTCTCATTGCTGTTTCTAGTGCATCTAAATCAGTTTAAAAATTTACTCCCTCAACTCTTCATTACAGAAGATTCCAATTAAAAATTGTAAAAAGAATGAGGGAAATAGAAAATTGCCATTAGAATCCCTCAGTTTTAACTGCTGCAGGCAAAAGCCAGTGATGAATGCTAAAATTAGTAAATAAACCTTGGGAAGAAACAAGATATTGGCATAGCCTCAAGTATATCTTCTCCCCTCACCTAAGAAAAAATTAATTCCTGAGGTAGTTTCAACATATGTCACGCATTCTTTACTACTCCTCCCTTAAAAGAGATGGAGCTTACTTTCCCTACCCTTGAGTGTGGGCTGGACTTAGTGACTTGCTTCTAATGGGGTATGGAAAGCAGCAAAATAGTAACTTTACAGTGGAGAAGCCTGGCAAAGTGATCAGATTAACATAACCAGTAGTAAGTAATGCTGATAACATGTACTCCCTGATACAATGTAATCAGAAGGGTTCATCACCTAAAACCTCAGTCTAACCATAAGAAAACAGAGAGACCCAAGTTGAAACATGTTCTACAAAATAACTGATCAGTACCCTTTAAAAGTCTCAAGGTCATGGAAGATAAAGATCCAGAAGCTGTAGGATTAGAGGAAAGTAAGTAAGGAGCTGTGACACATAAACACAGTATGGTGTCCAGGGCAAGGCCCTGGGACAGAAATAAGACATTAGTGGAAAAACTTGGGAAGTCCTTATACGGTGTGTAATTTAGTTAATGGTGTTACCAGTCTTAATTTCTGGTTTTGATAACTGTTCCATTGTTATGTAAGATGTTAACATTAGAGAAAAGTGGGTGAAGGGCTTATGGGAACACTCTGTACTAACTTTCCAACTTTTCTAAAATGCAAAGTTTTAAAAATTGCCTCCTGATTTTATAATTACATATATTCTATGGAGCTCAGAATTTGAATTCATGTATTTTAGCCCTACCTATAAATTACTCTACAATATTAGATAAATTTGTCACCTCTTGATGTCTGATTATTTTAATGTAAAATAAGATAATGCTATTCTATCAAAAAGGTCTAGAAGTAATACATATATGTCAGTGAGCTTCCTTAAGCATTCTCTTGAAAATCTGATTCTTTGAAGCATTACTTATAAATGTATTCACTCTAGAAAAATTAAACCAACAAATGTTTTGAAAAATATCCCTTTTTATTATTAAAATAGTTTAATATATTAGGTTTGCTAAAATACTTATTTGTTTCATATTTTTGGTTTTTTTCTTTTCCTCAATAAAGCGGCTCCATACTGGATTATGGCACCTCAAAATCTTGTGCTGTCCCCAGGAGAGGATGGGACCCTAATCTGCAGAGCTAATGGCATCCCCAAACCCAGAATTAGCTGGTTATTGAATGGAGTCCCAATAGAAAGTAAGTTTCCTTGACTGGTTCAAGTATATTTCCAGAGCATAACTACATCTTAACAGGGAACTAATGGTGATAAAAATAATTTGAGTTAAGGAAGCAAGCCATGTATAAATTAAACAGAGACATCAAATAACCTTTAGATTTTTATCTTATTACCTTTAGAAGTTTATTACGACTGAATATTTTGTACTGTTAACAAAGTAGTATGTATTGATTGGAACTCGAGAATATTTTCTTCCTGTTTTACATGGATCATAGGAAGAATGACAGGGTCAGAAATAAACATCACTGAAAATTTCAGATTATTTGTTTAAAATGTGAAGTGGTTTGTGGAAACATCGTAGAAGTCAGAGGAGATGGGGCTAGAGATAGAGCCAGTGGCTATGATAAGAATAAGAGACATAGCTGTCTTAATTTAAGATGTTCCCATGTCCTCCAGGCTTCAGAGGTCACTGTCCTATTTAATGCCCAAAGAAGAACATATCCTCCCACCCCAGTCGTATGCAGGAAGTTTGATCTTTGACCAGTTTCCATCTCAGGGTATTGCTGAGATTATCCTTGAGCAAGTCTTACACAGTCCTGTCTGCTGCATGTCACTTCTTCTCCCACCTTCCTTGGACCTCTGCCATTTCTTTCTCAACCAGCTGCTCCAGGCTGCCATTTTATTGCCCAAAGTGTGGCCACAGGTCCTTCCATTAATCTAAATTGCAGCAAAGACAAGTTTTACAAAATTTGGTTAAAGGCTTAAGGATAATAGCAGAGAATTATAGTAAAGAAAAAATTGAATATGGATATTGCACCTCTCTGACCCCAGATTCCCAAGCCATGGCCATCCACAGAGAGCCCTGTGGCTCCTCTTTTTCTCAACTCCACCAACTACCAGCTGCGGCCCACAGGAGAATCTTGGAACACTTCCTCCTTCTTGGAGTTCAAATATTCTCTTAGACCCAGAGAGAGAGAAAATCAGTTTCTGTTTAAAACCCAGCCTCAGGCTCACCCTCCCAGTCAATAACATAATAATCTGCAAAGATATTTTTACTCACAATAAAGACCTCCAGGTGTATGATGTAGAACAATTTGGATCCTCATTGCCTCCAAGTCAGAGTCAAAAATTGGTTCTTCTTTTACATAACCAAAAGTTTCATTAAACTAACTGGCTTTCCTCAAATATCTTCATCCTAAGGTGAATCTGAAAACTGTTGGCAAATTTGAAATGGCACAAGTCTTTGTTTCTCACCATCAAGGTTGTACAACTGTGTTCTAGACTGAGTAAGAACACCCTGTTTTTGTGAGTATTTATTAGGAGTTTGTTTGTGTCACGCAATAGTTGTCAGATATAGTCACGTACCCTATAATGACATTTAGGTCAATGGCGGAACATATACACAGCAGTGGGATACCATATAGCCTAGGTGTGTAGTAGGCTATACCATCTGTGTTTATGGAAGTGCACTCTGTGATGATCGCATGATGACAAAATGACATAATGACACATTTCTCAGAATGTATCTCTGTCATTAAGCATTGCATGACTGTACTCTGAAACCAACAGCTGTGTTTACTGTAAAAAGAAATATGCTCCAGGGATAAAACATATTCTAAACAGACCAGCAAGTGGGGTTTGGATATCTCCATTCCCAGTTTTAACCATGATCAGGATCAAGAAGACCCGCAGAGAGCACTTTATGGTTGTGCACGAGGAAGCTACTTCCCCTCACAGAGGCATATGAGTGAAAGAGAGAGAAAAAGTGGAAGAAAGCCCAGAACTCATAGAATGCACCTCCACAAACCTAGATGGTATAGCCTACTACACACCTAGGCTATATGGCATCCCACTGCTGTATATGTGGTCTGCCATTGACCAAAATGTCATTATGGGGCACATAACTATATCTGACAACTACTATGTGACACAAACAAATTTATGGTACGATATCTGATTTTCTTAGGAATGCACACTGAATGGCAGTAAAGTGTGGAGCGTGCTTAGCACTTTGGCATCCCATTTTTTATCTCAGAGGTTCTGTGCCCATTTATGGAAGGTTAACTGCACCAGAAATCTGACTTCACTGAAATTAAGTCCGAAGGGCCATGCATCTAGCCACTCAGTAAGAAAACCAGGTATGCAGGGAATGTTGAAAAGATAAATCCTGAGGCTGGCAGCCAAAATGTAATCATAAGCAGAGAAAATTGAGACAGAGGTGGGTCAGTGACATAAGAACAAGAGAATATGAAATAATGAAGCTGATCTTTCCTCCTGATTTGCTTGGCTTGTTGCCCTTCCAAACTCAGCATTGGCAGTGACTTTCAGGAACCCTTGTAACTCCAGTTGTATTAAGAGCTTTGAAAATGCACTCATAGATACTCGCCATTAAACGAAATATTTTGGGGAAGGATCAACTGCAAAAGGCCTGATTTTTTTTGGTGAGAGGCAGCACAGGACAGTGGTCCCAGGAGACAAGTTAGGCCTTTCTACTATAACCTCATGTCACCTGATTAGGTACAGAGCAGAAAGAGTTAGAACAAAATCTCTCAAATCAGGTTCCAAATAAAGTTCATTTCTTCTATCCCAAAAGTATTTGTTAAGTCCCCACTGGAAGGAAAATAAGAGGCTGAGCCAAGATAGGATCAGAATTCTACAGTGCCTACAGATCTAGGTTCCCTTGAAGTCTGGTGTGCCTCAGAGCTGCCACTTGGATGGACAAGCAAGGAGAGAAACACCATGTGGCATGGCAGCAGAAAAGGGCCCTGGCCTGGCTGCCACCTGCCCCATGGTGCCAGGAGCAGGTGCTGTATGTTTACACCAAGGTCATGTAAAGCATCTCTGAAAGGTGTCTTTCTTCACCTTCAGAGGCCAAGCCAAATGTCTATGGATTGCTGTTTGGAATCTCATAACTAAAAGGTGATAAGCTTTAGGCACCTGGCAGGAATCATCATAGCTCTCTACACAATGATACTGCAAGGACGTTGCTGTTTCCTGCCCCTGCGCTCAGTGGCTGGTCCATCTGCAACTTCTGCTGAATAGTTTCTTGACTAGACACTAAGTCATAAACAGCTAAGTTCAAAGTGAACCCTACATTCCTCCATTTTGCGTTGACTTACTCTGATCCCACATAAGGAATAAATGAGGAACAAAACTGTCGAAAAAATTGGTAGAAGTTCGAGGAGCCCTATGCCTCTCCCCTTTCTACCCTGATTAATAGTTGCCCCATGAATTTGGAGGACCCTAAACAGAATTGCCTTCGAAGTTTGGGACTATCCTGGAAAGAGGGGATTGTTTGTCATCCACAGTTTGCTGAGTTGTGCACCCCACAGCTGCATCTAGCAATGATGGGTGCTGAGAGGATGGCAGAGAGGCAGGAGAAGAGAGAGCAAAGTCTGCTGCAATATACAGTGGCACAAAATTAGCATGGTAAGGATTTCAAACCTTCAAGGGGACTAGACTGGGCCCCAGAAGGTAGCTAGAAGCACAAGCTGGCTTGCTGTCAGCACATTTCACCTGAGCCTGCAGAAACCTTGGGTGGACCAGCTGCTGAGGGTGGAGCAAAGAAAGTTGTCTCTTTGTAGCATCCCCACCAGGTGCCTTAAATCCCCGCCAGGTGCCACACAACAAAGATACTATCAGGGGACCATACTACCAAATACGTAGCCTCTCCATACCTGATTGGTGGGCAGTCATCTAAGGACATTGACACTCTTTCCATCTCTGCAGCCTCTGGCTGCCAAGTACACATAAATACTATGAAAATAGGAGCAAGATCAGGGAGAAAGAGGGGTAAGACTTGGATTTTGCTAGCAAAATACAGTGTTATTGATTTGTGAATTTGCATTGTAGACCTGGAACCTACTGTTTTACAAAACTAGGAGAATTAACTCAAAAACTGGGCTCTAATCTTGATGTCTTCCAAAGCTCTGTCTTTCTCAGGACTAGTCAGGTTACTTTAAACTTTTCTTGAAGTGAAAAACAGACTGTATTAAATATGGAATTAGCTCAAAACTACCTAATATGTTTTTTAAACAACTACAAAAGTCAGGAAATAAACAGAGCTGCAGAGAGCTGGTGCAGAAAGAGAACTTTGATTTTACTGTGTGATCGCGGTGTCTGGGAAGGTGTGGAAGTAGAACCCAGGACCTGAAAGAAAACATCCAAGGCCAAGACCATGGACACCATGGTTCCCATCCCTGTCATAGAAGGCAGCAGAAGAGCCTAAACATTCCCCTTGTGAGTTGTGGTAGATCTCAGATTCTTCCCCATGGAGTGTTTGTAAGATCACACCATTATTTTGTTAAAAGATTTCTTTTCTCCAAGAGATGAGGGAGAAAAGGTGCAAAGGGAATAAGAATGGACAGAAGATCTCCTCCTGCCACGATTACATATATTGCTGACATTACAGGGAGAGATTGAAAACCAGTATCACATGATAAGCAGCCAGGAGAATAGAGGCATGGACCAGGATCTTCCCAACATTTCAAGGCATCTTCCTATTTCCTTTTCTCAAAAGTAAAGGATTCAGTTGGTACTCCCTTATACGTGATAAAATAAGTAGATGAAGAGGAAAATTCATCTCTTCGCCTAGAGATTTGTTCTACATTATACCCAAATGTTTAGATTTCAGAAGATGTTTATGAAGTAGACTAACTCAGAAAATCTGAGCATTAATTTCATGTTAAACAAACCATTAAGTGCTCTAGTCTCTAGTTTCTCATCTCCAAAATGCATATACTATCTAGTTAATCTATTTCACAAAATTACTTTTAAAATAATGCAACAGCTATAAAAATATTTTAAAAATTGATAGCACTCTATACATGCAAAAGCTAAACAAAGAAATAATGGATTCTTTCAGTACTTTTCTCTGGGAGGTAGCTTCCCCTGCATCCCTCACCCTAAATCCAGACAATTCAGTTCCTCCCTGTATGTCCCTGTTGGCTTTCAAGCTGCTGCCCTAGTTCTTGAGCTCAAAATGGGTCTGTCAGCAAGGATGTCCTTGTGCAGGCTCTTTAAGAGGAACATATGGGACTCTGGCTGCTCTTCATCTCACTCAGCCACAATCTCTGCTGGGTTTCACAATCATAAATTGTGGAGACTTCTCTTCCCAGCACTGGAACCTTCAGCTAGGGAGTCTGTTGGGGGATCAGGACTCCTCGCTGCTCTGAGGGAACCTACACAGCTGAGATATTCCTACCAATTTTTAACCACCGCACGTGGTTTTGGGACCATCCCATTCCATGTCTTTTCCCCACCTATCAGTCCTGAGGTGGTTTTTTTCTGTGTGTTCTTAGTTGTAGGACTTCTGTTCAGCTAGACTTGAGGTGATTCTGAATGATGGTTGTTCTGTCGTTTAGTTGTCATTTCAGTGTGGTCGGAGGCAAATGCAGCATTTACCTACTCCTCCATCTTGACCAGAAGCCTACATAAAACCTTTTTAAAATGGCTTATGTTGTGATTGATGAGTCTCCACTGGGGGAAAGTTGTCCTAATGGCTTTGTTCATTGAGCTGGTCTTCCATGTTCATAGTGGTGTAACTTCTTTTCATTGTGGTTAAAAAACACATAATGTAAAGTTTACCATGTTAACCATTTTTAAGTGTAAAGTCAAATAGTATTAACTATATTCACATTGTGAAAGAGATCTCCAGAACTATTTCATCTTGCAGAACTGGAGCTCTATACCTATTAAACAACACAAGGTGGTATAACTTTTAAGATCTCAATATACTGAAGGAATTTGAAGAGCTCTTCTCGCTCAATCTGCTAGCCATCCAGAGAGATCCAGCCCAGAGCTTTCCCCAGGCCTCATCACTGTCTCAAATGCCCATCTCTCACTCTCAGCTCTCTACTGCCTGGTATGTCCACAGAGACACAGTCAGAATAGACACATGGGGGTCACTGAGAGTCCCCTGAGGAGTCCCAATACTGAATGCTGAAGTGCTGGATCCAAAAGTGCTAAGAAGGAATTAAAGGAATTAGAACTTACATTTGTCCCCTGGTTGGAAGAACATGTTTCCTAAGGTAATTTTGGAAATATTAGAGTCATAAACAGCAGATGTGAGCTAAGAAGCCAACTCAAAGTATCTTGGCATACCCCCATCTCTAGTTGAACTAACTGTGTCATATAAGATAATTTCATAAATTAGCTATCGGTTGTACCAGAGTGTTGAATAACTATATACAGAACTGTATGACAGTAAATTTGTGTGGTTATAAGCCACTAAGTTTGTAGTAACTTGTTACACCATCAGTAAAAAACTAATGTAGAATGAGGGAGTGTAATACTTTGAATATGTGTAATAAAACAAGGATGAATAACTATGGTTTGGTTTATTTTTATTCTAATGAGTTAATAAATCACAGGTGAACTGAATAGTTGAGATTTTAAAGTGATAAAAGAGTCTAAATACAGTCTAAATAAATCTATAAATTATGCTTTAGATGCATATGCTTTTCCTCTTATTAAAGAGAAAAAATGGTGGTTAGAATGAAAGTAAAGTCTGCTTAAGTGGTTCAAGTTCCAAAAGTAGTTTAAGAGAAAGGGTGCTGTTATTTAGTTTTGATTTTGATCAGCATGCTGAGACAGATGCCTGTTATTCCTTTTAGTGTACTTTTAAAGCAATGCAAGGTCACAGCTTCAGGATTAGCATTCAGAAAAAGGAATTTATCTTTAGTAGCACACAGCACTTCAAATTATTCAGCATGCCTTGGGCTAAATTCTCATATTATATTACTCGACCAGTTCCATTCCACTTCAGTAAGGATCAATCCTGGTCTCAACACTTTATAAGAGAAATTTTACACAATTTATTTCTATATCAGCCTCAGGAATTTTCAAAGCAGGAAAATAAATATGTTCACATTTGATTAGTAGTCCTATTTTTATTTACTTATTTAGTAATTTCAGTAAGAGACTCTGAAATACAAATTTGGATGAGCTATTTTTTGGCTAGCTTTTTCCGTCTTCTCTTGATAATTAACTTCTCTCTTCATAAATAACCGTGGTTTCTATGTGAATAAGGCAATGTTTTCCTGAATATTGCAATTTTCACCAAACTTGTGCTTTACTCTTCCTGCATCTCTTAAAATAATATTCAGTTTTACAGAATCAATCCACTTAAGACCAAATGAATATCAAGCATATACCCATGTTGATAAGTGATAACTAAATTCTGAGGAAGAAAAATTATGGCTTCTGCCTGGGTTCTTGGTCTTGTCCTACTTATTGGATATACCTAGATCAGTCTGTATTTCTCTTCTGCTTACTGTAACATAGACCTCAAGCTTTACATCTTCTAAGCAAAAAAGAATAAATATATACTTTTTTACACCCAAACAGTTGCCCCTGATGACCCCAGCAGAAAAATTGATGGCGATACCATTATATTTTCAAATGTTCAAGAAAGATCCAGTGCGGTGTATCAGTGCAATGCCTCTAATGAGTATGGATATTTACTGGCAAATGCATTTGTAAATGTGCTGGGTAAGCTCTTTCTTTATTAAAAACATGGTAAATTAAAATAATGACCTGTTATTTTCCATTCATTCAGCAAAAATGTACTGAGGATCTACTAGGTACAATGCAGAGTACTTGGAGCTATAAGGGATATGGGAAGATGGATAAGATACAAATCTTGCCTTAAAGTGTATTACAGTCTGCTCTTTATGTTCTTTCATAACACAGTTTTTATAATGGGACATTCTTCATTGTAGAAATAATCAGATAGGCTGCTCCATTCACAGATGGGTAGACCAAGTGTCAACCCCCTGCATAGGAAAATAGCATTGTTCTGCCATTAATAAAGGAATGCACTGCTATTCCATTCTTGGGAACCAACAAGTTCAGTAAATTTCATGATGGTGATTTTTTGACAATAAATCACTAATCATAGTGTTTGGCTTTTATCCAAGTCACATATATGCTTTTATTTATTAACTTATAATAATGTGTTTATAGAAAGTTATGATATACTCAAACATATTCTAAAACAGTTGGTTTATGTGAACATTGTATTTCTCATAATGAACAAAACTACCAAAATAACAAATTTTGTAAAAGTTTATGTGAGAATTTTTTATGGTACCAGGGAATTATATTTCAACTCTTCAAGTGTAGTAGGCTCCCTTTCAAACAAAATTAAAGTCAATAAGCTAACCAATACTTGATATTTTTCCATCATCCTTAAAACGAAGATCAGTAAATCAAAAGAAGAGCTGAGCAGTTAAGATATTGGTGAATGTTTAGGAAGTAGTTTTTATTTCTGAATTTGTTTTTCAGTCATCAGCTCTCTCCTTTTTTCACCTGTGTGTTTCCCACCACTCCTACCTACCCATCCCCATCATAACCCTAGGGTTATCATGAGCCAGTCACTCAAAAAAAATATACTTAACCATGATTTTTGTGCCAGGTACTGTGCTACTTTCTGGGAAACAATAAAAGTCCCATTCCCTGCCTTCCAGGGACTTAAAGTATAATAAATCAGTTACTAAAATACTATGCCCAAGTAGGATGTGGGGCATGAGGCATGTTTTTCCACTTTGAGCGACTGGTAGTGCCATACCTTTAGAGAACATAAGAGCAGAGACATATTGGTTGTGCTTTACCATAAACTCTAATGGCCTTGAAACAAAATGCAATAAAATACACAGGGGGCCTAAATGTTTATTTTAATATTTACTTTATCTTTTAAAAATGTTTTTAGCTGAACCACCACGAATCCTTACATCTGTAAACACACTCTATCAGATCATTGCAAACAGGCCTGCTTTACTAGATTGTGCCGTCTTTGGGTCTCCTCTGCCTACTATTGAGTGGTAAGTATTCACCCTATTTTTTTTTTAGTATTAAAATTTGCTAAAGCCTTCAAATTGCTCAATTTGTTGAGTTTTAGTCAGGGAACAGATAGGGGAAAGGCAGTGCAGAATCTATCACATATTAATTATTAAATTTTTCACAAATATTTATTAGCTACTTGCTCTGTGCTACTTTCACATGTATAATCTATTTAGCAGCACACTTTGTCTACCACAGAAATGTGTGTAAGTGTTTTTGAAAATATTTAAGATTGCTGTATTTTACAGTGCCATGGACATTACCTGGAACTTCACGAATGGTGGCTGGAGGGATTGGGTGGGGAGCATTCCTTGACAATAAAATATCATTTGGGGTAGAGGAGAGGTTCTGTAAGCTCAAAACTAGAATTTGTTATGACTAGTCTTTACCTTTAGTACCTTTCCACCTGAACTTTCTGACTTGGATCCAGCAAACTCTCCTGTGTCCTTTTATTCCCCACTTTAGACCATCCTCTTTCATATAACACCCCTAATATAAGTTCTATTCATCCTCCTAGCTTGCTTATTTTAGCAAGAGCTGGAAGAAACAAGGCTAACATAGGCAACAGCTCAGAAAGAATGAGTGAAAGAAAATTAGAACATTCATTTATTGATCATCTATTAGGTTCCACTCACTGTGCAGGGCTCTACCTACTGATGTGAGATTAAAGATGGGTTTAGGATTAAAGGATAATCTCCCCAGATCACCAGTTCAACCACAGAGAAGAGAAGTATGGATGCTTGTGCAGATGATTTCCTAGTGAAGATGGCAGGTTAACACTTAGTTCAGCTTGACTTACCTTCACCTCTTTTCATCCATCCACACTTTTCCTCTCTGACACCAGGAAGCTGAAGGTACACATGATTTATATACATGCTTTATTTTTTTCTCCACTGAATATTTTCCTATTCATACTTTCAAAAGTACAATCCTTCTAACCTTGAAATCAAAATCTCTTTCGAATTGTAGCCTACAGATGGAATTGCAAATACATCACAGTAGGGAAGGAAATGTCAAAAGGGCAGTCTTCACTTTGCCTATTTTATCACTTCTTTACAGATAGAATATGTAATAATGTGTTTCTTAAACTATGAACCTCTTATAATGAAAATTACAATATAAATATTTTGTATTATCATCCTAATTCTTCAAGTGTCATTTATCATTGTATTCACCAGTTTTACATCTTGTCTTTATGTTTACCCCTGTGACTTACAAGCATGCAATATGCTTGTGCAGATTCCCATCTCTGAACTTGATACTACAATGCAGATCATGGTGTGTTGACTTTGAACGTGATATTTTATGTCGGATTTCAAATTATGATGTGTTTTATTTCTCATTGTGATTATTTCCATAATGAAGGTTTAAAGGAGCTAAAGGTAGTGCTCTTCGTGAAGATATTTATGTTTTACATGAAAATGGAACTTTGGAAATTCCTGTGGCCCAAAAGGACAGTACAGGAAGTTATACATGTGTTGCAAGGAATAAATTAGGAATGGCAAAGAATGAAGTTCATTTAGAAATCAAAGGTAGGGCAAAATATTTTCAAGAATTATGTAACTTTGAACAAATTTTCCAGCTTTGGCAATGGATAACAATTACTTTAAATTCCAGATCCAACTAGGATCATTAAACAGCCTGAATATGCAATTGTGCAAAGAGGCAGCACAGTGTCCTTTGAATGCAGAGTAAAACACGATCACACCTTAATCCCCACTGTCACATGGCTGAAGGACAACGGTGAGCTGCCCAATGATGGAAGGTATTTGAAGACAATTCCTTTCCTCTCTTCTTTCTTTCTTTAAACTGCAATTGAAATAAAGGTTTATTGTAGAGTGACTGACTGTGTTGTTTTGAAAGTTTCTAAAGTCTGCCCTCTCCAAAATAGATATGCATTTTCTCCCTGCTTTAACATGTTCATACCTAAAAAGGTATCAAGTTATTGAAATAAGACCCTGAGAATGTTTGTCTATCATTGTGCATTGGTCTCCTGTGTAATTCAGGATGGGAAAAACCTTTCAGATCTTGAACAACGTCCATTGTTTTTCTGCCTTGTACAGTGTGGCCTCAGCTGATGTTTTCATTACCATTCTACGAATAAATAGAAATACGATCTCTTTAATCACCAGAGTGCATCTGAATCCTTGTCACTATTTTAAAGGACACTAGTTTTTATTTGGATAGGGAGTTTTCTTTTGATTTTACTTAAAGCCAATAAAAAGAGAAGAAAGAATTTTAAAAAGCATTTAAAAGAGTCTGAGCATGTTGCAGCCCTGTAGCTTAGAATGGAAGAAAGGCAGTATTTTTTTTCTAGGTGTGGCCCTCAATTTGACAAAGTACCTAGGGTCGAAGGTATGAATTTTAGCTTAGGTGGTTTCAAGCATCACCCCCTCTTGGAAAGAATACTGTGCACTGGTGATTTCTGTGGTTTGCTTGCAACGTACCTAAATGATGCCCTGCTGCTTGTTAATAGCCCCTAAGAGAACTACGTGGCCTTCTCTTTATACGCAGAGTGTCCATCTAGTCTATGCTTCAACTGTTCAGTTTTATTTGTGGAATCTGAGTTGATAAAGATGAGAAGGAAATATGAGGAAATGACCTTTGGGTTAAGTTGGTTAACGCTTTAACTTGGAAATTCCCTGAGAAGACAATAAATGATTTATGCAACCTTGTTAAAACCTTGCATGAATCCTGTTTACATGGATTTGACCTACTGAGTAATGTTTCATGCCCACAACTAACCTCTAGAAAACTTTTTATTGTGATTGCTAATCTAAATCTTCCTGTTTCTAGTGATAAAGCTGATTACTTTTCTTTACATTTACTTTCTTGAAGAGCATTTATGCATGTGGCAGAAATAACACAAAATTTCTGCAGTAAATAGTAAATTATTTTAAAATATACACTTTTGTTGGACATTGAGTTGAATGTTCAAGTGTTTCTTAGCAGCAGAAGCAGTAGGAAGGCCTTCTAGGAAGATAACCAGAGCTGTCCCACCTCACCTCTGGATGTCTCTGGGTCTCTAAAGAAGCTCCACAAACTCCAGAGCCGTGGTTGATTGCCACTGGACCAGATGACTTGAGAGCCTTTTTAATTCACGGTTCTAATTCATTTTCAAATTATTAAATCTTATGCAATGTGTGCTGCAAGTCATCATCTTTCTCTTTTATCAAATTCACAGTTTCTTTTATGCCAGTAAAGCAAACATCAGATGTAATTGGATGTCCACTTCAATTTGAGTGTGCTCTGAATGTGTTTTATTCACAGGTTCACTGTTGACAAGGACCATTTGGTGATAGTCGATGTAAGTGACGATGATGGTGGGACCTACACATGTGTGGCTAATACAACTCTGGACAGTGTTTCTGCCAGTGCCGTGCTTAGTGTTGTTGGTAAGAAGTGGAACACACACAGAGTAACTGACTGCCCTGTTTTAGGTTGAAAGGAAAAATTGTTGATAGTAATTATTTGCTTGTTATTATTTTACAGTTTTATAGATGAGTTAAGTACCCACATTTTTCTTCTTTGAAAGATGCCTGTGAGGCATAATTTCAATATAAATATAATCTGTAGCAGCACTGGAATAAAATGTTGGTTATGCATATTGTGATATTTTATAAGAAAATTTGGGTAAATAATCTTTTATTTAAATTTGAAGGCTTTCCTCCTCAGCTGTCCTCGACCTTTTTGGCACCAGGACCCTGTGCTTCTATGAGAATCTAATGCCTGGTGATTTGAGGTGGAGCTGAGGCAGCGATGCTAGGGCTGGGGAGAGGCTGCTCATCATTTTTTATGCAACCCAGTTTCTAACAGGCCAGTCTGTGGCCCAGGGATTGGGGACCCCTGCCCTAACCTGTTACCACATGTTTATCAATGCCTTGTCTCACAGCTAAGCATAAGGCTTAGTTTATAACCTCAAGCATGTTCAGTCTTTGTCTTCTGTGCTATCTTTTATCTTCCCATTACTAATTGTGATTTAAATCCTTTATATTAATGTCCTTTCTAGCTCCCACTCCAACTCCAGCTCCTATTTACGGTAAACTAATGAGACTTCTTTCTCTATTTTCTATCAAACAATTTCACATTTGCAGAATTACTTTCTTTTCTCTATCACACCATTGTGTTTCTTTAAGGAAAGGGGCTCTGTCAAATGTTCTGTTGTGTTGCTCCCTTACTGTTATAAATCATTTCTTCATGATAACACTGGAATTTCTCACTGAATATATTGTCACTGTTTTCTAAATATTTCATGTGTTATTATAAAGTCATTTCATTTGATAAGAGTTTCTCTTTGACATAATTTCCTTGTAAAGTAGGATAGTGTTTTTTCAAAAGCTATCATCCACATTTTATAGACTATAAAAGTTATTTCAAATATTACACAAATTAGATTTTTATTTCAGTTTATTAATAGTTATTTTGGAAAAATAAATGTTGTTTTGGGATTCCAGTTTCAAGAAATTTACACTGGAAAGCAGCGGATGTTTAGAACAACATTCGACCTTTGTATCAGAGAAAACCAACTCACTGTATGTTAACAAAAGATAAAGCACTAAAGAAAAAACAAAAGGAGGGCACTTCCAGTTTGTGTGATTTTCTGAGTCTGGAAAATAAGTCAGAAATTATTTCCAAAAAATTTTTTATTAAAGAACCCTCATCTTTATTAAGCATATAAATACATAAATTAATTTTGTGGCATAAATTCAGCTGGATTTTAGATATTATCTTTAATTATACTATGGAATCCCTGTCCTATATAGATATTTATGGCTTCTTTACTGATAGGAAAGAAGTATCTATATTTTTCTATGGCTTCTGATCCCCCAAGAACCACAGTTACCCCCGTGAGCAAGGTCAGGAAAAAACCCATAGAGGAACATTAACTCTCCGGATCTCAGAAGCACCATTAGAAGAGGCAGATGTGCTTCTGGGACACCATCATCTCAAAACATGACAGTGTCCTCTGAAAGTAAGCATACCGCCTCATGTGCCTAACTGACTACTGCACTGAGCATCTGCATAAGGTATGCTTGCTGAGGGCTACCTCAGTAAAACTGATGCTACCTATATAGCAACAATTTTATAATTCCCTTAAAAATATAAATATTCTTCAGGAGCCCCTAAGTCCATAATTTAGCATGTTTTAGCATTTGAGTCTTCTTTAAACAGTACATGTATTTGCCTGTATTTGTTTTTGAGCATTTACTATTCTGTTTCTCATTTGTCAGAAATTAAGCTTTGACATTATTTTTTTTTTGTCTGTATTCATTCATGTTTATGAGAAGACATATACTGAGCATGCTGGTGAACCATCCATACCCATTTCACTAGTTTTTGTTACAAAGGATTTCGTTTCATTTGAAAAAAAAGCAAGCAGAACTCATTGATGGGTTGTCTTGGGTGTGTTCATGTGCTCCCAGCAACCTCAGTGGTTTTCATTTCATTTCAGTTGCATGCTTATTGACCATTCAGTGTGTTATGTCTTTAATATGTGACCTCTGTGAGTAGTGTCATAAATAAAGGAGAACCTCATAAGGATGGATGGTTAATTATGATGTATATGTTTGGTCTACAGATGTCCCAAATCCTCCCTTTGATTTAGAATTGACAAATCAACTTGACAAAAGTGTTCAGCTGTCATGGACACCAGGCGATGATAACAATAGCCCTATTACAAGTATGTGGTGTCATTTGCTTTATCACTGATAAACTTAATGACCATTTGAAATACTTTATCGTATGCAATTGAAATTCTTTATAGAGATATTTGCTGGCATTCTCTGCATCATTACTAGTAGAAAACATTTCTTTATGGCTCTCTTTTCTTCAGAGCTAGAGTTATGTCTGGTTATAGTTTCTACTATGTGACGCTAATTAATTGCTAAATATGTTAATTAAGCAAATACACTTTCATTTTGTGTTTAAGATCCATAAAAATCACCTTAAATTTCAAGGATAGTAGGAAAATGAATTGTAAGGTTCATTTTGCCCATTAACATGAGAGAAAAGGACAGGAGGACCAGGTGCAGTGATGTCCAGTCTGTTAGAGAATTGGGACTTGGGGAGTAAAATAACTTTCCAAATTCACAATTGGTAACAGAACTGGGTGTTGACATCATGTCTGTTAACTTCTAGTCCCAGGTCTCTTTCTTCTAATTAGCCTTTGCTACAAAGTCGTGGCCCATCCAAAAATGTCAATTCTTCACCTTGATAACATAAGCCTAGGGAATAAAATTGAATGTGGGACCATGCCATAAGGACACTGGAATTGCTTACTAAAATTAGGTTATAGATAAGCTTAAAAGTTTTAAAATGAGAAAGATGCTTAAGAGAGTAGACTCAAGCAACACAAGCCTATAATATATTATTACCTTCAGGTGTATACTGCAGAAAGACTAAATTCTTTTCCGATGGCTACCTAAGATTATTCTGAAATGTGTGTGTTGACTTATTACACCTGCTGGGAAAGCAGAATATTTCTAATGAAATTAAACAGAACCCTCCTCTCTAGCTTGTATAATGTAGTGATGTTCCTTTCTCAATTGAGTATTGTTCAATGTCCATGATCAGAACACTCATTCATTCACGCTGAGTCTTCCAGTTAACATATTAGCCAGACTTAGCTGGTTAGGATGCTTGGAGACTTTTTTTTTACCTGTGTTAAAATTATACTTTTAGATATCAAGGCATTCCTACTCATTCATTTATTCACTCCATTCAACAGATATGTATTGAGAACCTATTACGTACTAGGCATTGTTCTAAAACAAAACAATCAAAAATCTCTGCCCATATGGAGCTTATATTTTAGTTGAGGACACAAATAAGATAAAATTAATAACACATATTATGTTATTGTGAACAATGTCTTTATTTCTATATATGTACATGTGCACATGTATACACACACACACACACACACACACACACACGGACACACTACTTAGAGCTCCCTTCGAGAGAGAACGTGCTGCAAAGAGTATTAACAGCAGGCTCCATCTGCTGCACCTTCCCTAAGGATCTGCTGCAGTATTCACGTGAGGCCCATCTCTTCCTGAGCTATTCTAGTGACTAAGCACCATGAGGGACCTAGAGCTCAGCCACATCTAATACAGAACTTTACTGTAGGGCTCCTCATTGACCTGGCTGAGACCATCTATACTGCAGTGTGAGGCTTTTCCTACACATCCCTCCTTACTTCTCCCTCTCCTTTCACAGATGTCAGATCTGTATCATGGTCTAAAAGTCTTCCCTGCCTACTCCTGCTTTCTCTCCCTTTTATCTTCTACAGGCATTTTCCCAAAACAGTCTCTCACTTTTAATTCTGTTTTAGCATCTGCTTCTTAGAAAACTCAAGCACATATATATCTATACACATGGTTGTATGTGTGTATGTTGTATGTGTGTATCCATATATGGTACATGTATTCAGAACATGCAAAAAAAAAAACATAAGAAAGAGGTTTAGGAATATAGGATTCAGGGGTATAATTATGAAAAGGGTAGTCAGGAAAGGCCACATTAAGAAGGTAACATTTGAGTATGTCAGTAAAGACATGAGAAAGGAGGAAGTGAACACATTGTGCAATTTCTGGGGGAAAAACTTTCCTTGCAGAGCAGGAAAAAGAGCAAAGGACCTAAAACAGGGGGCACGTCTGCTGGAAGACCAGTGTAGCTGGAGTGAAATGGATAAGAGAAAGTGAAGTAAGAGAAAACATCAAAGAGGTAAAGAGTTGGTGGGTAGGGGTAGAGTGTGAACTTGCAGGTCATTGGAGGGATTTAAGTGGAGGAGTGATTTCTACTGAAAACCTTCCCTTGATTCTCAAACTGTATTGAAGTACCCTGTAGAACCTCAGCAAACTCACATGGTTGCTTCAGGATATTTTTTTAAGTTTTTGATTTGTAAATTTTGATATTTAAAAAGTACAGTGATGACTCTTCAGCATCGTGTGAAACATTAGTTTAAGGCAGCTTACAGTTTCGACATGATATTGCTGCATCACATTGTAATGATGTCTCTTCTCTGCAAAGCCTTTGTTGTGATAAAAAACAAGGACCACATGAAAATCATTGTAGAACAGGAAATGAGGAAGATGGTATCTAGTCTGTTTACAAGGTTTCAGAAGTTACGCAGTGTCCAATAGGTTTTAAGTTGTTAAGACATGACTATTAAGTCATGTAGACGTATTTACATGGAAATATTAGATATTTCTTTTGCCCTAAGGGATCCATGAAAAAAATTACGGAGACACTAAGTTTACCATGAACTGAGAAAGTTTGGGAATTTGTGAGTTAAGAGTTATGCAATAATTCAGGCCAAAGATTATGGTGGCTTGGAATAGACCAAGCAGGATGGAGGTGCTGAGAAATGGTCACATTTGCATATATTTTAAAAGGAGAGCCAACAGGACTATTGAAAGTTTGAAAGAAGGAGAGGAGAGGAGCTAAGAAGGACTTCAGGGTTTTGACCTGAGTTGTCACTATGAAGTTGGAGAGGAAGATGGGGATTAGTCTTGGTCATATTTAATTTGAGAGGCTTTAATACACAAGCAGATTGAGTCGTTAAGTAGGCAATTAGCTATCCAAGTCTGCAGTTCAGGGGAAAGGTAGGGCTGCAGATATAAATGTGAAAGTTATAAGTTTTTGAGTCTGGAGATCACTTGCAAATTAATGTAGATTGAAGGAGAACACTAAGTACTTCACTTCAGAGCACTGCAATACATGTTTCTAGTTCGTATCAATAACTCGTATTATGGTACATGGCACATAGTAGGCAATTAATGAATATCTAAACACCTATTGTTTAGAAGGGTAAGACACGGACATACCACAAAATTTTAGTAAATGCAAGAGGTTATGCACTGAGAAGTGAGTCTTCCACTCCTGATTCCTAGTTCCTCTGACGACACCAGTGGTACTGTTATATCCTCTGAGAGATAATAAAGTACATTCAAGTGTATACATATCTGTATATGTCATAATAAACCCTTTTAATTTTTACACAAGTGTAGTATCAAGTACACACTGTTCTATACTCTACTTACTTTGACTTAATGATATGTTTTAGAAATCATTCCATTTCAGTGCATGTAGAGTAGCCCAATTCATTTTTTCCAACAGCAGAGTATGCCATTATGTGGATGTACTATAATTTTTAAATCAATGTCCTGTTGATGAACATTTAGGTTGTTTGCAATTCGGTTATTTCAACTGCAAACAATGCTACAATGTGGATTTTTTTCCCTGTGTTTTTGAGCATATGCATGAGTACATTTGTTCAAAATAAATTACTAGAAGTACAATTTCTCAATCAAAAGGTATCTGAGTTAAATATTGTTAGATCTTCTAAATTGTCCTCTATAAAAGTTGTACCAATTTACACTTCCCACGAAGTATGAGAATGCTTGTTTCCTTATGTCATAGTCAACAAAGTGTGTTCAGCTTTTGATTGTTGCCAGTCTATTTAGTGGAAAATAGTATTTAACTGTATTTAATTTAACTGGTTATGAAAAAATTGATCTTTTCATATATTTAAACTTTTCTAGGAGTATGTGGATCTCTTCTAAATAGCTTTAAGTAACTAAACTCAACATGCTAGAGAAATTATTGGGTATGCTTACGTATTAAAGATGATGATAGAACTCTGAAATCAAAATATTCTAATGGAATATTTCTTGAAAGTGAAATAATTCTTGTTTGACTATTCCTGTTAGATTGTCTTATTAGTTATCCTAGCACCTTACTGTTGGATGACTTAATTCACTGTCTTGTGTTTATTGTGTGCGTGTGTGTGTGTGTGTGTGTGTGTGTGTGTTGTGGCCAGAATTCATCATTGAATATGAAGATGCAATGCATGAGGCAGGGCTGTGGCACCACCAAACTGAAGTTCCTGGGACACAGACCACAGCCCAGCTGAAGCTGTCACCTTATGTGAACTACTCCTTCCGAGTGATGGCAGAGAACAACCTTGGGAGGAGTTTGCCCAGCGAGGCATCTGAACAGTATCTGACCAAAGCTGCAGGTAAAGCAGGACTTTTAGGATATGAAATAAAATAGAAAAGCTTTTCACTATTTGGAAAATACTAAAGGTTACATGCATATGTCTAACTTCTAGAACCAGATAAAAATCCTGCAACTGTGGAAGGACTAGGATCAGAGCCTGATAATTTGGTGATTACATGGAAGGTAAGCTATGTATGAAGACTTCAACTTTCCTCAGCATGTTTTAGACTGAAAAAAAAAGTTGTTTTTTGTTTTACCCATTTTGGGGAAAAATATATGTGATACAGCTTTATTTAAAAGATAGTGTTTATAGTAGTTAAAAGCTTGATACTTGAAGCCAAAATGAATGAGTACAAATCCCAGCTTTGCCATTTACCAACTGCGTGACTTTAAGTCGGTTGTTTAACATCTCCATTATGTGTTTTCATGATAGGAATAATGAGAGAAACGACATCATAAAATTAAAAGAATTAATATATATGTAAGGCCTAGAAGGTGCCTAGCACATATATGTGCTCAGTAAATGCTAGCTAGTATTATTGTCCTTACAGAGAACCATTTAGAAGACATGTACCAAGCTATTCCTAGTAGTCAACTTCTTTTCTTTTCCTTTTGGCTTATCTGTATTTCCTGAGCTTGGAAAATTAACATATATTTACCTGTGTAATTTTAAAACTTATTTTAGATAGAGCTATTCGTGCACACTTGTATGCACACACATTCGTATCTACTTATATACATACACACATGTAGAAACAGGAAGAGTGCAAGCCAACCTCTTTTTTTTTAATAAAAAAGCAATTCACAAGTTTCAGTCTCCAAGTAAAATAGACAGTGATATACTGTCGCACAAACAGGACTTTATAAAGGAACCTATATAGAAATTAACAAGCTTTGAAATGTTTACCCCAAATAAGCTTTGAATCTCGTCAAAAATGAAAAAAAAAGATAAAAGTGCCAATTTTAGTGTTTCAGTGCTCTTTCTTTAAGTCTGGGAGTTGGTTTTGCTGTTCCAATAAAAGTTTGTTCAGTCAATCTGTTTTATAAGCTCTGATTGTTTGGCTTCTCTTATAGCCCTTGAATGGTTTTGAATCTAATGGGCCAGGCCTTCAATACAAAGTAAGCTGGCGCCAGAGAGATGGTGATGATGAATGGACATCTGTGGTTGTGGCAAATGTATCCAAATATATTGTCTCGGGCACGCCAACCTTTGTACCATACCTGATCAAAGTCCAGGCCCTGAATGACATGGGGTTTGCTCCAGAGCCACCTGTTGTCATGGGACATTCTGGAGAAGACCGTAAGTGGCTGATATTTAATTTTTACTTTTTCCCAGCAAAACAGACTTATAAGCCAAGTCTATTTCCAGAGGTGTGTAGATTAGGAGGAAGAGAGGCAGCAATTATTTTGTTTAACATTTCTGAATTTAAACAGCCTGCTATATAGAAAATAGGTTCAGAATGTTAAAAGTCATTACTTTAAAAAAAAAAAAAGTATGTTTTTCTTACAAAGTCAAATGAACAAATCAAAAATCTACTCTTAATACATGAAAATTCATAGAATAGGGCTGAAGCATGCTTCAAATGAAGCCAAAGTTATTAGTGACATTTTTTGCATGAAATTCAGATAACATTGATACTTCTACTGCCCCCCCCCCCCGTTTCCTTCTTTCTCTAGTCCCAATGGTGGCTCCTGGGAATGTGCATGTGAATGTGGTGAACAGTACTTTAGCCGAGGTGCACTGGGACCCAGTACCACTAAAAAGTATCCGAGGACACCTGCAAGGCTATCGGGCAAGTGAAGGAAGACCTTTCTTGTTCTTTCCTTAGGAACAGGCCATCAGTGAATGGCAGATGCACTTCTCTTGGTTAGAGGAGGCCTCGAGAGTTCATCTGGTTTGTTGCCTCTGGCAGGTCACATCTAAACAACCCCAGCTACAGCTGAATCGAAATCTCACTGTATCAATAGCGAGAAAATAAACATGTTTTCTCCATATTATCCGCAGATAATATAACATTTCTAACTAAACAACATATGCACAAATTGGGGAAAACTAATGTTTAAAAAGCTAGATTATAACAAAATGCACCAAGCTTTAAAGCAGTACTGACCACATGAAGTTTGGCTTAATGAGAAAGCCCTAGACTTAGAGTAGAGAGCCCACTGTGATTTTTGATTGCCCTGTGGCTTTGGGCAAGTCACTTGGTAACCCAGAGTCTATTTTGTACTATATGAATAATAATAATAAAAGCTTCACTGTGGTTTTTAGAATGAAACTAAATGATATATTATACATGAAGTTTTATTAACTCTGGAAAAACATGAAAATTTTATTTTTAGAATATTTAACATAAGTAAGACACTAAAATTCTTCTCTTGTCTTTTAGGGAGAACTGTATGGGTTTCATGCTGTTTCATTTATTTCAATTATATTCCTCCAACAAATAGCATAGCCCAGCTTCATCACATCTTCTTAATTTAATTTTTCTCATCATCTCTGGGCTTCTACTCAAAATCAATACCTATCAGTTTTTCCAGTAATCTTCTAAAATGCACCAAGAGAATTTTTTCTTGAGGGGTGGAAATGTAAAACTTTCATCTTGTTTGCTTCTTTTTACATTCCTGACTTCTGTTATTGCTGCTTCAGATTTACTACTGGAAGGCACAGAATTCATCAAAAAGAAATAGACGCCACATTGAGAAAAAGATCCTCACTTTCCAGGGCAGCAAGACCCACGGCATGTTGCCTGGGCTGGAGCCCTTTAGCCACTACACACTGAACGTCCGCGTGGTCAATGGGAAAGGGGAGGGCCCAGCCAGCCCCGACAGAGTCTTTAATACTCCAGAAGGAGGTATGGGGGAGACATGTCCCTGAGATCCTAACAATATGTGGCACATGCTGAGGGGCTTTGCATGACATAAGGGCCCCCAAATAAAGTATATTCTGGAAGCTAAACGTGATTTTTCCATAGATGAACACAGCACACACAGAGCTGGCAAAGTATCAGCTCATAAGTGGAAGGCTTCAGGTCAAAAATGCTGCCCTAAAATCCCTTCTCTCTTGACTTAAAATTTTTATTTATTTGGGTCATTAACTTCCTGACCTAAAGCAAGTTATAAAAGCCTCAGGAACCTCACCTGAAAAGCATGAGAACTAAATATGATACCCTAACAAAACATCTGGAAAAGAAAATAATCCTATGTCATAATCTACTTCTTTCTCAGTGCACCTTCATAGTTAATGCTAAAGATGAATTGAGTTAGACTGTTGGAAGTCTTAACAAAATGGGTTGGGAAGAGAAGGAAAAAGTCATTGCAAATATGGGCCACTGCAAGGGAAAGAGCAAGGGAGGATCAAATATACACTGATGTGGCAGTTGGAGTAAGGACATGGGGGCCAAGTGGATGAGGGAGAGAGGAGCCATAAGTAAGAAAGACAGGGATTTTAAAAGGCACTAAAAATCATCCTTACCTATTTTGAATTTTGTCTCAAGCCAGGATTGAAAATGAGCTGGATAACTTCTGTGGATTCTTTAGGCCTTTTATATCAAAGCAGTTCACAGACATACCCTGTTCTGGCTCCTGGTTGAAGGGCTTGTGATGTTGGCAACTGCCCAACAGCCCAGCTCTCATCCCATGACAAGTGCTGGTCCTCAGTCTCATTGTTCCTTAGAGGTTAAGGGATCCTTCCACTTGAGGCTTTCTCAAATGAGACTTCAAACTTATCCTTTAGATGGTTCAGAGGAAGGTGTCATAGAGGAAGGTATCAAGAGATGATCAGGGAATTTAAGGATAAAGAAGAGGAAATAGACTATTTGAAGACACAAAGGTGTAAAACAGCATGATTCCTTCAGGGAACTGTAAGTTGTGTCACTGGATGGTGAGAAAAGAGAGGAAGGTCAACTAGGGAGGAACCATATCATGGATGGTCTTAAATGCTATGGTTGTTAACCTATAAGCCAGAGGCTCTTAACTGGTGGCTATAGTCTCATAGGGGGTCAATAAATGAGCTTGTGAACTCTCTAATCTTGTATGCAAAATGTATGTATTTTTCTGAGGAGAGTTTATTGCTGTCATCAGATTCTCAAAGGGGTATGTAATCTCTAAAAGTTAGGAACCATTTATTGGTTTGGGGAAGCTTCAAACAGGTGCCAGGACTGTTCTAGGCTCAGGTGAAGGCCATGGAGGGCCTAAAGCAGAGTGGTGGCAGAGAGGAGGGGAGGGAATGGGTGTGGTTGAGGTGAACAAGGTGGAATTGACTGGATTTAGTGTCCCAGGAGATGGTGGAAATTAGGCAGAGGGAAAAATTTAGGTTGACTCCTTGGTTTCTGACTAATGTGACGGGAGGAACAGTGGTGCCATTGGTGGGTCTAGGGAATATGGTAGGTTGGGTAGAGGAGGTAACGATTATGAGTGAGAGCTGCTACCATCCATCATCCTTTTGAAGGAGTGAATAAAAGAAGCCCAGGCATGTCTCCTGTAGTAACTTGCCAGCCTCTGTCATAGAGAACCTGACACCCTGCAGGCCTTTGCAGATCCAGGGGTTTGCCAGCACTGGGGCTTTTCTCCATTGCAATGAGATACTGGGCATCTGTCAGCTCACCTCTCCGGATGAGAAGTGCTCTGCACCTGGGCAGGCTGGCTCATGCCCAGAGCCCAGGAGGCAGAATGCTCCAACTGTTTGGAGACACCTAGTTTTGGGGAGGAAAATATTCCTTAATAGCCCAGAATACAGCTGCTTCTCTAAAGGTCTGATTAGAATAGTTTCACTTAATTACTAATTTGCTTTTATTAAGCATCATTCATGAAACAAATAAGTACTGTCTCTTTTTAAAATATTGATTTGAGTCCATATAAAGGCAAAGTCTTTACATATTTTGAGAGAGTGGTTTTAATGAATCGAATGGAAATGGTGGGAAAGAAAGAGGAAGAGAATAGCTAAACGGGTACCTGCCACAGATTTCTATTAATTTATTTTTAGCTGAATCAGGAACAAGAATATGCTAAGAAAAACAAAAATCTTGATGAATTGTGAACATAGTGAAATACGTCATTTTAAAACATTTTAAAACATTCAAAAACCTTTGCATTGACTCCATGTTCTCTTTATAAGTCCCCAGTGCCCCGTCCTCTTTGAAGATTGTTAATCCAACCCTAGACTCTCTTACTTTGGAATGGGACCCACCAAGCCATCCGAATGGCATTTTGACTGAGTACACCTTAAAATACCAGCCAAGTAAGTTCCTAGGAGAAAATAAAGGAAAAATATCACTTAACATACAAACTGATTATTTCTTTATAGCTGTAGAATTTATACATATACCTTCAAGTGTTATTCCAGAAGGAAATTCGAATCATACTTTGTAAAGAAAAATGACATACATGCTATTGAAAACTAATTATTATGTAGAATAATCTGTATTTGAGCATGGGGTTTAGGGAGGTGCTATTATTACATTAGGTAGAGGTAATCTATAACTAGAAAATAGTGAGATGGGTTCCTTTGGCATAGGCTCTGAAGATGAGGTTTGGGGTTATTAAATAATACATAACTCCACCTCTCCATCTGCGAAAACACAGAGAAGAGAAATGCCATCGTGACTCAATTATAACATTTTCCTAGCTTAAAAGCCAATGAGGAATATATTTTCCCTTGTTATGCCGCATTATAAGAGCTATGAAAGAGTATTAGTTATGTCGGGCAAAAAGCGAGTAGGGTTACAAAAGTCAGTGTGTTCCGAGTTTGACATTTTTGGTGGACGCATTTATTTATATAGTATCCTGTAGCAATTAATGGGGAATGCACTTGTTTATTATTTCTTCTTGACAGTTAACAGCACCCATGAATTAGGCCCTCTGGTAGATTTGAAAATTCCTGCCAACAAGACACGTTGGACTTTAAAAAATTTAAATTTCAGTACTCGGTATAAATTTTATCTCTATGCACAAACGTCAGCAGGATCAGGAAGTCAGATAACAGAGGAAGCAGTAACAACTGTGAATGAAGGTAAGATGGGTATGTATAAAATTTATAAAACCATAAATATTGTGAAACGAAAATATTTTAACTTGAATTTATGCTTTCTTTTTACCGTGGAGTACCCAATTAATACAAACACTTACTTGTAATTTCTCATTTTGATGTATATAAAATCAATTATTTAATTCACATTGAAATAACTTTTTTTAAACTTTTATTAAAACATTGAGGTGAGAATGGAAGATTACACTATTTTGCCACACTTGACTTTGAAGTTCAAGGCAACAGTTTTTTTTCTATTTACGACTTTACATATGTACATACATATATACATACACATACATGTAATACATATAGATGCACACATATGTATATACAACTAAATATATGTAATTCTAGTTCTGGTCTTGATTCACCAGAAAATAATTTGCTAATTTACATTCTGATTTAGGTTTTCTAACAAAGAAATTGTAATAGCTATTAAATAGGGCATGTATTTTGTGTTAGAGCATGGGACTTGATAATTTGATATGCCATGTGGTAAAGAAAGCAAAACAGCCCCTATAAGTATCTAGAAAATGAATTAACACTTCCTTTCATACTTTTAAAAATTATTTTGAAAAACTTCAGATTCAATTAAAATGATCAAAAATATTGTAAAATTAGATTTTGTTTTTGCATGTCTCTAAATTGTAGCATTGCTTAAAGATTATTTATTTGATTATCTTCCATGGCATAAGAAATTGACATTTCTACCAATAATTGGTTTGAGATAGCCTAAGCCTTCATTACATTATAATAGGCAAGTATGAATAACATACCTTAAGTAACACGTAGATTGGATTACTGGGTAAGTTTGAGGACACCAATTTATCTTTGTCCCTTGTACCTGACGTGGTACACTTCATTCTTCTTGCATGCTTTAGAATTTTATTAAGTGTTTTTATATAGCTTTATATGATCATGGGTGTGTTACATTTAACTATATAGTGTCCTATTTCTGTTTCCCTTCATTAAAGCTGGTATTCTTCCACCTGATGTAGGTGCAGGCAAAGGTAAAATAATTCATCTGCATGACTTTATACATGTGTGAAATTTGCAATATTAAACATGGGGAAGTGCAGCATGAGTTAAAAGAGAAAATAAAATAAGCTTTGAAACACTAAAAGAAAGAGATGATCTTGGAAGTTCTCGGCTTTAAATTTAATATCTAGTCATTTTGACAAATAGAAAGTCACACATTGAATTCTTCTAAGACTTCTTCTCAAGACTTATGCCTGATACGAATCTTAATCTTAGCTTCTAATGATATGATTGTGGCTGAATCAGACAAGATCAAAACTTTGGATTTATCACAGATCCTCCATATAGCTGTGCCACATATTAAAGGTTCGGAAACATTAGTCTTGTGATTAAAACAGCCTGTAAGAAATCAGATCAACTGAGCTTTCTATTCTAATCTGATTTACCTGTACTCTTCAATAGGCACAGTGTACACTTTGCTGGCATTACAGTACACTGTCCATTTGAAATTTCAGCTTAGCAAATTAAAATCTCCCCACCAGGATCCACTATGAGCAAGACTTCCAGTCAGCCTGCATGTTCTATTCAGTTGTGTTACTCCATCCTGTCTTCACCAAACTGCTCAAGTCTCCTCCATCTGGGTAATAGCCAACTATCACAACAGGTTACTTTTGTTCTCCTTTATTTCTCACAAGTCTCTAGGTGAGAAAGATTTGTTGGGAGAATGGTGTTTGTAATATGTAATATGTAATGCTGCCTGTAATTGCCACTTGAGGCAATCCCAAAGATTCCCCATCTTTGACTCTTAGTTATTGGTTGATCTGTCAGCTCTTTAGATAACAGCAGAGTCCCTGCCACAGGACACTGTTTTCATGTGGAGTACCCCTCACTAGCGGTTTCCTTGGGCTTTGACAGACTAAATGAGTACAAATAGGAATCAAGAAAAAGACCAAGAGAAATAACTACTTTGCCCTGATATGTGTATATGTGTGTATACACACACACACACACACACACACACACACACCTACACATATATGTATATATGTATATATATGCATATGTATATATATATATAAACCTTCTATGTTCTTAGAAATCTGCTTATATTCAAAGTCTTGATAGACTGTAAAATGTAGATCAGATAGATTTTGGTTTAATTAAATAAGAACTGTAGCCATTTTAGTAATCTTAATATGTTATATATGTGTTTTTTGACTTGAAAGGACAAAGTTGTAAAAATTTGAAATTTCCACAGAATTATAAAAAGATATAAACTATATATATACTTTTTTCCTTGGATATTTGATATCATTTAAAATAATCCTTGATTGTTTTACAATAACTTATTTCTGTGTTCCCCTTGTAACCTTTCATTGGAGCATTCTAAAAAAAGCCTAGCCTCTTTCCCTATTCAGGGGACATGTCACTGCCACTCCACCTAGAATCAGTAGCAGAGTAATTGTGCTGCAAAAGGGCTTCCTGTGAAGTGAGTGTGAGTTTTCCATTGCCTTGTCATATTAGAAGAGGACATGCAAGCCACTGGAAAAAAATATCACCTGCTTATTTTATTAAAACTAACTAAAAGAAATAATTATTAAAATAGTTTGATTTACCACTTAAAATTACTAAACTGAATTGTGAATTACTTATAGTCATGGAGACAAATGAAAATGGAGTGACAGAAGGTTCTTGAAGCTCCCCAACATTGAAATTTGATGGATCTCAGATAAAAAGATAAATAGTATTTAAATTTTTAAAAGAACCTAAATCTATCCTTATTTTCTGCATTGTTTCTTTTAATAGTGTGCCGGAAATTAAGTTTTGTATAAGATGATGACATTTTACTTATAAGACTTTAAGCACACAAAAAGAATTTGTTATTCTGGGTTTTCCTTCCTTAAAAATATTTTTTCAGTCTAAGAGTGAATTCTATCCTTTTCTCTATTTTCTTCTCCAGGCAAAGTTTATATAGTCTCAGAGAGGACAAAAATAAAAGTACTCCACAATCCCTCCAAATTTTAATGTTTTATATATATTTTATACTTTAATTTAAAACAACATGAAAGAATAAATAAGAGATGAATCATTGAGAAGAAAACGTATGATATCCTTAGCAATAGAAACATCAACTTCTAGTGCTTTTAATTCACTTCTGATTGGAGAGGGGAAAAGAGATGTATCTGAGTTTACATTTTTAAATTTTCTTACAGATGTTAATAAAACTCAAGCTTACAAATATATAATTACAAAAGGATTATTTAAACCATGAAGCAGAAGCCAGGATAATTCAATCAGCTGTATTATGCTGTACTTTCTCTTTTCCTTACCATTCTCCTCAATTTGTGTATGTAAATACTCTTGAGATCTTCAAGAGTCACTTGTTTCAATCCATGTCCTTGTTAGCTTTCAGTATCCTTGTAAGAATTGTAGTTGTTTGGCTGCAATTGTTCAATTTCTGTGTCCTTTTAAATAGTTTTGGGTCTGGGATTCTAAGAATAGACCTGTGAAGGCATGTGTAAAAGTCAACCAAAAACACGCAGATAATGGATTTAAGTTATATTCTCGGTATTGCTGATGGATGGACACTGCTTTATTAATAGCTTTTACTTTCTCATCATCAGAACATTTTTTGTGAGGTGACTAGTTGGGATACAGGAATAGGGAGAAACGATGACTTAGGAACTACCTGATTGACCTAATTAACAGCTGACTGATCAGAGGTGGGCACTGAGGAGCTGGTGAGGCATCCTTTCTGTGGTCAGACTCTCACTATATAATTATATCAGAGTTGGTCCCACAGCTACCAATTAGGTTAAGAAACAGGAAAAGCTAAAGAACCAATAAATAAAAATCAAGTTTAATGTTCACAAGTGTATTTGGTCTGAACAACAACAAAAAAGAACTATGTAAAAGATTCAATCAGTTCAATAGTTAATGTCTACCTGGCATGTAAAATGCACCAGCCTTTTTTAAGGCACTGCATTTCTAATGGTAAGACATACTCTGCCTTTGTTTGCTTAACATCCGTCAAGTAAGACCAACATACAAAAAAAAGTAAAAATAGATGCTAAATGGATAATTGAACAAAATGTTATATGAGCATAGAGGAGGGAGCCATTTATTTTGACAAACAGGATCAGGAAAAACATCACAAAGAAAGTAATATTAAACTGGGTCTTGGAGGACAAATAGAATTTTGGGGGATAAGTCAGAAAATCGGAGTTTATAACATCTTGGTAGGGTAATAAGCAAAACCTACAGGACATTTGGGTTATACCTTACAAGGTCCAGTTGGGCAGAAATGTAGAATACCTGAAAAAGAACCTGAGATGAGACTGACGAGGTAGGTGGGGCCAGATGTGAATCATCGATGGCCATGCATGCTTTGCTAAGGAATTTGTGTTTACCTTTAGGCAGAGGTAAGCCATCCACATTTTAAACAAAAATGATAGGATCAGATACATATGTAGTTTAGAAGCCAACATGTAGGTAACTGTTTTGGTAGGATCTACCGAAAAAGTAGGGAGAGAGACTAGAGACAGACTGCTGAGAAAGCCCAGCTGAGAAATAACAGTAGCACATCCCAGGAAACACTGGCACATCATAGGTGTTCAGCGAGTGTTCAGTGAGAAAGTAGGTGAGTGGGGAGTCAAAGCTAGGAGAGTTATAATTCTCTGATAAAAGTAGCCAAACGGCATAACCTTAGGAAATTGTGTTATCTTCTCTGTGTGTCTTTTAAGAATAAGCTAAATGCTCTTCTGTTGGAAGTATTTCAGTATGGTTCTGCCTCAAACATCTTTCATAATTACACCAAGACTAAATTCCTCTGTTCCATGATTCCAAAACTTTTTAAAGAAAATTAATGTTTTACCTGGGTTTTTTGCCACTGATGTTTTACACACATATTCATATGTACTGTCGCTGTTTATTGATCATATTCCTATCATTATCTATTTCTTTAAGTGGAAAATCCCAGGCAGCTAAAATTAATTATTAGGTCCACAAAAGAACACTACATAATTTAGTAATCAGTTGTGCTCTCTGCTGTTTCCCACCCTTAGCACAGAGGGGCATGCAATATACATGTGATGATGAATTATCTCAGAAGTCAAGTAATTAAATTAAATTATTTAATTTCCTTTATATACTTCTCTTTTGATCCTAAGAAATGATATTTCATTATATTTGTTTTAGTAGAGGTCTTTAGTTTCTAAATTGTATAACATAACCTAGAATTTAATTTTAGAGTCTGAATAAACCTTCCGATTTACTATCCTAGGAAATTTTTTTCTCTGGGATAATAAATTGACCTTATCATTTTTTAACTAACCAAAATAATATATCTGTAAATATGTCATTTTTGGTTTAGGCTGTTGCAGTAAGGCTGATATAATTGTCAGCCTCGGATAGCCAATAATATCTTTTAATGTCACTAGGTGTTGTCTTGACTCAGTAACAAGCATATAGTGTCATATAATCTCCATAATTTGGCTATTGAGAAGCTTTTTGGGTTGCATCCTTTTTCAGAACATGATATATAATGACCACTTAACAGGTAAGATTGTCTTGCTCTCTAGGGTGTGTCAAGTGAAGTAGTTCTTATTCCTTTTATTTCTTCTTCCTTAACTTCCGATAAAAGTACTTAGCAGTTCTTTTTACAGCTTCTCCTCCAGCATACCCTAATCATCCAACATTCTCCAAAGCAAATGTCCCTCACCTAAAGTCCCTGAACTCTGCAGAGGCGGATTCTTAAAGAAGTCTGTGACTCAAAACAGGTCAAAAGCCACTATTCTACAGAGCATCTTTCCTCACCCCAACACAAATTCTGTAAAGATCTGCATTTTTAAGATGATAAATAGGATTGAAAAGCAGCCACCTAGTATTGAGTTTTACCTTGCAGTTTCTGATATTCTGTGACCTCCGCCCCCCGCATTGTTCAGCCGTCCCTTGCCTTACGCTATGCCAGGAAATGAAGATGCAGACAATAGTTCACATTATTCAGGACCCATATGATAGACTCATAAATTTAAATATTGTGCCTCATTATTTCTGATTATTGATTTATTTCCTAATGCTTATAGTTTAATAAACGAAAAGCCTGTCTATATTGAAAGTGAAATATGAGCAAACCCTAAATTTTGGCAGTAAATTCTAATTTAATTTTTTTTTGCACAGTTTCAGAGTACTTAAACTTATTTTCTATTTGTGTATATGGTGTTTCAGTTTGATTGTTCATTTTATTTTTCTACTGTGTATTTATTTCAAGTAGTAAATCCCAGGTTCAGTAAACTTACTGTCACAGCTGCTGAGACCTGTGCCAATATCAGTTGGGAATATGAGGGACTAGAGCATGTGAACTTTCATGTTGAATATGACATAACTGGCAGTAAGAAACAACTTCATTACCTGGTTTTTAATTTGGGGGATACATTTTAAGAGATTAAGAACTCTGTTAAGGATTTACTGTGGATCATCTTGAAGAATAACATGATCCAATTAAATGAATCAGATTTATATAAAAAAATTATAGTGAACCATCAACCTGTATATTTTATACATAAATGAGAATCTCTTTTGTTGCTGTTATCAAAACAAGGAACATAATGAGTTCTAGTGCATATTATTTTCATTCTATGGTACTTAAAACTGTTCGATACCCACAACATGTAAGCATGAGTAATAATGAATAATTATATTTGTAAGTACAATAGGAAAGAAGAAAAGCTTATTCAAATTGGACCTTGAAGTAGCACAAATCAAATTGACTTAAAAGTAGTCATTTTGCCAATACTACTCAACAGAATTTTATCAGAAATTCCAGAAAATTAACACTTATATTTCAATGTTTAATATATTCCCAAGTCAGACGCTCCACTTACACCCTGGCCACCTCTGCCAGGAGATGAGACAGCTTTAACTTTCAGCTGTTTTATGAAAACCCAGTGCCTCTCCTTACTGCAGTGTACTCTGCACATTATAAGCTGGGCAGGCAAGGAATATTTGTAACAAAATGTTGAACATAGTTCAACTTTCTGTTGAGTCCTTTATCATGCAAATAAATATTTTTAGAAATAACTACTCTTTTAAGAAAACCAATACCCAGGAATGGTTAAATCTATAACTTGGATAAACTTGAAGACATTTAAGTTTACCAAAAGATTCATCTTATGAATCTTAAAAACAATTCTTCCCATAGTTCACTTAAAGTATTTAATGTGTAACAGTTCTTTTTATAAACATCATAGAGAAACTCAATAGTTTTATAAGACAAGGTACAGATAAAGAAGCTTCCTTTGTATTAAAAAAGAAGATTTACTACAATGGGAATGTATAGAATTAATATGTGATCTGGATATTCGGTCAATTGATTTATTTGACATTACCTAAAATGATAAACCTAAGAAGCCTAGATTTTGTCTTTAACTTATAGAGGAATTTTCCTTTCTTGAAGCATTAAGTGACTTCCAGCTCCTTAAAATATTATAATTTGTTATTTTTGCAAAATTTCCATAGGCAAAGAAGAATGGAGGAAAGAAATTGTAAATAGTTCTCAGAGCTTCTTTGGGTTAAAGGGTCTAATGCCAGGAACAGCATACAAAGATTGAGTTGGTGCTGAGGAGGATTCTGGTTTTGTGAGTGCAGAAGATGTGTTTGAGACAGGCCCAAGTGAGGTATACCATGCCAGTTCTGGCTCATGCTCTGAGGCGAAGCCTCCCAACACTCCAGTTGGGGGTGGGTTCTAGTGAGGCTATGTTATAGATAGGGCCATGAATGTCTCTCTGTGGGGCACAGTTGGGTTAGGAGTTGGGCTTTTTAATTGTCTTGGACTCTTTACATGCAATGACTTACAGAATTAAGCAAATCATCTTCTAATCATATTATTGCCAAAAACCATTACCAAAACAGAGCTAAATATGATTTTTAACCTACATTACTTAAGTCAATTTTTCTCACCATTTACACTTATAAACTCCCTTGGAGTTAGAACAGAATTTTTGAAAGTCTTTTGAAGCTGAAATAATTCATTGATAAAGTCACAGTTTTTTATGTCAAAAAAGACTATAACCCAGCAGAACCCTGCAGTTCTTGTATAGAACAAGAATTTCTTCAATCAGTGTATTCCATTTTTCTCATATTTTAGTTATTTAAACATTATCAAAACACAGAAGTATAATTAAAGTTTCTAAGTTAAAGAAAAATGTTCATGTAAGAGTCAAGAATGTTTATATTTACCCACAAAATGGAAAACACTCCCTGCTTACTTAAATTTAAAGAAGGGTTGAATGGTACATGTTCATTTTGTGATTTACACATCCATGTCACATTCAGTCATTTCATGATTTCTTGAGGAAATGTTGCATTTCCTGTAGAACTCATAGTCAAAATGTATTTTTGTGTGTCTTTTATTACCCAAGCATTATGATTTTTAAAGTCATTTCTTATAGTTTAGAAAATATACAATCATGAATGGTTTTTAAAAAGAAAGAAACCAAAGCTAATTTTCAATAACTTACTCTAAACTACATTTTAAAGTATTTGTACACTAAAATCATAATATATAAAGAAAAAAAACATTTTTTGTTATTCTGTTCCTTGTATTTTCATATCCATTTGTGTACAGAGTTCTAAAAAAAAAATACTGTATTAAACCTAAAAGAGGATATCTGTTCACAGTTAGTAATACAAGGTATTTGTTATTTTTGATCGCTTTTAATTTCAAAATGCTAAAAGCTCAAGTAGATATTCTGTCCATTTATAGCTAGAATGCTAGTAATAATAACAGCACTAGCATTTAATCAGCTCTAATCTATACCAGACAAATGGTTTTCATGGCTTTTCTCATTCAGTCCTTAAAACAATCCTATGAAGTGAGCAGTGTTATTACCCACTTACACATCATGTTAATGACATGTAATGAGAGGTGGAGTACCCACCTGTCACCCAGCTAGAACGTGGGAGAGCAGGTATTAGAGGCTCGGCCTTCCAACACTGAAGCAGATGCCCTCACTACACTCCCCTTACAGGGTGACAGAGGACCATACCCCAACGGAAACTCATGGTCTCAGAAATGACCTGTTTGTCTTTTCCAGCTCTTGTAGACTCCTAGTGGCTCCAGTGCACTCCAGCTTGCAGATCTAGCTAGAATTAGATGCCACCCACAAAATCAAGGTGGAATCTTTTGTCCTTCTATAGGATAGAAGACAAACCTTTTAGAAAAATTGTTTTTCGTCAGTGTTGCTATACCTGTAATTCCAGCTGCAGCTGACAGGTAGTTCAAGGTGAGCATAATAATGGGTGGGCCATTCTTGTATGCCAGCTTGGAGAAACAGGATGAAGCCACAATCAGTTTTTGTCACCTCTTACAAGTAAACATAACCATTAAAAAGAATAAATATCAATTAAACCCTAGTGACCTTAGTTAACATATTACCTCTAGGAGCAAATATATACTGTTAATCCAGCTTCCTGTTCTCCGAGTTTCATTGCTCTGTCCTGTAGGGCTACGGGACTAACTCCTGTGTAAAAGCATTGTCTTCTCCTGCTCTTGCTTCTCTTTTCCATGCTAGGTTTGAGATGTGAATGTCAGTACTAGGCATGGAAGTATACCATTCTGACTAATTTTTTAACTCTGCATTAATGAGCTGCTCCCTTCTGAGCTCAGCTAATTTCAGGAATCTAAACTAAATTTTCATGAATCTTCTTAACATGACACCATCTCTGCCTTCAATGGTCTGGATTTTTAAGATACATTTTCTTATTTTTTTTCCTATGGCATGAACTAAAAAACAAATCAAACAGGACTATAGGTGTCCCGATGCTGTACTTCTTATAGACACTCCTGTTAGGACTCTACGTCCTCTTCTTGCTTTTCTTACCTCTACCCTTCAACCACCCTACCTCTTCTCTCATATCACAAGGGATTTAAAGCAGATTTGTTTTTACTGATCCTTGTCAGCTGCCTCCAAACTTTGACCAAAGAATTTTTTTTCTCTTTCTATACATTTCTATTTTAATGAAACAGGACATTTTTGTGTATAATGGATTTTTTAAATATCCATTATTTCAATGTCTCTTCCCATGTTTATTTTATTATTCTAAATATTCAAGAGCATTTTTCTCAGGGGCCTACTACCATAGGACACAGATTATCCATGAGACAACAAACAATGGGGTAGCAAAGACTGTTGTTAAAACTAACTTCTGGAAAACAAAGCAAATTTCATTCCTCTGGCTTATATTTTTTTCATATTCTTTATATTTATTTTTGTCTATTGTTTTATGGATTACTCAAGTAATACATGAATATAATTTTATTATAAAAATTTGAGATAAATAGAAAAGCCCCTTTCCTTCTTCTACCCAATCCTACTAATATCTACCCATTGAAAATCGGATTCAATAAGAAAAAGCTCTTTTTTGCATGCGCGCGCGCGTGTGTGTGTGTGTGTGTGTGTGTGTGTGTGATGCACGATGGTGGCCATGACTTGGGTTTATATGTATCTATGTAATTAAGATGATTTTAGATTGTCCTAGGATAATAGTCATTCTGGGCTTTAGATCCCTTTTTATATGGGTAACAGGTCAATAGAAGTTACTTTCACTTACATAATTTTTTTTTTTTATCAATTTCTGGTACACTTGTTTGTGTGTGTGTTTGTGTATGTGTGTGTGTGAGTATGCACACACATTCACCTGTTAACATTCTGTGCCTGCCTAATCTTAAATAATGGAGCAGTGAAATATTTAATACCTTTTTCTTTACACATAGGGGCAAAAATTCAAAGTTGATTTGAATGTTTCTTTATCAATCATCAAAGAAACATTTCCACTTTTTGCATAGTTGCATTTAATAGAAAGCTGCCAGCAGGCAGTTCAATGGCGACAGTCACCATCTTTATAAGAAAATGTCAATACTAGTTTTTGAATATCTTATTGTATTTTGCCCTTATCACTTGTGTTTAATTAGAAGAAAAATGTAAATATGGGTACTATTTATGACAAGGCTGTAAATCACTAAGCATACTAAAAACAAGGACTCTAACTTCAATCACTAGTGGTTTTTTTTATTCAGTTTTAAAGAAAAAGCACACAAAGACCATGTGAGAATTGACAGAAATACATTGCCCAAGAGTATATAATAATGGACTTTTAAAATATCTTTTACCTATTTCAGAGTGGAAAGGCCTTGTAATATTTTATTCTCTGTACAGACATCTGCAGATTTGATGTCCGGACATATTTCTAGGAAAGCCTTGTAGCAGCAGAGCATAATGGCTGCTACCATGTGCTCTGGAGCCAGACAGATTTGGGTCAAACTCCAGCTCTTGGGCATGTTCTTTAACCGCTCTTGGAATGGATTTAATCTTCATGCTTAACTCAAAGAATTGTTGTGAAGATTAAATGAGATTTTGTTCTCAGCACAGTGTCTCACGGATAGGAAGGGTTTCAGAATATAAGCTCTCATTATGACTGTCTTCACCTTCATCATCATCATCATGATTGTGGTGCATGTATGTAAGGGGAGCACTGTCTACATTGGTGCTTCAGTTATATCAAGTTATAATACAACTCAAAACCCCTCTGACCAGTGAGGTATAAGGGGCTATTAGGGAAAGGCTACTGACATTTGATTTGTATTCTAGATAATGTATTTCCACTTCTAATTTTGTTTCTTAAACACACACCCACACATATTTTGCATTCCTTTTCACAGTTGATTTTAAGCATCTCATTTTTCTCTATATACTTAGCGTGGAGAACAAAGACAACAAAGTGCATTTTTGCACGTGTCAGAACCTGAGATACATGTAGCCAGTGCTTATTTCTGCATCCAGAGATCACATACACCTAACACAATGTTAAATGTATTCAGAAGAAATTCAATCAAATTAAAAGCATAATATAAGCATGCTTATGAATCAAGAGAAGAAAACCTTTTATCTTGATTATTGTCAAAAGAGGAAAATAAAGACCTTTTTATTAAAGTTATATGCCAATTTATTTTAACAAATCCTCATAAACATGTCTGAATAGCCATTGATGCTGCACTTTGTCCCATTTGATTGATACTTTTGAATAATATCAGAAATGCTAATTATTCTATGTTTTTCTTAGGAGATTTGCACAGTGACTGGTTGAAATGGGGGCTTCACATTTATTGACTCAAACAGAAGAGATGAATACTTAAAGAATATGTATACATGTAAATGAGTATTTTCTCTTTAAACTGGTCACTTATTCTAATAATGATGCCACTGATAAAGATATGTTTCAAAGTCTTTTGAATGGATCCTAAGCAATAGTCAATATGAATATTGATCTTTTGAGGGTAAATTGGATTTTTCAGAGATTTGAGAAAGTCATTCAGAACCAACTCTTGTAAATAAGATGAATAATAAGGGAAATAAACAAATCTAAGTAATATTTTTGAGTGAAAATTAAGATATAAAAATAATAAAGTTGGTTATCTTATGTGGACTGGTTTCCTGTGTGGAAAGTTTTTTTTTTAACAGATAATTTCCAAAAACTTTCAAAAAATGGCGGCCTCATTACAATGATATTTTAGCCTCCAAAGTGGTTCCTTTGAAGGGAAAATACTCCATTAGATGTATACATTCTGTTCTTGTTCTTTTAAAAATTCAGTATATTCTTAACATTGTACTTAGTGAACAATTTGTCTTACAAACACTAAATTTGTTCATTGGTTTTGGACTATGTTTCTCTAGAGAATGTATAATTAAAATAACTGTGAACACTATATTCAGCAGGGTTTCTTAGAATTTAATGGTATTAGCATTCAGATTTCTCTATTTAAGTTGTTTTAATTAATGAAAAATTTCCAAAGTTAAGTGTTTTTATAACTCCTGTTTGGCAACTGACAAATTCTAATATGGGGCCACATGTAATATATATAAAAGCTCATAAACTATGGAATTCTTTATACAAGAGACTATAACTGTTCTTATCTCTCTCTTAACTCATCCCCACTGACACTATTGATTTTTTTTCCAGCAATGGCAAGCCGACAGGTGGACATTGCAACTCAGGGTTGGTTTATTGGTCTAATGTGTGCTGTTGCGCTCCTTATCTTAATTTTGCTGATTGTTTGCTTCATCAGAAGAAATAAGGGTGGCAAATATCCAGGTAAGAAAAAAAAATTAAAATTGCCTTATAATACTGCCTAATTATCTGTTGAAATAAAAAGAAATCATGAGGGTAATCATGTAAACTGCAATAACTATATCTTCCCAGCGCTTTAAATTTGAACTTTCTGTTCAAATAATTTTTTATCTATTTTTATATAATGGGAGCCTAAACATTGTCAAGAATCAGAAGGCATTTGGGAGAGTTAATTAATCTGTCCTCTGAAAATATTAGTGACTCTACTTCCTTAGGCTCCATAAAAGTCACAGGTGCTAAAACTGTACCTACAACCAACAGAGGGCAAAGGTATGTGAAGTCTTCCAGAGGATTTTAATGCATGAACTGTCTTGATATCACAATGTGTAACATTTCCTTCCCAATACAGGTAATGTTATACAACCCATATATATATAGAAATATTTTCCACTGCCGTATATCTCAGAGAGTGCACTGTTAAAAACTTTGAATAGGAAAACACAGGATCAATAGATAAGAATGTCATTTTTAAATTTTTAGTTAAAGAAAAGGAAGATGCCCATGCTGATCCTGAAATCCAGCCTATGAAGGAAGATGATGGCACTTTTGGAGAATACAGGTGAGCCTCTACTTCTCTTCTGCCCCTCACCTTCCCTGCCCTGTACAGATACTATACTTTGTCACCCTAGAATCGGCCAGGAACATACTCTGCCTGGCATTTCATATTTTCCTCAAATACTAGTTTAGAAACACTTCCATATCTAAATGTTTACACATCCCTAACTTAAAATATTCTCTTTTCATTAAGAATAAATTTCCATTTTAATCATAGGTTTGGAGACAGTGTCTCTTCAATTCTATAATATTGTCTAGAGATCCTTGCTATATTGGCCAATCTAGCGAAGCTGGTATGTTACAATAAAAATAAGAACAACAAGAAAGACCCTACAAACCACCATTGTAAAGGAAACTATACCTGTTATGTTCTAAACAGAGCTTTTAAAAATCAGCATTACTCTTTCTAATCTTAGATCTGGGACTTAGTTTTCTAAAACAAATACCAATAACTCTGCCCATTAACCATAAATGATGACTAGTTTGTTTAGAGACTGTTAATTATTAAGAAATATTACAGCCCCGGAAGCAGTTTGTTAACCCACAGAAATTTGGTGATACGTTCTTGGCTTGACTCCATAATTAAGGACAAATTTTAACATAACCTATGTGCTAAATAGTCAGAAGGAGGGGAAGGAAGGAAGGAAGGAAGGAAGGAAGGAAGGAAAGAAGGAAGGAAGGAAGGAAGGAAGGAAGGAAGGAAGGAAGGAAGGAAGGACAGAAAGAAGGACAGAAGGAAGGACAGGAGGGAAGGTTGGTTCTCTTTGAACAAAGATATTTTTGCCTAGGGATTATAGGTCTTTTTAAAGAGAGATAAATGATTGTTTTTGATATGTTTAAAAACACAACCAAAATATATATTTACTCATTTAAAAGATTAGGATTTTGGTGTTCCAAAATTACTTCTATTTATAAAATACTCTTACACCTGGTTTTTAATTTCTATAAGCCTCTTGATTATATAAAATATAATCTTTTAAATATGCACTGAGCCCATTTTCAGTCCTTTTTTGCGAGAAGAAAAGACTTTTAGGTGAAATAAAATATTTCACTAATGTGAGTTCCAGATGACTGAAAGTTTATGAAAACTTCATGCAGCGCCCCCACCCAATCCACCCAGAAGGTTTTCATAACACATAACAGCAGCCTACAGATGGCCATAACTGAGGGTAGCCATGTCCTACCCTGGATGAATTGAAGTCTTTGCTGATTTAACTTACTTACCCTTCTACATGTTTTCCCTATAAAACAGGTGAACTGATGATGACTAGAGTTTTTGTGGCTAGAATGCTACACAGGATATGCATACCACTCCCTTATTTATTGTGATGAAGCAAAATCTTTAATATAACCTGAAAAAATTATGTATTTGCATGGATTGAAAATAAAGCATTGCATATCATTCTTCACATAGTGATGGATTTCTGTTCTACCATATCATGCTTAAATGAATCTGGCCATGTACTGCTCACCTGGTGGGTCTGAAATGTCAACTTGCTACTATAGTGCTATGAAACCATGATCTGATGTAATGTGGCTTCCTCAGGGTAACTATGCTGTCCATGCCACTAAAACTTGATTGACTGAAATGAAGGTTGAATGAATGTGAAATAACTTGTAATCAAAAGACTTGTTAGTTTTACTGTCAACTCAGCCATTACCCTTGATTTCTTTAGCTATCAGTTTGTCTAGATCTCATTTTTTTTTTCATTTGTAAAATGATACAGTTGTTCTGGAGGTTTCTAGTTTTATGATTTCTATGATTCTCTATGAGCTATCCACTAACAACTGTTAATATGATTGTGAGTTCCAGAGCAGTATATAGCAAGTATTTGGTTACGGGCCTCATTATCACTGTGCTTACATTGATTTAGTCATATGTCTTTGTCTTAGTGTTAATTTATGTGTGATATGTTTGTGAAGCATTTTCAGATGGCTTTCTCCAGTTAATGCTTTGAGATTCTCAGAAGAGAAAGACTTATCCTTGGGCCTTTTGAGTAAAAATCCATTGGTTCACGTGTGAAGACAAAAAACTCATCACAGATGTAAATTACATTGATCTGGGAAGTTCCAAAGGAAATAAGATTCTGACGGGTGTCTTAAACATGAAACACAGCTCAGTGGTTTTTTTTACTGAAACCAAAAGTTCATAGAGATAATTCCACAAGTGAAATGACTTCCCCAAATACCCAAACATCCTTTGCTAAAGATGTGGCTTCATCCTGTGACTTTCTGATACTACCTCAGAATTTTTCCATTTGGTTTCTTTTCTACTTAAAAAAAAAAAAAAAAGACATTTAGTTTCTTGGATGTCACAATTAATGAAAATGGTTCTAACTGTCTATTATAGAATCTTTTTTCTAATAACACATTTAAGTGTCATTCTCCTCCCTAAACTGTCAAGGTCCCTTCCCTGCTTTACACCTTCTGGAAGTGTTGAGCTCTGTATTATTAATTGATTCTTTTTTTTTTTTTCATTCTGAAAATAAATTAATATGCTGGTCACACACACACACACACACACACACACACACACACACACACACAAAAGTAGGGCTACTATCTAAATGTAAATTTATTCTGTTTAAGATTTGTTCTTTCTCTAGCTTGAGGATGAAACAGTTTCTACATGGTTGGCTCTGAGCCAGAGGATATTTCATAGTGCAAAGAGGGATGGAACTTCAGTGACCAAATTTGATTTTTTTTTCATGTGCAGTAACCTTGTGCTTTCACTCCAATACCCATCCCCAAGCAGTTACCCTTTTGTGGAAGCCTGCATCTTTCTTTGTTTCTTAAATTATACAGACAGTAGGATCAGCATCCTTACTAGCATTTAGAAAAATGAAAGAATGCAACCAGCCATGTAAGTAAGTATTTTTTAATTCTTTAGATCCATTCTTCTTAAAACCAGAATGAATCTAGCCATGGTACTTGAACTGATAATGTAAATGGAGGCTCTTGGCACAGGGATCCTGTCACTCATATGAGCACTTCCTGTTGCAAGCATGTTAGCCCCTGCTCATAAAGCTTGTATAATAGGAAAATGTGTCACATTTGTTATCTACTTTAGATTTATTCTAATCACAAACATAAACTGGTGTGAGCAGTATAAATAATGACAGACTTTTAGAGATGGTGTTTGGAAAGACCGAGTCATGAATACTAATAAAACTGGAGCGTGGTTTGGCTGTGGTAGGGTGATGACCACAAGAAAATCAGAGCAAACAATCACAGATTTATTAGTGTGGTTAAATTTTACTCAGTAAAGGTTCCTTCTGGATCCACAACCCTGAAGTGCTTTTGCAAAAAAAAAAAAAAAAAAAAGAAAGAAAGAAAGAAAGAAAAGAAAAGAAAAAGTGAACTCTCTAAAACGTATTCTTAGGATAAGAGAAGATAAAGAATATATTGTGGTACTTTGTCTAACATTCTAAAATTAATTAAGAAGTAATGAAATTTTTTTTAATGTTAGAATTCTGAATAATTTCTAAAATGTTTTCTGTCTCATCTATTTTTATTTTACAATGAATTAGTTCAACCAATATGTATTGAGTGCCTACTGTGTACCAGGCTGTAGGGATATTAAAACCAACTGAATGTTATCTCGCTGCTTTATAGTCTAGTGAGGGATTCAAGGAAGTAAAAGAACAATCTGAGCATTGTGTGAAAAGTGCTATGAAAGGGAATGGTGCTGAGGGAGCAGGAGCACAAAGCCAAAAAAATCAAGTCGGTGGCAAAGAAGGAGGGTAGTACAAGAAGTCTTCCCTGAGGAAGTAATTCAGGAACTGAATTTTAATATTGTAATGTGAACATTTCCTTCTACTGCACAATCGTCTTTATTCATGGATATAAATATCAAAGTATATCTTATGGCTATATGTTACTATTTTATGGTTGTTTACAACTTATTTTGAGATTTATTTGATCTTTCACATTCTAGGCTCAGAATTAATATCTAATGCCACTTGTCCTTAAAAGTCCTCATAAAAATTTGGAGGAATTTTTTTTTACATTGTACAATTCAATGAATTTTTTTTTCAAGTATAGTTGGCATACAATAATAAATTAGTTTCAGTTGTGTAGCATAGTGATTGGAGATCTTTATAATTCACAAAGTGATCACCCTTCTTCCCCCTTACATATTTATTATAACATTGTTAATTATTTTCCTTAGGCTACACTTTATATCTCCAGGTCTATGTTGTAACTATCCATTTGTACTTCATAATTCCTTTGCCCTTTTTGCCATCTCCCCAACCCCCCTCCTATCTAATAGCCCTCAAAATATTTTCTGTATCTGTGTATTTGTTTGTTTTTGTTGTTGTTGTTTATTTTGTTCTTTAGGTTCCAAATGTACATAAAATCATGTGATATTTATCTTTATCTGACTTCATTCAGTGCAATACCCTCTAGGTCCATCAAGGTAATATCTTTCTCCATCTTCTTCCTTTTAGTCTGTGTGTGTCTTTTAATCTGAAGTAAGTCTCTTATAAGTAGCATATGTAGGGGTCTTGTTTTCTTATCCATTCAGCCACCCTATCTTTTGGTTGGAGCACTTAATTCTTTTCCATTTGAGGTACTTATTGATAGGAATATAGTTATTGCCATTCTTTATTCATGTTTTTGATACCTTTTCCTTCTTAAAGAAGTCCCTCCAACATTTCCTGGCTTGATGTTGATACATTTCTTTAGCTTATTTTTGTCTGGGGAGCTGTTTATCTGTGATAATACCATTTATTCAGATTGTGACAAGAACTTGTGTTTTATTGAAACAGGTAATTTTCAATAGTATATGCCAGTGTCATATTAAACTAGTATTATTTTCCAGTCTTGAGTTTCCTTCTTGGAGAAAAATTAAAAACCCTAATAGAAATTATTGGCAGAAGAGGCAGAATATTTGTACATCTTGAAATATTTGTATCTTGGCTAGAAAGAGAGTCATTCTCAAAAACAGAGGGAGCAATAAAGTCCTAGCACAAATTGGTAGAGGAAATATTGCAGCTAATGTAACCTTGATTTTACATTAAGCCTTTTAAATTTTTTTACTAATATTATTGTTTATATTTTGCCTGTATTTTTGTTCTTTGAAAGGCAAAAAATGTCATTGCCTTTTTTTTTAAACCAAATGTTACATGACCACATGAGAGGATGTGTAAAACATGACTACTCTTCTACTTCCAGATGTTGTGCTTACATATTGAACAGAGAAATAAGAAAAAAATGAGTCTTATAAAGTTGTATTAAATTACACTCCTCAGATTTGCATCCAACACTTTGGAGGAGGGAGCAGTGGGATAAAGATGAGTGCAGGAAATGTTTGCTTTTGCATTTTTGGAATCCCTTACATTTTATAATATATTAATATGCCATTAATAGTATGTAGTGCTTTGAAGTTATATTGTGTCTTTTTCCAAATTAATAAATTTTTACCCATTAACTAAAATTCTTACAGAAAAAAAAAACCACCATATACTATCAGTATAAGGATTGTGCTTTTCTTCTTAGGCTATTTTCATTTGTTTCTTCTGCATCCTTTTAATGGAATTTGTAGGTTTCTTGAAAGGTAAGGTTAAAGTTTACAAGTCTGGCCTGCACTCAGTAACAAAATTATTTGAAATGCAGGATTTTGCTGCTTCTTGCTCAGAAAAAAAAATCCATATTTCACATTTAACCAAAATCATTCTCCATTTATACCCAAGGTATCAGAGATATTATGCAGTTTAACATACTAATTTCTCTACTTACCATAATCTTTTATTGTCTTTTGAATTCAAGATAGTGATGATTTCAGCTTTTTTCAATTCTTCCTTTTTTTTAATGCTTGTGATTATTTCTGAATTGCTTCCAAATCAGGATCCAGAATCTGTCATTAATATTGACATGCACAATAAGAAGCCATCCACCTACTGAAGACTTCATGACTAAACCATTTCTGCACCTGATTTTCATTGCAACTACATCCCAGTCATTGGAGTCAACTTGATGATTAGATTTGGCTAGAGAAGCTCAGGACTCCATCTGCTTTATCAGAATTTGCATGCATAAGCTTTAAAAAAAAAAAAAACATTTTACCTAAATGCCAGTCTTGACGAAAACTTCTTTTCTTTCCAGCGATGCAGAAGACCACAAGCCTTTGAAAAAAGGCAGTCGAACACCTTCAGACAGGACTGTGAAAAAAGAAGATAGCGATGATAGCCTAGTTGACTATGGAGAGGGGGTGAATGGCCAGTTCAATGAGGATGGCTCTTTTATTGGACAATACAGTGGTAAGAAAGAGAAAGAACCAGCTGAAGGAAATGAAAGCTCAGAGGCACCTTCTCCTGTCAACGCCATGAATTCCTTTGTTTAATTTGTAAGCTCTTTGCCAATATCCCATTCCTCTAGAACGTTTATCTTAAGCACTTGTTTGTCAGCCTTCTCATACTGTGAACATAGAGGCAGAAAGTATATGTTCTGCTGTATGTTAATACAGCACGTTAATGTGAAGTGCAGGGCAAAGTGCTTACTTTTTCTTTCAAAATAAATATTCTTGATTTCCTCAGAACTGATAAAAATAATACGACATCATCCACAGATCATGTTATTTCCTCTTCAGGATACAGTTAAATATGATGCATGAAAAATGCTACACACAGTTAAAGGACATACTTGTGTATGTTATTAAAATGTGGTTTGAGACTTTGTTTATACTATCCTCAGCTGAACCCCTAAATTCCATTTCCATTGTTAAGAGTGTTACTGTAGTATTCTCTAGAACTTCAATGTCTTTGTGGACATTGTTGTGAAATTGGTGACTCTTTGTCTAGCTGTTAGTGTTTTGGGGAGACTGTTAGGAACAGTATGTACAGTATATACTTGCTAAATTAGTTAATCATGACAGTTGCAATTGCTGATGCTTACTAAAACGCTGTCACCTGCTCTTTGCTCCTGTCACTTTGTAGCCTTCTTAATCTTCCAGGTATTACAGCAGTACAGTGTTCTACTTTTTACATCATTTCTATGTTCAGTTGTTTTTAGGTGAAAACAGCATGTATTGCAATGCATTTTGGCATTTGTGCCATACTGAAAGAATCAAAAACCAAATCGCTCCAATTAAATTTCAAAACTTATTCCAGAAAGCACAGGGCAAGACACATACAATGCCTTCAGACAAGAAGTATTCTGTAACATACTGCTTCTGTACCATTGGTACAGTCGACGTAGAGTCCTAGATTACTGTCATTGTCTAAAAGTGACTTTTAAAATGCAGACATAATGAAAACTGCAATGATAGAAAAAGAAAATATGAAAATAAAATTAGTAAGACAGTTTATTTTAAGGAACTTTGTCCCTATGTGTATAAAAAGAAAAGCTTTGCCACCAACTGGAACGCATGAGGATTTCGTGGTCTTTTATGGTTTCTATTAAAACAAGTCCTATTCAATAAGAAAGATAACAACTTGGCAGAACATTTTTTTGAAAAGCAAGTTATCCCAACACTAAAAGCATACAATAGCATGCCAACAGGAATATATTATTCTCTAAGTCTTACCTATGTGGCAGCTTTTGAAACTCTGTGGCATTAAACAATCTGTATGCAAATTGCTATGGACACATTTCAGAATATAAGACGTCTGGTAAGTGCCTACAAGGCTAAGAGTCAAATGGATTCCATCTGCAGTTCCCCCAAAAAAGTACATATTCTACCATAATCATAAACAATATCAGATAGTTTACCTCCAAATATGAAATTCTATAACAACCTATGGTTGAAGGAATTCTCAGTTTCATTTGCCAATAAATTGGTTTCTCATAACTTGCATCAAGTTTAATTTTAAGTAAAGCTTTTTATATGTAGATATTTTGTTAAATTTGTAAATACACTTAAAGTGTAGATGCTATATGCTTATAGGTGTTCCATAATAATAAACATACAAAAAACGCTTATGTTATGCCATATAAGAGGGTAGCTAAATGATACAGTGCATGGGATTGGAAAACATATACTTAAATAACTTTGGGTTTTTATTTTTCCTTTTTGCTGTGAAATTGGAATAGTGAACTAGTCTACATATTGACAGCAAGTTTCCAGATGAACTCTTCAGAGCTTTGCCTGTGGGGCTTAGTAGGCCTAGTCACCTGACACCTTTGATACATGTAGGTAAAGCACAGTTTGAAGTTATCCCAGATAAAGATGGCCTTAAATACTTTCATATCTCCATATTTACTTTTCACAGATCAGCCTTCCTAATGGAAATATAAAAAGACAAAACAGGCCTTAACTTGGCATCGGAAAGCACAAAGAAAAAAGTTACTTTAAATTTGTCAATGTTTGGAGGAACACTAAAAGTAGTTTTTACTGCTCCATAATGGTAAATGCTAAATTTATCTGTGCATGAAGGGATCACATCTGTAATAGTGCAATAGATTTTGTATTAAAAATTAAATGTGGTTTTAAAAGTCCCTCTCTCTTTTGTAATATATCATGTTCCTAACAGAGTGTGAATGTCCAAGTAATGGTATTTGTAATGGTACAGGTAGATGTGACTGAATTTCCATCAAAATAACTATTAAACAGTCTTGATCTCTTTGTGATTTTTAACTTTTTTAAACATATATTTCCTAATGTTTTAAAATAGCACACATTTTGATTTTTGCTTTTAAAGGGCTATTATTTGCAGAGAAAATTAAACACGAAACCAAACACAATATAAAATGGCTAATAAAATAGGAACATATCAAGAAATTTTAATGGAAAGCAGAAGTAGCTACCACTATTAGCCTTTTGAGAAACAGTCTGAGAAATCAGGTGCTACTTTCTTTCCTGGAACCTGACCTCCACGGGCCTGCTGTCGGCCTCTCTTCTGCTTGCCTGGACCTTTGCCCTCCCCAGCTATGGGCAGCTGGGATTCTTTAAACCTCTCCTACTTGATGAGACACTTTGGGCATTTATAAGTATTATGGGTATGTCATCCATTCACTTCTCTCCAGCCCCGTGCTTCTCATTGTCTCAAACCTGTCTAGTACTGTAAACAGTCAAGGTCTAGCTTGTTCCTCTGTTCTACCATATACCCTATTCACCTGTCTCTTGGCCCAGCTTTCCACTCATGTGAACTTCTGCTGGCACAGAGCTCCCTGTCTCTACTCAGTTATTTGGACAACATGTTTCAGTCATCTCCCTTATCCAAGGGGGATACGTTCCAAGACCCTTGGTGGATTCCTAAACCCTCAGATAGTACCAAACCCTGTATCTACTGTGTTTTTTCCTATATGTCTATGCCTATGATAAAATTTAATTTATAAAATAGTCACAGTACTAGATTAACAATAACTGATGATAAAAGAATAATTATAACAATATATTATAACAAAAGTTATATGAATGGCTTTAAGGCCATTATTAATTAAAATAAGGGTTTCTCTAACACCAGCATTGGGATACCATGACAGATACCCGAGATGGCAGCCACCAAGTAACTAACAGGTGGGGGGCATACACAGAGTGGAGATGCTGGGCAAAGGGATAATTCACATCTCATGCAAAACAGAGCAGGATGGCTAGATATTTCATCATGCTACTCAGGTCAGTGTGCAATTTAAAACTATGAATTTTCTACTTTTGGAATTTTTCCACTTAATATTATCGGACCCTCATCAACTTGTGGGTAAGTGAAACTGTGGAAAGCGAAGCCGCGGATCAGGGGACCTACTGTCTATAAGTCAATTGTAAAATGTTATCTAGACCTTAGAATTTCTACTGCAGAGAGCATTCACTTTCAAACAGGAAATTAAGACCCTACTTTACAGTGTGGCCAGATTTCATAGTCCATATCCTCAGATCACATCATCCGTCACAGCTCTGTTTAGCAACTGGGGCTGGCAAATTATAAGCCCGATCGCAAAAAAAGAAAGAACGAACGAACGAACGAACGAACGAACGAACGAACGAAAAAGAACGAAAAAGAACGAAAAAGAACGAAAAAGAACGAAAAAGAACGAAAGAACGAAAGAACGAAAGAACGAAAGAACGAAAGAAAGAAAGAAAGAAAGAAAGAAAGAAAGAGAGAAAGAAAGAAAGAAAGAAAGAAAGAAAGAAAGGAAGAGCAAGCAAGCATTGGTCCATTGATGCCTGCTTGTTCAGATGGTTTATAATGGCCCTGGTTTACTTTTAATGGCTGATTTTGGAAATGGCTTTTAAGGGCAAGAAAGAAACATACAAAGAGCTGGGGCTTCACACCCAAATTCAGTGAATCTCTCCCTCTCAAGAGATTTTTCCTACAAATTACCACCAGAGGGCTCCCATGCTTTATTCAGTGCAAAAGAAACTGTGGGGAAAATGAAGTCTCTGGAGAAATAGTGCAAACCACTTCTGATAATCAGACTGAGGTCTGACAGTGCAGAAAATGATTGCTGCCACTGGAGGAAATGGGATTTGCAGCTTTCTCTGACATTTCACCACAAGCCTGTTAATCTTCTTTTTGTTGACTGTGGCCAGGTGGCTGCTAGTTGACAGCAGGGGATGGAGGAATATGCTCCTAGCTCCCACTAGGCACCCCATCACTGCTGCCAATTGCTGGGGGTGAGGATTGGGGCATGTCCTTAAAATGGTTCACCCCCTCCCTTTCTCCAGAATGTGCTGTTTTGACTGCCACCAATGGTTTGATGTTTTGTGATTGGATAGCATGAAAAGCACAGTTTAAGCACAGACTGCTTTTATTTTTTTACTTTTAAAAAGCAGGAGAGGGAGAGGACACTGTCAGAGTATTTAAACAAACAAACAAACAAACAAATGGTTCCCAGGTTGGGGTAGAAAGATTCCAGGATTTACATTTAAGCTCTGTCATCAGCTAGCTGTATAAATAAAGACCCCCTAATCTCCCACCTTTCTGTACCTTTGTTTCTTCAACTTTAAAATGACAGAAAGCAGATGATTTCTAACCCACCTATGTAACCCATGATGACCACTCACTCCTTCAAAAAAATAATAATTTTTGAGCACCATCAACAGCCAAGTATTTTGCTAATTGGGGAGGTTATAAAATGAGCAAAACCAGATGTGGTTCCCACTTTCATGGAGCCTGGAGTCTGGTGTGACAAAACAGACGTTAATCAAACAACCACCATAATGAATGTGTATTTCCAAACTGAGATAAGCACTATTAAGGGAAAGCATGCCGTTCCAGGAGAGCAAATAATGGAGGAGGCTGACTGCCAAGTGGTCAGGAAGGCTTCCTGGAGGAAGTGTGAGTGGAGAGCTGGGGGACAAGTAGGACTGAAGAAGAAAAGACAGTGTGCCTAGAATAGATGCAGGAGCCAGGTCATGCTGGGTCCTGAGGACCACATGACAGGTTTTTGTATTTATTTAAGGGGCAATAGAAAGTGGGGAGTAATGAAGGGGTTGAAGAAAAGAGTTATATTATCAGATTTGTGTTTGGGAAGGAGGCAGAATTCATGTGGTTTAGTGTGGAGAATGGGCTGAAAGGAGCCAAAGAGATTGATAAGAAGACACTAAGAAGCTTAGAGGTTGGATCCAGATCATACCACTGGAGATGGAGAGAAGTGGTGGAGTCTTAAGATATTCAGGAAGCACATCGATGGGAGTAAAAGATAGGATATAGGAGGTCGAGGGAAAGGGAGGCTCTTAGATTTCTGATTTGTCTTACCAGACATGAAATTCACTTAGGAACATCAGGAAAGAACCAGATATGGGGATAAGTTATGAGTTCAAGTTAACAAATGAAGAGTTTAAAAGGCCTCTGAGATAGCCAAGTTGAAATGACTAGTAGGAACTGGGTAGATGGGCTTAATGCTCAAAAGGAACTTTTAAGATGAGTAGCAATTGAAGCCATGAGGTACTGATGCGATTGTTTAGGGAGAAAATATAGACAGAGGACTGAGGATTACACCCTATTAGGAAAATCCCTTGTATACTGGCCAAGAAGAGACTGATACCCAGGAGCTAGAGAAGTTGAGAATAAATAAGGACAGTGTGTTATCTTGGAAGCCAGTGAAAGAGACCATGCCAACAACAGGGAATGGTTGACAATGTCACATAATGCTGAAAAATCAAAATGAGAGTTAGAAGACATTTTTGGATTTGAAGACATGGAGGTCATCTATAACTTTAGTCAAAGCTGTTGAGAACAGATCAGCGAGAATTGAGGAGTGAGTAGAAGAAGAAATGAAGACAGTGAGATTTGCCATTATCCACACGGACAACCCATCAGTCCCTGGGCTAAGTTCCTTGGCTTCTCTATCGTCATAATAACATAACCTAAGCATCCCACTCTCTGTCCGCAACCTCTCCTCCAAGGCACTGTTTCCTCTGCTTTCTCTCAATACTTTTTTCCAGTGTGGATTTTAAAGTTCATTATATTTGAAACACCTCTGTTTTGCCCTAAAGTCCTTTGCCCTCTGTCTTTTCTAAATACCGGTGGAGGTATTGTTACTGAGAATCAAGTCTGCTGTCTCCTTTCTACTGCCTACCCCTAGGAACTGAGAGAGAGAACAGAGGTCAATATTATTATAAAATCATAAATATCTTCAAATGATTAACTCTCCACACTGCACAGTAGACTGGCGGACTTTTCTCTGGTGAACTTACATTCTTATACTCAGCAATGACTATTTCAGATCTTTTCTACCCTCTTCAAACACTTCAACCCTGCCCTGTCTCCCCAACCAGCCTCATAAATCACTCTCTACAAAATGATTTTATACCACAATTCACTAAAACAAAAAAAGAAAAGCAGAGATGGGAATTTGCTCATCTTCCTGCCAGCAAACCAAAAGCCTGCCTTGCTATGCTCCCATCTTCTACCTTCTATTAAAATAGAGGAGCCATCCTTCATCCTGTCACAGACCAGTCCCTTTTCCTGGTCTGGGAAGCTCTCTCCCCCTCAGTGGATTCTTACCCAATAGTTATCTTTCTTCCTTGCAACTGGATTGTCTGTTGACGTTGAACATACTCAGAGTCTCCCCCATCTACAACAAAGAGACCTTTGATTCCCCACCAGTACACTCTCTTCAGTTATCATTTTCTCTCCCTGACCTTCATGGTCAAAAATGGTTGAAAAAGTGTCAATAATACCGGGGAAAGTAGATGAGGATAATCGTAGAAGCTTCCATTTGCCAGACAGTGCATTCTTTGTTTCTTCTATAGCCATAAAACTTCTCCAATCTCACTCAGTTTGTCCTACAGATACTGCCTTTCTCCAGCTGTAATTATGTAACTATTCTCCTAGTGAATGACTCAGACTTTTTAAAAAATCAGATGTTCTCAGACTACACAGTGCATCACCTGGGGAGCTGCAAAGCCCTAATACCCAACCCTATCGCCATTTGTAACCATCTGAGACAGCCCAGCATTAGCTCCCCAGGTGATTCTAATGTGCATCCAGGTCTAAAACCAGTGTAAAGAAATACTGCATTGCCACATTCATGTGTGCACTTAATGAATAGTATTTTTAATGCATTTATTCACACAGAATAAATGTATTCTGTTAACCCTAAATTCTCTTGTGTTCCTCTCATAAAAAAGAAAGAGAGAGAGAGAGAGAAGAAAAAGAAAGAGAGAGAGAGAGAGAGAGAGAGAGAAAGAAAGAGAGAAAGAGGAAAGAAAGAAAGAAAGAAAGAAAGAAAGAAAGAAAGAAAGAAAGAAAGAAAGAGAGAGAGAGAGAGAAAAAGAAAGATAGAGAAAGAAAAAAAGAAAGAAGAAAAGAAAAAAAGAAAAGAAAAGAAAAAGGGGAAATATATTCCTATTACTGGTAGGAATATAAAATGGTACAGCAAATTTGTAAAACAGTTTGGCCGTTTTTTAAAATGTTAAATATGAATTTATCATAAGACCCAGAAATTCTACTCCTAGGTATATACCCAAAATATATGAAAAAAAATAGGTCCACACAAAAACATGTGTGCAAATGTTTATAGAAGTATGAATCATAATAGCCAAAAATTTATTCAAATGCTCATGAACTGTCGAATAAAGTGTGATCTATTATACAATTAAATGGAATACTATTCGATAATTATTTTAAGCACTAACACCTGAACAACATAGAGGATCCTTGATGATATTCTGCTGAATTAAAAAAGCCATCCATGAAAGACCACATATTGCATGATTTCATTTACTTGAAATATCCAGAAGAGCGAATCTATAAAGACTGAAAGTAGGTCAGTGGTTGTCGGGGACTGGGAATGAGAACAAGAATTGACTATAAATTGGCAGCAGGGATTTTACCAGAGTGATGTAAATGTTCTAAAACTAGATTGTGTTGATGATTGCCCAACTTGATAAATTTACTAAAAATCATTGAATTGTATACTTGAAACAAGTGAATTTGTGATATGTGACACCTCAATAAATCTGTTAAGATCAGCCTTACATGTGTCTGACAAGTGATCAGGGCTATGTATACATGAGGCTTGTGATGAGCACGTCATCATGGTATAGGCCACTCCCTGTCCTCTTGTGTCCTCGAGGTTCTCAAACTGTACTCCCTGAACAGCAGCATCAGCCCTATTTGTTAGAAATGTAAATTCTTTGTTCGTCCCAGACCTACTGAATCAGAAACTCTTGGTGCAACAGCATCTGTGCTTTAGCAAGTGCTCTGGGTGATTCTGATGACGCTAATGGCTGAGAAACACTACACTCGATCTCTAGGTCAGGTTCTCTCCTCTCCTGCCTGCAGGAATAGGAGTGATTTATCCGTTGAGATCAAAAAAAGAAACTTGACTCTTTTTATAATAGCAAAAAACTTGAAATAACCCAAATATCCATCGATAGGTAAATGGACGAACAAATTTTGGTATATCACACCAATATACGTATCAATGAAATGATAATCTGGAAAAAAATGAATAAACTACTGATAAAAGTAATTCATTTCACTGAGTGAAAGAAGTCAAGCAGGCAAAACTAATTTATAATGACAGAGAGCATATCAGCAGTTGGCTGGAGCCAGAGAGGAGAGGGACTTACTATAATGGTGCTCAGGAAATTTTAGGGCTGATGGAAATTGTCTATATTTTGATGATGGTGGTATTTACAGGGTTGTATTCATCTATCAGGACTCAAAACTGTATTCTTAAAATGAGTATGTTATATGTAGTTTTATTTCAATAAAGTTGGTTTTAAAGGAGAAAAAAGAGAAAAAGAACTGTGCCAAAGTGATCCTGTCTCTGTTCTTTTTTAAAATTTATTTCTTTTTTGATGTGACATTGGTTAACAACATCCAATGTTTTAGCTGTACATTTTAACAGTAAGGCAAATATATATTTACACTGTGTGTTTACCTCTCATAGTTAGATTTCTTTCTGTCACCACATATTTGACCCCTTTTACCTCATCTACCTCCCCCGTCCCTCCTACACTCTACCCTCTGGTAACCGCTAGTCTATTGTCCATGTCTATGAGTCTCTGTCTTGTTCATTTGTTGCTTTTAGGTTTATATCGCACATATAAGTGATATCATGTGATTTTCAACTTTTTCTGTCTGGCTTCTAGCATGCTTATCTCAAGGTCCATCCATGCTTTGCAAATGGCAGTATTTCATCTCTTTTTATGGTTGAGTAATATTCCATTGTATATATGTACCACAATTTCTTTATCCAGTCATCTATCGCAGGACACTTCGGTTGCTTCCATGTCCTGGCCACTGTGAATAATGCTTCTCTTGGTTCTTTTTTTCTGTTCTGCCCGCCCAAAGAGGGGACCAGAGCAGGGAACATAGGGTAGGAGGCATTTGTCCTTGCAAGAGATTAGGACCCAGGCCTGCCTTCTGGAGAAAGGTCTGCCAAAAGCCACCTCTCTCCTCATCCCCCACCCCCATCCCAGGGTCTGCAGCTCTCTGTCAGGCATCTGAGTATGTTTGTCGGTGCCAGTCCACACCCACACCTTCCTAACACACATCCCTGTATGACAAGGCCACCTTTGGGGCTTATCTGAAACCCTAGCTTGTTGCTTTCTCCAGCTTGGCACTTTCTGCCATCCTTTCTTTTTTATTTTTCTCTCTCAGGCTTTTAACTCTCTTACTTACTCTCTCTCTCTCTCAGTTTTACTTTCTTGGGCCTAAACAGCATTACATTTCCTTGCTTTCAATTCTCCATCCTAATGAGGTCTAATTGACATCTCAGAATTAACCTGTTCAAAATGTTAATCTTCGGTTGTTTTATACTCTATAACTGATTCTTCTCCACTGCATTAAATCTCAGTAAATGGTACTACTGTTAGCTCAAGGTAAAACTCCTTTTGTTAGGAGTCAGTTTTTCCTCCCCACCCTAACAAAGTCAAAGCAATTTTTAGGGGTTTTTTTCCAAAATATGTGTTGAGTGTATCTACACTTCTTTATCTCCAAACCCCCAACTATATTGCCAGCCCCTCTTGCCCCTCTTCAAACCAACACCACACAACAGAGCAGGGTTGGCAGACCTTTTCTTTAAAAGACCAGATTTGAGTCTTTGCAGGCCATATGGTCTTTGTTGCAAGTACTCAGCTCTGCTGCTTTAGAGCAGAAATAGCAACGGACTCAAGATTTACAATGTGTAAGGTACTTAAACAAATGGATATGGCCGTGTTCCAATAAAACTTCATTTGCAGTAATAAATGCATTCTGTGCTGGTCTAGGCCTATCAATATTGATGGTATTAGCTAGAAATGCCTGTGACAAGAGTTCGATCCATTTCAGGACCACTTGCCTGAAAGTGATTGAAGGAGTGTCTCTTTAAGACAGTCATTAGGATGCTCAATGTAGCCAATCCCTTGGGAACATTTATCTCGATGGGCGTTCCAAAGAATATTAGGTTGGAGAGCCCGTTCTTAAGTCTCCTGAGAGGTAAAGTAGGTGACCCTGTCAGAGTCAATAACGTCTGTTGATCCAAAGGGAGCAAGAAATTTAGTAAGGAAAGAGATGACCTCTTTTAAAGATGAATTTCGGGAAGGAGTCACCAAGAGGAGTCCCATGTAAGTATTGATGATGGTGATGTCATATCTAGAAGCCACAGCAAAGAGGGCAATTGGTCGATGAAATTACTCTACCAGCGGGAGTGTGATTGGCCTCCCGGGGGTATATGTCCACATTTGGATAGCCTCCGTTGTTTGGTTTAAGAGCAGAGAATGCATTTATCTATCATAACCTTGGCTGCAGGAGAGAGGGATTCCCCTGGCTTGAGCCCAAGTTGTTAGAGCATGAATTTCCCTGATGACGTGAGGTTGTGTGGGCTCATTTTTTTCAAGTTGGTGGGAAAGATCTGTACTCTGAGTCTTTTGTACCAGGCAGAGTGTGGCAGGCTTAGTTGGGGAATCTGAGATATTATTGAAAATAGCTTCTGGTATGAAGCAGTTAGTGTGAGCAGAAAGGTGCTAATTCCCTCCTATCTGGGTGCGCCAGATGGGCTTGCCTTATATGAGGAAATTGTCCCTAGCCATTGGTTGGAGCAAAACTCAAGGCCTAGCAATGACTCAGAAGTCTGAAAATGAAGATCTGGAAAAGGTCTCTTTTTATGGCCTCCTTGAGGGCTGGGTGAATGGCTACATTCCACCTTGGGCTGAGCTGGGAGTGCCTGGGGCGGGTAGGATGCTGCTGCTCTCCAGCACGCTAAATTGCATATAGTGGTGGTGTGGCCATCAGTGAAGAACACTGACCCCTGTCCATTTCAGGTAGTTGGGCCCAAGGGCCTCACTAAGTAGCCAGAGGGGGAGGAAGCAGGGAGCACTTCTATCACCCTCAAGGCTCTTGGGCAAGGGGCTGAACACGGAAGCCACATCTTCCTCTCATTTGGAAAGGTCTTTGACATCAGGGTTAGCCCTCTCCTGAAACTAACATTACCATTTTATCAAAGAGGCATCTCTAACCCAGGGCTTTATAGGAACTTGGGTATAGAGTAGTAATACCAGGTGAGGACCAGTTAGGGCCTCAGTTTCTATAAGAGCCTAAAAGGATACCAAAAGCCGGTTCTCTAAGGGAGTGTCTCAGGCTGCTGCTGGGAGTAGAAACTTAGTCCAAACTCTCACAGGAAGCCAGAGAAACTCATGTTTGATCCACAGACTCCAGGAGGTATAGTCAGGTGTGGCCAAGGACTCAGAATGTGAAGCCAGAGAACAAGAGGTAAGGTGCGTTGGGCTGCTTGCTGGGCAGTTTCTAAAGCCCCCTTTAGGGCTTTATCCCAGTGGAAGATGACAGACCTGCATGTGGTTGCATATATGGGGAAAAAAATTAGTGAGAGAACATGAAAAGACCTAGTAGGTATTGTGCCTGAGTGTCATGGGTGGTGTAATGTAATCGATGTTTGATTGTTGGAATTTCTTAGCCCTAAGAGAACCAGATGATGCCCAGAACCTTGACACAGGAGGCTGGGCCTTGGATCTCACGAAGGGCGACAGCACAGCCGTGTTGGTGTAGGTGGTTTGTGAGGATGGGCACATCTGTCCATACCACTTCCTCAGAGGGATACCTCACATTAATGTCATTGATATAATGCCAAAAATGGCACTTATGGATTTTAAGGTATTTAAATCCTGGCAGCAGAGGTTACGTGCAATTGCAGGACTATTCAAATACCCCATTAGGAACCTCAAAAATGTAGACTGACACCCCCTCCCTTCCAAGGTGAATACAAGTTGGGACAGGAATTCCTCTGTAATAAGAACAAATCAGAACATACTAGCTAGGTCGATAGCCTGGAAGGACACCCCTCAGGCCCATTGTATGTCCTCAATCAATTCAATAATATTAGGATTAAAACCTTAATCGAGGGAACCTGAGTACTGAAGTTTCAGTACTCACTGATGAGGTACCATTTATTAGTGTCTGGCTTAAGGACCAGACAAGTAGACTATTGAAAGGGAAGGTTGTGGGCTTGATGACTCTCATCTCAGGTATGACAGGGGTTAAGCTTTCAGCACCCTGTTTAAGTCAATACTGGGGAGTGTTTACCATCCTGACCTCAGGAGGAAGACTCACCAATGTCCATTTGGCAAGTCCCACCAGGAAGACCAAGAACTTGGGCTTGATCCAAGTGGCATGGCACCCTCTCAGATCATCTATGTTTATAATAAGAAAAGAAAGAGGCGAGGGAAAGGGGACACCACCAGAGAAAGCTGTTTGAGGTAAATGGTCCCAACAATTACGTCCAAATGGGTTTGTGACCTTTGATTGTTTTACCAGCAATGCCCTTTAGGTAGAAGAGATTTGGATCCTGGTGTCTGCTAGGACTAAAAAAGATTGTGCATCTTTATTGTTCCAATGGGCCACCAGAGTAGTACAGGGGTGACTGTCCTTCGGAGGTGGGACAAGCTCAGGGAGCTGCCAACTTCCTAGGGTAGGGGCTTTAGGTGGCTGCCAGTCCTGGAGGTCAGGAAAAGGGGTAGAGGGAGTAGTGGGGACTGACCAGGCCAGAGGGTTTAGAGGGAAGCTATGTAGTAAGAGGATAGATGGCAGAAAATGGCTGTAGCTAGGAAACAGCTGGAGTCAGGGCCTAGAGTTTAGAGTCTAGCTGTCCAGAGATTAAGTGGTGAGGAAGCCTGAATTGTAATAACTCCCAACAGAGATTTGCCTGTGCATTTTCATGGGGGCAGAATTTATTGGGAAGGCAGTGGGGAGCCCTTTCCATTGAGGGAAATTTGTTCAAGCTTAGACTCTTCTGGGACAGCAGGAGCAGAGGGGCATGAGTCTGAAATATATGAGCATCAGGGTGGGAATCTTTTTCATGTGTAGCAGTCACGTCAGCAACCTCCGTACTCTTTGGATGGCTTCCCCATCCCAATAAAATGCAGTAGCACCACAATGTAATTAAGGGGTGCTCCCTGGAAAAAGAATTCTCTGGATTCAGGGTCAAATGGGGCCTCTTCTGGGAATAAAGATAGGGTCATGGGAATGATAAACCCATCAGAACATGCCAATTTTGCAAAGCAGGAGACAGGCCTCATCTAATACTTTCCATTCATAGTGAACCTCAGCACTGATCACCCTAATGGAATCATGGCCACAGCACCAGGCAATAAATAGCCAACTGAGGAGAAGGAGGACCCCAGTATGAATATCAGTGGCTCGAGGGGCCTTTGCCTTCCTTTCTCTCTCTTCCTCCTCACCAGAGGCCTTGCTAATCCTGTCAGCTTTCCCTTGGTGACAGGGACACCTCCTGGGCATGTTTCTTGGTTCTGACCTATTCAGCTGAGGGGGCTCAGGCTTTATGGTTCTTGGAGGAAGGACGTATAATCCAGATGAGTCTTTGAAAAGGTTGTGGATTTTAGGATCTTTAGAGATATTAACCAACTGACACATTTCGGCAGCTGTGAATAACAATTCTGAGCCTTGTCCAAAAACCTGCAAGAGCCAATCAGCTCCCTTCTCTCCTTCCTACTGTAAGTAATCTAGGGAAATTTTGTAGTTTTGGTTAAGGTAGGGTTTCTGATCTCAGTTACTACGTCCTAGTTTTCTGCTATTACCTTAACCTCACATGCTACTGGAAAAATTGTAGGTGATATCCCTGTGAGCCATCTTCACAGACAACTGCTTTACTTTCCATGAAGTCCCAATATACCTCCCCCAATTGGAGTCTCCCGTCACTAGTGCAATATGCACAGAGTCTTTTGGGGAAGCTGCTGGGCCTCTGGAGTGCAATGCCAGAGCCTTGGCATGTTGGTATCCGTGATACGGAGCAATGCTCAGAAAGCTTGCTTTGGGTTTGCATTTACCGAGGAGCTGGTGCACCTCCTCAGGGTTTTTAGGAGGTGTTGGTACCAGATATTCAGGGGATTTATATTTGTCCATTAATTTTTTTAGCAACATTGCAGTACAGATTAGACCCACAATATCCCATCAGGTCATGAGACAAAGAGTGACAGCAGAGAGTGAAATGGTGACACAAACAATAGGCCTCCACTGCATTTCCTGTCCATCGTGCCACTGGTTTCCCACTGCAAGGCTATTTCACTTGTCTGAGTTAGGACACATAGTCCAAGCAAGACCCACCAACTCAGCAGTTATAGGTGGAGGAGGTCTCCAGTCCTCCTCACCTTTGAGAAAATTCTTTCCCTCTGCCTTTAGTCCAGAGCTTTGCCTCGTGCATTGACAATAGCCGTGTGATCCAGTTCATCTTCCTTAGCTTTCCTTGGCTACTTGCTGAGTGCCTGCATTCCCCAACTAGAGTTCTAGGAAGGCAAGGGCTTGGCTCTTACATTCACTACCATGTCCATCACACCTAGAATAAAATGTCTAGGACTGACACATTCTCCTATTCATTCACAAACATATTCTGAGTCCCTACTGTGTGCCAGACACCTTTGATAGTCAATAAATGTTGGTTAAGTGAATTAAGAAAAGAATGAGTGAATGCTACCATTCCCAGATTCTTTGTATAAGCATCTCTGGGGTGAGCATACAACCATAGGTCTACATACTTCAGCATTTTTTAAAAAATTCTTTTACATTTCCATCATCCTGTTAATGTGCATCTGACCTCTGTAGTGCCACCTGAACAGACACCTCCATTTACCTGAAGAGTCATAGCCACCTTTGCAGAATGGAACCTTTACATTCCCACTTTGGCCCGCAAAGCCTCAGGAAGCCTTGCAAACTTGTTTAACTCTGGCCACACGAGGACTCCAGGTCTCCAGGTGTGTGAGGACTGATCCTCAGTTAACTTGGGAATCTTTCACCTTTCAAGTGATTAATATTTTCCTTTTTCCCTTCTCCCAGACAATAGAGCTCGTGGCCAAGAATGCTGCTTTGCATTCAGTGGACGTTAGTAGTGAAAGTGACAAACCACCTTCCTGAGATCGCCAAAGCAAACCTCAATGTTTTTGCCTTAGCAGCATCACCCATTTTCATCCCTCCTGTTTGTGGCTTTCCCTTTGGCCCTGTTCTTTTCTGTCTTCTCTGGCTAAAAGAAAAAGTTATAATCCTTTAAAAAAGAAAAGACATAATTTTATACAACAGCTGCTGGATATCATGTACAAAAAAACAGGCATGGAGCAGCATTTTACAACAACATGGTGATCAAATGCATTTCAGAATAAAGCACTGATGCATTGAGTAAAGATACAGAGATATCAAAATAATCAATAGAAATAAAAGCAGCAGCAACTGGCATGTTGATGCTCTCAATCAGCAACTGACTAGGAAGGAAGAACAAGAGGGTATGAGATGTAAAGAGATGACAGAGTCTTTGCAGGGAAAGAGATATGAAATTCAAGGTTTGTTGTCTCTCTCACTCTGCATCTCTCTCCAAACTGGCCAGGGCTGAATCATAGTATGTGAAGTAACGGAGGTAACATTAGAAGTCTCATTTCATTTGTAATTCTCCAAGATCCCCACATGCACCTGCTCCATGGGAACACTCGTAGAGCAGGTGAATCTGGGGACCTTCGAGAAGATCCACCCACCTCCAGTATTGTGGGAGAATGACAAAGCATGAGTGATGCTGCTACAGCCTTCTGGCTTCCTTCATTGGCCAAATCTAGAAAGAGATAGGGAAGGAAGCTATTGTATAGGTCTTAACACAATTTAAAATCTCCAGGGTAAAATCTGAAATGAAAGCAAATGCAAGTATAAACATGATCATGTAATTCATTGTGAACTGAATGTGTCCTCCCAAAACTTTTACATTGAAGTTCCAACCTGCAATGTGACTGTATTTGGAGATAGGGTCTTTATGGAGGTAATTAAGGTTAAATTATGTCTTTAGGGTGACACTCTGATGCAATGGGATTAATGTCTTTATAAGAAGAGACACCAGAGAGCTTGCTCACTCATCTATTTTTTCTGCCCTCTTCACCCCTCTCCCCACCCCCCATGTGAGGTTGCAGAGCGAAGGTGGCCATTTATAATCCAGGAAGCAATATCTTACCAGGAACCATACTGGCTGGCTCCTTGATCTGAAAGTTCCAGTCTCCAGGACTCTGAGAAAATAAATTTCTGTTGTTTAAGCTACCCATTCTATGGTATTTTGTTATGACAGCCTGAGCAGACTAAGACAGATGCTTTGCAAATTGCCTTATATTCTTTCACATTCTGTCTTCCAAATGCATACAATCTTTGTGGTGTTTTCCTACTTTGTATGTATTTTCAGCATCTAATCCTCTTTAGTTAGAAAGAACTTGTTATGTTAAAATGAGGATGAAGAATAAAAGAACTAACGCATCTTTAGTGCCTATTAAATGCCAGGCACTATACAAAGCACTGTATACACATCATTCTCATTTCACATTCTCGTCAATCTTGTGGGGTGGCACCATTTTCTTTCCAAAGATCACACAGACCACAGCCATGGAAGAGCGCTCGCATGCGAATTTGAGTGTCTGACTCCAAAATACGAGCCCCTTCCCTTGTGAAATTATTTCTCCTAAACCTTAACTACTTAAAAAAAAAAGTCTGATGTTCAAAGTGGGAGGAGAGTAGGCCTGTACATGAAGGTCTGCCCTATTGTGAAAGACTAATATTTAAAAGAAAAATTCTGCTGTATATTTTTAAAGGTCAGTAGGTTCTCTCAATCTAAAAGCTATGAAAGGGAAAGACATGGCCTTCTACTCAGGTATGGACCCACATTTATGTAAGAAAAGAACCACTTCTTATTCTTCATATTTTAACATATAAAGCACAACTTTCAGACAGCCAGTTTTCAAGAATCATTCCGCTCTGCTGATTGTGAGGCTGCCAGATGCTCTGGAAGGCAGAACCAGAGCTTCCTTCACTTTCCCCACACTTGTAAGTACTTGCTACAATCCCTAAAATATTGTTGAGACTTGTTCATGACTGTCAGGGGTATGTCCTGATTATTTTTTTCCATAGAGATAGGAAGGACACCACAAGAATAAGAAACTCATGCCTAACTGCTTACCAGCTGCAGTTATGGGAGCAAGCTCATGGGCAGACAATGGTTTGGAGATCTCAGCTCTCTGTTCTGCTCAAAGAAAGGAAGAAGAAGGCAGATTTGGAGGTCTGGGTTTGCTGCTCTGGATCTAGTTACTCCATGTAAGAATGGAGTCTTCCATCAGCAATTTTTACATCTTCAGGTGCATGGCCAGTGTTTCAGGAGAGCCAAACAAGTGTAAACAATAGCCTCTGTACTCAAGGCACCTTCAGAGCAATTAGAGAAACTAGGTGACCTCATGCTCAATAATGAGGAACCTAGGACCAGATGTTTTGATAGTGTATAAACTATAATTACAAAGACATATGTCACTGTGGACTGAGTTAAAGGAATCCCAGGAGAGGACCTTACAAGATAAATGGAATTTTGAAAGGATGAGGATGGAAAGAGGTATGGTAATCAGAATAATGACTCCTCAGAGACGTCCACGTCCTAGTCCCTGGAGCCTGTGAATATGCTATGTTACATAGCAAAAATGTACTTTGCAAATGTGATTGACTTGAGGATCTTAAAATGGGCTGATTATCCTGGATTATTTGGGTGTACCCAATATAATTACAGGGTTCTTATAAGAGGGAGGCAGAAGTGTTAGAGTGAAGAATAGGAGCTGTGATGACAGAAGCAAGCGATTCAAGTGGAACAAGGAAGGAGCAGCAGAATGCAGGCAGCCTCTGGAAGCCGACAAAGGCAAGAAAATGAATTCTCCCCTCAGAGCCTCTCAAGAAGAAACCTGCTGACACCTTGACTTTAGCCTAATGAGACTGATGCTGAACTCCTGACCTCCTAGGTCATAACTGTAAGATAATAAATTTGTGTTAAGCCACTAAATTTGTGGTAATTTGTGGTAATATGGAGGGCATTGAATTTGGAAAAGCAGCAAGATCAACAAACCCAAAAAGCAATGACTCTAAGTAATAATAAACTCCCAATTCCAATATTATGATTAGGGAGAAAAAGGATGAAAAGTGCAATACCATAATGTATTAGTTTGCTAGGGCTGCCAGAACAAAGTAATACAGAGTGAGTGGCTTGAACAACATAAATTTATGGTCTTACTGTTCTGGCGGCTAGAAGTCCAAGATCAAAGTATTGGCAGGGCCATGCTTCCTCTTAAGGTGTTAGAGAAGGATCTATTCCAGGAAAAATAGGTACATGGAGAAACTAGGAGAAAAGTACTCCCAGAAAGTGTGCCACCTGCTTAGCCCTGCCCAAATTGGGAGGTCAGTTAAGGCTGGCCAATCCACCAAAAACTTTTAAATTTGTGCTCATCAGGACACATTCCACTTTTACAGAGCTCAGTCACCATATTAGGCCATGACAAGCTGGTTTTCATACTTCTCTATCTTCACTGTGTCCTTGTTATGTCATTTCATTTCAGGGATTAAAAGAAATAATGATTTCTGTCATTTTATTTTAAAAGGTAGGTTGGTTTGTGTTTTTGGCTTTAACCCCCACAATTAAAAAAATAAAAATAGATCGATAGTCAATTGTTACTTATTCCGAATGTTGTGATATTCAAATACCATTGTTACTCAATCAAGATAAAAGAATCATTCATTCAATAAATTTCGAGTGCCCTTTATACGCCAGGCACTATCTTAGGAACTGGGAATGCAAGAGTGAACTAGACATAGTCCATGGCCTCAAGGGTTTCCAGACTAGGTACAAAGGCATAAGGAGAGTCAACAATCACATTGCAGATAGCAACTGCTACAACAAGCACTCACACAGGGTGTTATATGCACCCAATAGAAGAACCCAGCCGAGAATGTAGCGTTCGGAAGTGTCTTGGAAGAGATGCTGAGATATCAATGGCACTAAGTAGATTATGGGTGTCTTAGTTCATTGAGATTGTTATACGAAAGAACTATAGACTGGGTGGCTTATAAACAACAGAAATTTTTCACAATGCTGGAGGCTGGAAGTCCAGGATCAGGGTGCCAGCATGGTTGGGTTCTGATGAAACCTTTTCTCATCTACAGTCTACTGACTTCCTGCTGTGTCCTCATGTGGTGAAAGGGTCAGGGATCTCTGTGGGGTCACATTTATACATGCACTAATCTTATTCATGAAGGTTCCAACCTCATGTCCTAAACACTTTTTTCCAAAAGCCCTACTTCCTAATACCATCATCTTTAGGATTAGGATTTTAACATATGAATTTGGGGATAATCCAAACATTCCAACCATAGCAATGGGTTAACAGACCTTCTCAGAAAAGGGACAGATAGCAAATATTTTGGGGTTTGCAGGTGATATGTTTTCTTTTACAACTCCTTTTGTCATTGTAGTATAGACAGGGCACTGTAGACAACACATAAACGATCAATATGGCCCGCTTCTAGGTCTGGAAGTGTACTATTGCTTCTAATAAAGTTATTTTCTGCTGTACTTTGGTGTCTTGCTCAATTCTTTGTTCAAGACATCAAGAGCCTGGACAATGCTCAAGAGGGGAACCTCACTCTCTAATAACACTGGGGCTCAGAGCGAGCAGGTCTGTTACCGCGAAAGTCCTCTCATGGACACCGCCCCTTTAAGAAGTGTCTGCTGCCGCCACTGTCACAACTTCTGTCCCACTCAGTTGCTCAGGACAGGCAGCCTCCCATCTTTCCCCTCCTACCTTCTACTGTTGCAGGGTTATTTTTTATTTCTCTCCCTTGTTGTAATGCTTCTGTTCATCTAGATCCCAAGTGACTGTTTGCTGTTTGCTCCATGTTTCTGTCACAACTTTTATGTGGTCACAAGAGGGATGAACACAGCCTCTATCACCTATACTATTTTCTTTTCCTCCCTGAAGAAAAAAAATTTTTAAACACAAATATTCAAGCCATCAGAAATGCTGAAATCAGTTGGTCAATATCTATCAAGCAATTATCAGTTGTGTCTCCACAGGACACAGTTTGCATTTCTATGGTCAAGAATTATTTGCATTGCTATCAGTATTCTAAGACTTACAGAGTGTAAAATAGCTCAAAGACTATGAAAGACCGATAACCAAGGAGGATGTACTACACTTCATAGGACACCAGTCATTTTTTTTTCTCATTTCAAAGATTTTCACAATTGTTCCTGGCACGGTTCAGTGTGATTGGAAGGAAGGACTCTGAGAGGATTGGTTATGTGTGATAGGCCCCAATAACCTGGTCTTTATTACTTCCACTTCTTTGTTATTTCAGTTTATTTCAGGAGAATTAAAGGAAATGTTAATATCTGTGTAAACATGGGCAAGTAACTTAGCTTCTTTGTGCTTTAGTTTCCTCATGTGTAAAATGAAAATAACTTAGTACCTACCTCACAGGTTTGACTTGGGAATGAAATGATTTAGTATGTCTAATTATTTTACGAAATACTTCCATTTCTCTGACTCGCTAAAACTTAAAATATGCTAGAAACAACACAGCTTTTGCACATTATCAACAACTTAAAACTTGGTACATTTTAAGATTTTCCTATAAGTGTTGAAATGCATTTAAAAAGTCTGATAGAAATTACAAAAACTCATGGAGGATTTGAGTCACTGGGCTCTCTTAAATGCCCTGTGATATCGTCTACCTCAGCCTGGTAACTAGAACACTCTGAGGCAGATTCTGATGTAGGAGATGCCAAGATTACCTCAGGCCTAGGTCACTGTAGGCTGCATGGATTTTCCCATCTTCCTCCATAGGGAAAGGAACTGGAAAAGTTGGCTGTAAAAGAAACTGAAGGATAAATCTACCAGAGTTCTCTGCAGGTACCAATGGGCTCTCTGCCTGGGGTCACTCTGAGGTAACACAGGGCGGTTGATGACAGTTCTGTCAGGGTGGGTTTTGCAGCTTCCTAACTGCCTGAAGAATTAGTAGGCAGGCCCACACCCATCTGTCCTTTCAGAGCTTTGGCAGCTTGTGTCAGCTCCATTAAGCACTGAGACCTTAGACCATTCAGGTTCACCAAATCTTATTAAAGGCTGATTAGCTATCTCAATGTCTTCGGAGGCTTAGTAATCCTCCACACATTCTGTCAGGACTTGCAAGTCTCCTGCTGCCCAGTGAAGACTTCTTAACCCTCGTGTAATCTCGTTGAGTCTGGGCAAGTCTATATAGGTGCTGCTTTCTCAGCCCTGCCATTAGGTGGGCAACCAAGAAGGAAAGGCAAGTGGGGCCCACTGCTGGACAAGGCTCATCAAGCTATTCTGGTTGAGATAAGACTGGCTGTATCAAGGAAATACCCTGTCCTAGGGGTATAAGGTATTCACTTCTCCCACATTTAACTTGAGTTTAACTAAATGCAATGAATTGTATACTTAAAATAAGTGGATTTTATGGTATGTAAATTATACCTAATGGACTTTACCAGTTTTAAAGTTTTGTGACTCGAGAAGTAGAGCTGGGCTTCCACCCTGCTGAGTTTGGGACCCACACCTGTCCTTCAGCCTTCCCTACTTCCATTTCTGGGAGATGACCGAGCAAGCAAGAAGAAGAGAGTGAGAGAGTAGAGAAATCCAAAAGATGTTCACTGAAAGATTTGACTTTCAGGTGATTTTTATTTTCTTCTTCATGCTTCTTTATAATGTCCAATTTGGGGTAAATTAGCTGTTTTAGTTTGTTTGTTTATTCATTGAGGAAAAGCAATACAGCTATTTTCTTTTTGGAAAAGAAAACAAGAGATGCCAAGATCTTGGTTTAAGAAGAGTTATACCAAGAGACTGCTTCTGATTAAATGCTAGACTAAGCTTTTAGTTTAATGGGCAAGTTATTTTTCTTGAAAATATCTTCTTTCTGAGAATACTTTTAACCCTAATCTTAATCCTAAGAAGTAAATAGTTAAGCCATTTTGAGATGAAGACAGATATCCTAAGAATATGGCATCCATTTATAGGAAAATAGCCCATAGTCACCTATACATGGTTATTTGAAGGCAAGTTTCTGAAATTTGAATGATGTCGTTACTTTAATTTTCATTAGGAAACTGGAGAGACATATATCAGGGCAAAAACCCTTAAGATATAATAAAATCACTCAAGAATGCAGCAAGCCTTTTAAATTTATATATTTAAAAGAAGAATACTTTTTATGGAATTCTAATGTTCAAGATAACTTTAAAATATACATAAATATTTAATATCTGGGGTTTTAGATTTTGCACGATAATTCTAAAGACTATAGGAAAAAATAGTATTAAATTACTAAAGCAGATCATAAAACCAATCAAACGAACAAGCTACAAAATCCCTCCATTTTGCTTAAAATCACTGCTGAAGTTTCTACCTAAATACCAAATACTGTTCTTTGGTTTCCTGCCATGTGGTGCTTTGTGGAAGTTCTTGGTTTGTAAAAAGAAATTAAATGAGTAAGGTCAGCAGATACTGACTGCAAGATTCCTCTGTGCTCAGTTTCGAAATGAAAAGATATGATTCCATTAGTCTAGGAGTTTGCTTTCCCATACGTCAGAAGTGAACAGATTAATCTGGCCTGCATGGAGCAAAATTAAGAACAAGAGTGGCATTGATTAATATTTAGCCATAAAAAAACACAATTAAATAACAAATGAAAACCTTTGGCCTGTATACTTGAAACTAATTTTTAAAAAAATAATAAATAACAAGTGAGAACCTTTGAAAAACACTTCTGAAAGAGCTTAAAAGTCTATAAAATTACTGTTTGGGGAGCATTTGCTGAATCTATTTCCTAATTTGTCAAAGTTGTGTAATAATGACTATCTAGTTTTGGCTTAGTTTACAATCATCATTCTTTTATAGGGTATTTATTCTCTATGAGCTTGTAGGAATCCAAATAAGTTTTTCCAAGCAATCAACAAACTTACGCGCTGAAACTGCATAGGATATTTGAAATGGATACTTTAATGTATCAGCGGGTGAATGAAGTTTAGGACTCCACCTTAGTTTCATTCTTATCCTATAAACTTTCTTTGTAGGAGAATAAAATCCAAAACATATGTATTCCTGACCCACTTAAATGTGCAGTTCCTGCAATGGTTATACTTGCTAAATCACAAGCAAATAGAAGGTGTATGAGACACTTAGGATGATCCTGAGTCAACTGGGACTTGACAGAACATTGAGAAGCAAAAAGGAAGTATCCCCCCACCTGGTCCCCCTAGAAGTAGATTGGGGCAGGGTTGCGGGGGGGTCTCTTGTTTCTAAGAATCAAGCCCCTCTAGTTTAGCACATTTTATATCTGATTAGCATCCAGCTGCCTGAAAATGACTACTAAAGCATAAATCAGAAAAAAATGAATGAATAAAACAGAACAAAATATCCCTGCATTGTTCTTGGCAATTAAGATTGGTTTTAGAGAAAATAAGAAGAGACAATGCGAAGATTTAAGAGAAGAGTAGGAAGAAGTTCTGAGAGATGGGGGGAGGGGGCAAGGAATTACATTTTGTGAAGAAAAGCAGATGGTGATTGATAAAAGAAGTAATTGTTGACTTAAATTACCACAGAGCCTTATTAAGGCATGAAAAAGAATATTATAGCTGTTCTAAGTTATTAAACACTAGAGAAATTTGTTATGTTCTCATCTTAAATGTTTTACTCCCTGGAAATTCCCTTTGATGACTGTGCCATCCACTCTGGAAACTCATCATGCCTGATAAAAGCTGACCCAAAGCAGTTCAAATACATGCCCTTAAATTTCAGAATATAAATTGAGGGATTTAGGTTTTTCTGATATAAAGATTTCTCCATATAATTTTGTTAGCAGTTTCTGCAATTTAATATCAATTGATTCAGAAAGAAAATGCTTACTATATACACTGTACTAAGCTTGGCATTTGATAATACAGTGTGATATATTTTCAATCCTTGGTCAAAACCTCGTGGGGTAGAAGATCATGCCCAAGCAAATTCATCACAGTTGGGTAGATGACAAGCTACATTAGCTATGAAAACTAGCCAAGAAAGCAGCTTCTTGAAAAGAGTCACTCCATACTCCAAGACTAGAGTAGAGGCATGAAACAAGCCAGATTCATCCATGATCTGGTGTGGCCAGTTCTGAGGAGTTTAGTCAAGACCAAGCAATGGAGAATCCATGAGACTTTCAATATTGGGGATCTGTCTGTTGTGGCAGAGCCATGGGAAGAGGCTGACATAAGGGGGATCCACCCCAGAGTAGAAGACGAAGTGCCAGGTTCCTAGTTAAAGGAGAGGGCTCAAGATGGATATAGTAAAGGCAGTCTCCAGCACTGGGCCAGGCTTCCTACAGGAAAGAAAGGGACCCTAGACTGAAACCCAGTGCTGCAAAATGGGAAGAGAAGAAAGAGGCTGCTCAGTGGGTCAGAAATGCTACCCTCTGGTGGGTACTAGAATTCCCAGAACTATGCCCTTCATGTGGGACTTGAGTCTGGTTGTAATGAAGATCAGAAGATACGCAGGGGATTACCAGCTGGAACCAACCCATTGACTTCTAGGCACAGGAAACATGAGCAGCCTAGTTACTGGAGTCAGAGGAAGAACCATAAAGATGAGTCTTCTCTTTTGTCCTTGCCGTCACATTGCTCAGAGTATTAGGGGGAGGCTGACACCAACATTTCAGTGCAATAGAAAGCCTGTTACTCTATCATAATATTTCTAAAGGAGGAATAACCAAGTCTGCCTAGAGGAGACAAGAAAACCTTTACAAAAGGCAAAAGCTAAAGGTAAAATGGAGAAGGGAGCATTGTGTTCCATATAAGGGAATAGCCTGTGTGAAAGCCTAAGTCATAGAAGTGCATGACATGTTCAGGGACAAGATGAGTAGAGAGTAGCTCTCATGGAGAGAGCATGGAAAGAGATATTGGGATCAGATGGTAAACAGGTTTGGTTATGCTGCACTAAGAAACTCAGAGCCTGGGTATGAAAGGGAGCCAATAAAGGTTTGTAAGCAAAGAAATGACAAGTATAAATCTGTGTTCTCTGGTGACAATGAAGACGATGGCTCAGAAAAAGCAAGGATAAGATTCAGGAGGCAACTAGAGTCTATGTTAGGAATGATGGTAGTCCCAGTTAATATACTGATGTAAGGCTGTAGAAGAAAGAATAAATGGAGTAAAAAAAAAAAAATTTTTTTAAAAAAAGCATTTGAAAGCTGAGGGATTTTTTTCATAATATTATTTGATGGTCTCATCTTGGGAAAAGCTAAGTTAAAAGTCAAACTGATAATGTAATGTTTTAAAATGTTCTGCTTTAAGTAATTGAGGTAGTATAATTTGGTTTTGGTCATCAAGACCTGGCTACAAAATATTAAATTTGGTCTTTCTAAGCAAAATAAAATGGTTCAGTCAATAGTATTTAGCCTTCTCTTCCCAACCTCCTCCCACCCTTATACACACTGTTCTCGAAAGGATCACAACCCAGTGAAAGATAAGACCTTCTGACTAACATCTTGGGGAGTAGAAACAGTGAGAATCAGGTGCTGTTTTTAACAGAAGAAAACAAAGAAGGAAGCACTTCAAGCACTGAGCCTTTATGTCTTCTCATTGAGTGATACTCTGGGACCCAAGCTGAGCTCTGCAACTTCTCTTTGAAAGGACATGATGGTGTCCCAGTGCCAGCAAGCCAAGGCCCAAGGGAAGCCACTGATACTTCACTAATCACCGGTCATGTCTGTGCTGAGGGAAAAAACACAGGAACTTTAAGGGAAGCAGATGAAGGAATAGCTAAGGCCACTTCCCTCTTTGTCACACCCTATCAATGGTTTAGGGAAGCCAGGCCCAGAGATTTTGATTCTATGTTTCAGGAGAATGAAAGAGAGAGAGAAAAATTAAGCATAGCTGAGGTTCTTGACTTGAACAAATGGTTGGAAATAAGGAAGAAGGACAGGCTTGAACAACTGTGAACATTGTACGTCTGAAGTGCTGGTGAGTCACCCAGACAGAGATGTCAGTGGGCAGTTGGAAATATGGAATCAAAACTCAGGAAGTAGGTAGGGTTAGAGGAAGAGAAAGAAGAACAGTGTAAGCCATTCAACCAACTGAATGAGTTTGCCTGAGGAATGCGCATGGAAAGAGGAAGGAGATGCTCAGGTGCCAAGGCCCAGGGGAAACACCAACAATTAAGGGGAAGATAGAAGAAGAGAATATTTTCTGCTTCACCATTTTGGTATATGAAAATATAAAAAACATTGTTTTCTTATCACTTATTAATATATTCAAATCCAACTAAATGATGGAACAATAAAGGCTATCACCCCAATCTAGGGAGTACTTCATACTATCATTTCCAGAACTTGTATATAAGAGCATGCACTACTAAAGTATCTGGATAATAGAAAGAATGGAGGGAAGTTTTCAAGGCTGAGTAAATTCTGAAAGACTGACCTTTTCCACCCTGAGGATGGCATGTGTTATGGGCTAGTGTTACAGGCAAGAACCACAGAGTCCATGGCCCAGCTGTGATCCAGCCTTCTGAATTTTTAATTTCTTTATTTTTGTTCAGAGTGAGCCTTGTGTTCTTCACTGATACCAATATAAATCAGTAAAACAAGTTAATTTTATCTTAATGTTGAATGTGTAGAGGATAAGTTTGCTACTCAAGTTCTAGGCACCAAAATATTCCATGGGCTGTCTTGCTCTTTCCCTGTAAATTTCATCAGACACAGATTCCTTTCTGCATGCCACCAGGATCTTGGTTTCTGAAGGCAGAGCTAGATGCTTAAGCAAAAGTTTCTTCAAGTTAGTGAATCACAAAAAGTCTGAGTTTATCAACCACTCTTTTCCAGATTGAGAGTTTATAAAGTATTATTATTGGAAATAGTAAGTGAAATGTATTTGAATATGCCCATACTTTTTATCCAAGTGAACTTAGAGCATCTCCTTCAAATAAACAATTCGTTCCTTGAGAGGGCATTGTACCTGCATTGCTTTTGTGAGCACAGTGTAAGCTTTGATTTTTGTGTGTGTGTGTCTTCCTCCTTAATTTCACACTGTTGGAGCAGCTACAAGTAACCTAAGAACTTAATTATAAAATCGGTAGGAATGTTGTAGCTTGTTGCTGTATCCCTGATGTCAATTCCTTGTAGTCATTCCCTTCAGAAATATGGCACATAAATGAACGTTTGCTGTAAAATCGCACTCGCTCTCTTTCCTTCTGTCAAGCGGCTGGGGCGGAAGGGTGGGGGGAGCGGGAGGGAATCAAAACCTAGGGCAAGTAACTTTACAAATCACCCAAATCACCTTTTTGGCAGGTTTTGGAATACCTCTCATTTTTTTCTCCTTCCCTTAGGTGCCTCTGGGAAAACATTTTCTACTTAAATTGACTCACGCTTTCAGGTGTGCCTTTACATGCCCAGTCTGCTGCCTGCACCTCTAAACAGCCTCTCAAATCCCGGTAAGTTTCACCTTCCATCTCACTGGCAAGTTGGCATATTTTGGATTAAGTGAAAGTATCAGCAAGCTCAGAATTTGTTAAGTACGTGGGGAACCAGCATAGAATATAATATATCAGAGCATAGAGCATAATTATTACTTTTACAGAATGATCAATAATCAGATAACATTTACACACAAACATGTATACATAATACAGTATCCAACGGGAAAAATGGAAGCTGAGCACATAGTGGGATGTAGCCAATGACTTGACCTTTTCTGTTCCTTGAAGGAAGCTTCAAGTGAGGTAGTGTTGAACTGCACAATTATAAATTATGTACTTGGAAAATGCTTATTTTATCATGATGATACAACTTGTGACAATTTAGAAAAAGTGCAAATTCTGTAGAACTATCTATATCGTCAAAATATTTCTGTTGATATCCCAGGTGTGTGTAAATACTAAGTTTTAAGAAAACATGATGTCTGTTCTAATTCAAAGAAAAGTAACTTATAGCTTCAAGTTCTGCATTCTTCACTGTGATGCAATTTAGGCAACTCAGCTGAAATGTCTAATGATTCCTGGTATAATATGGAAAAAATGTGTTACCCGAATAAGGGAGAGTTAAACATAAGATTTCTATGAAAACTGACATTTTTAGATGTATAAAATAACTCATTCGAAGTGTGCCAGAAAGAGTTAAGAACTAATATAAATATATTTATTATAATTGTCCCCCGTGTTATGTATTTCTGTTCAACTTGCAGAAGGGAGAAACAGCAGCCAAAACAGAGTAGAATGCACGCCTTTTCTGCGGAGAGGCTGTTTATCAAACGCTTTTGCACCCATGGGTCTAGGAGCTAGACAGTTTGACATTATATGCCCCTTCCTCATGTCTTCATCTGTTTCATCCAAATTGTTTTGACAAAAAAGAGGACACTCTCTGATAACATGTTGGCCTGAGCACAGCCTTCAAATGAGGGCCAATGAAGTAATATTAGTTAACAGTTAGTAAAGTAGCAATTAGCAATGCCAGAAAGTTAGTTATCATCAGTTTTGTATATTTTATTGTTTACTGCAACACATCATACATTTTAAGACCTGTTTATTGCAACACTTAATATATTTTAAGACCAGCTTCATCTAGCAATATTCATTAAAAAATGACCAAAATGCACCCAGGCCCTTTATAAATAAATTTATATGCTTTTCATTCAAAGAATAGGATATTATATTTATTCATTCCAATTACTTTTACATATATCACTTAAACTCACCAATAAATTTAGCAAGAAATAATTTTCACATAGCTCCTGTGAGGCTTTGCAAATGTCATCTCTGGTAAACCAACCAGAAAAGGGGCACCAATTAAATGGCCAGCTTGAGGAAGGAAGGTATAGATGAGATCATCACAACGCTTGAAATTGTGCTGTATGTGCAACTGTCAGTTTTATAATGCCTAGGTAGTTGATTTTAGATAACAGAACTTCTAAAAGTTGCCAGACTTACTATAACACGCATCTAGTATGGGGCATAGATCACCTGAAACAAAATAAAACAAGGGAGTAAGGACCACATGTTGTATAATTTTTATTTATATGAAGTTTCCAGAATAGGCAAATCCACCAAGAGAGAAAGTGGATTAGTATTTGCCAGGGGCTGCAGGAAGAGGCAGATGGAGGCTAACTGCCAAAGGATATGGAATTTTTTGTTTGGGTAATAAAATGTTCTAGAATTAGACAATGGTGATGGTTGCACAGCTTTCTGAATATATTAAAAGACACATTAAAGGTGAATTTATATATATGATTATCTCAGTAAAGCTATCACCAAAAAGTAAAAAGATGAAAAATAGAATATACTTTATGCCTTAAAGGAAGTAGTAAGTGCTATGGAGATAAGAATACCCCTAGAGATGAACAGTTTCATAGGAGAAACTTCACATATGAAAGAAAGAAAACTCCCCTTTTTTGTTTTCTCCCTAGAAGCTTATGAACAATATAATACCTTCTATTCTGATGGGGAAATTATTTTTGGATATTGAGGGGCTAGAAAAGAAGCCCATTACTGAGAAAGCTCTAAGAAGAGCATGCATGCTCAGATAGGAGCAGATCTATCCACTTGCCCTGCAGTGTCTAACTGGGGGAGCAGCAAGACCACACAGTGGTCCTGCCACTCAGATTCTCATGAAGTGTTAGCTGCTGTCCCAGAAGCAGCAGCAGCTCTGATTTTCATAGTGTGGACTTGTGAGCTACTTAGGACAGTGGTTTATAAACTTGAGCATTTAGCAGATTCACCTGGAGGGCTTGTAAAAGCACAGAGAGCTAGGCTCTATCCCTAGAGTGTCTGAATTAGTAGGTCCTGGGCTAGGGCTTGATAATGGCATTTCTAACAAGTTTCCAGGTGACATCGATGCTGCTTATCCAGTAGGGTGGCCAGCATCTGGCTTTGCCAAGGATTCAGGGAGATTCCCAGGACTCGGGGACTTTCAGGGCTAAAACCAGAAAAGTCCCAGACAAACCAGCATGAATCGGTCACCCAACTAAATCCATGAACCACACTTTGAGGACCACTGTTTAAAGATATAAGATAAAATTTAGATTTGAAGGGTAAGAGGAGGAGGAATCCAGGATGACCCTCGAATTTCTGGCCTAAGTATGTCAGTCGATGGCAATGCCAGTGGGTCCCAAACCTTGCTATATATTGGAACCATCTGAAATTTTTAAACCATCCTGATACCCAGACTCCATCTCCAGATATTCTGATTTAATTGGTAAGAAGTGTTACCTAGGTAGCAGGATTTTTAAAGCTCCCCAGGTGATTCTAATGCATAGTAAAGTCAGGGAACCACATGCCCTTCTCTTAGAATTGAACCCATGAGGATAGCAGGCATGTGGGGTAAATTAATGAGTTTTAGGTGTTCATGAGCCATTGGTGTTTCTCAACCCGGATTGCATATTAGAATCCTGTGGGGAGCATCTTTTTTTAATTAATTAATTTTTAAATTAAGTTTATTGGGGTAACATTGTTTAATACAATTATATAATTTTCAGGTATACATTATTATTTGACATCTGTGTATTCTGTTGTGTGTTTACCACCCAAAGTCCAGTTTCCTTCAGCTACCATATATTTAACCCCCTTAACCCACTTCCCCCCAAACCCTATATTTGACCCTCTTTACCCCGTCCACCTCCCCTACCTCCCCCACCCCACTAGTAACCACTAGTCTATAGTCCTCTGGTAACCACTAACCTATAGTCCATGTCCATGAGTCTCTGTTCATTTGTCCTGTTCATTTGTTGCTTTTAGGTTTATATCCCACATATAAGTGATATCATGTGGTTTTCAACTTTTTCTGTCTGGCTTATTTCGCTTAGCATGATTATCTTAAGGTCCATCCATGTTGTCGCAAATGGCAGTATTTCATCTCTTCTTATGGCTGAGGAAGATTCCATTGTATATATGTACCATAGCTTCTTTATCCAGTCATCTATTGTAGGGCACTTCGATTTTCGATTACTTCCATGTCCTGGCCACTGTGAATAATGCTACTATGAACATTGGTGTGCAAATATTATTTTTGGATATGGGTTTTCAAGTCTTTGGGGTAAATACCCAGTAGAGGGATTACTGGATCACAGCAATTGGTAGATCAATTCTTAGTTTTTTGAGGAAACTCCGTACTGTTTTCCATAGTAAAATTGGTGGCCTGTACCAATTTGCAGTCCCACCAGCAGTGTATAAGGGTTCCTTTTTCTGATGAGAATATTAAAGACATTGACACATGGGTCCCACCCCCAGAGATTCTGATTGAATTGGTCTGAGTTAGGCCTGAGCATTGATAGTTTAAAAGTCTCTTCAGGTACAAATCATAAAATATTATCCAACTTTAAAAAGAAAGGAATGAAGCCTGTAGGCAAGAGTTCTGAATCTTGGACAACATTAGGACTGGGGATTTCATGTCATCAAAAGCGTAGCTGGGTAATTGACCAAAACCACATGCTTTAAACAAGGAAAGAGCAACAAGAATGCCACCTAGAAAAAGTGCTCGGGGTCAGGTGGCCCACACAGGATGGACCTTCCTAAGGCTCCATTCTGGATTCTCCTATAGGTCTTTGCAAGGTTTTCTATGAGGCTATTAATCCAAAACTGCAGACTTTTATAACAGATGCAGCTCATTTTCAGTTAGAAATGCTTCAGGCGTAGATACTTCTCAGTCATTTTCTTTGATATTTGACGTCCAAATGACCCCCAAACTGTTTAAGTAGCTTAGATCACAGACTGGGAAATTTGCCTAAAATGAAGCCTTTCAAAACACTCTTTAAAAGATTTTTTAAGGAAGCTGGCATCTGGATTTTGGAGGGTGGCATTCAAGGCAAAGGAACTGGGATGAGAAGAGAGTTCGGCAAGCAGGAAGTGATGTTCTTGTGTGTGAGTGCAGGAAAATGAGATTAGAGAGATAAGGATGTGGGATTAGCAGAATAAATAAAGAATTCTTTAGAAAAAGCCTTGAAGGTCAGAATGTCAAAAATAATTCTCACTGGCAAATATAAGACAAATGTTTTTTACACTCACTACTACTCAAATAAATACATTAAAATGATGAGGTATGATTTTTTTTTACTTTTTAAATTGACAAAGCTTTAAAAATCCATAATGCTCACTGTTAGTAATGGCTCAGGTCAACAGCCATAGGCTCTTGGTGGGTATAAATTGGGACAAACTTTCTGAATGGCAGTTTGACAGTAACATCAAAAGCTTTACACATACATGCTCTTTAATTCATTATTTCCACTCCATTTAATATATCCTGGGGAATAATTAAAAGGCATATAAAAGATGTCAATTAAGGATATGAACAAAGATTTAGCAAAAATATTTATAACAGAGAATATTAGAAATAAAGTACACATCACCAGGAGATTTGTTAAATAAATTCTGGTTCCTGCATTCATAGGAATATTATCCAGTAATTTAAAACACTGATGCAGAAGAGCCTTTTACTTTCTCTCCTCCCAGCCCACGGAGATGCATGTATACTCCCATGTAGGTCAGGGCTCCCACAACAGTGATTTGGGGAGCCCTCTATCCAGAGGGGCGTAGTGAAATCTAAAACAAAAACACATATTTTGTTTGTGGAAGCCCCCAGTTGATCCTGATGTCCCTCACTAGATTGAAAATCACTCCTGTAAAAATGTGTTTGTTGGTACAGAAAGATGTCTGGGATATATTGATTGGAAGAAGCATATAATGTATCATTTTGGGAAAATATTTACATGCAATGAAAAAAGCATGGAAGAACCACTTTTCTCTAAATGGTGGTACTATGAATAACAATTCCTTTATTTTGTCCATCTGATTTTTTTATTTTTTCAATAATGAGTTGACATTAATAGTATAATTTGAGTACTTTTCTAAATAACAAGATGAGCAAAAATAGGTTAAAATTGAAATATGCAAAGAGAATTATATTTGTTTCTTATTTCCTACAAATGATTGTATTCTGTAATTTCAAAATAGACAACAAATATTTGTAAAAATTGTATACACTCTTATTTTTAAAGGAATTGGGCGCTATCAGTATTTTGTGTCCCTAAAGGGTAAGAACTATCAGACAAAATTTCAAATAATTAAAAATTGATGTCAATTATTATCTATCAATGTCTAATTTTAACTTCTTTTTTTTAACCTAGCAGAATTTGATTTAATCATTTTCTGACAAAAGAATGCAATTTCAACTGACCTTTTTTCTGCACCTTGGTGAGTATTGTTGAAATTCATTTTCTGCTTTGTATTGAATTGTTCTAAAATATTTAGTAGAAATAGTTTTAAAATGTATTCATCTCTTTTTCCTATGCATAGCTCTTCTGTTGTTTGTGTCAAGTAACTAAAAAATTCATTCAAATATGTTCAGTATCCACGCATAGCTGTTTCTATCATTCTTTAACCGAATATTATCATCAGCAGATAAGTAGAGAGTAAGATACTTAAAAAACTAAAGTACTGTTAGATTCTTAATTTACAAATGTAATGCATTTTTAAAATAGCTCTGCTTTGAATGTTGTGATTGTCCCAGAGATGAAGTTTCATAAAGGATTTACAGGCAAAATTCCCTCTTCTAACTAAGCAGCAGCTCTGAGCTACAAGGCCAAATTCTCCATGCCTCTGCTGTGTTTAACAAGCTGAGAATAATTTACATTAGTCATAGAGAAGATGTTTTCAACAATTACTCTCTTTGATCCTAACTATAACAGACCCGCTTTGGGTTACTAAGTACTAATAAATTGCTTAGAATCTTCTCTTCAAAGATTCATACTGAATTTCTTTGTGGCAGCAAACTTTAAGAATCTCATCTTTTAATTTTGCAATTTTCAAACCCTGAGGCAGTTTCCCAGTTAGATTTGCTGGTAATGGAGGAAAAAACAGCTCTAGATGGGAAATGCTCTCTGTTGAAAATTCTCTGCCTCAGAGAGGTGAGTCACAAGCCAGTGGGAGCGGAGACTCATTATGCTGCACCCCCAGAACAATCCAGATTTGGCCTCAGATAGTCAGAGAAGAGTTGTTTAATCTACATCTGCCTTGGACGTTATCTTTGGGACTAAACCAATATTCAATATCAGAAGCAACCACTAATTTTGCTGTACCTCCTCCCCAGCCTCTATAGAGGAGAATTTATACCTTGCCAAAGTTCTAAACCACCCCACAGTTGCTCAGAGAGTCCTTCTCAATCAGGAGACCCCTCTCTCTGGAGGAAAGATCTTCAAAACTAAATTAGCTTGGGCAGAAAAGGCTTCACTGCAATAGATCCTGGACTTCTAAACCTAAGGTACCTTGATCTAGCTCAAATTTCTGAGGTTGCCTATAATTGAATTACCAACCAGTTTAACTGTACAATATCAACTTGGGTATTTACTGGTTTTTAGTTTGACCATAGGCATTTATATAAATACTGGAACATATTTAAATACTTTGTCTTGCATTCTGACTAAGGAAAATAAGGAGAAAGAATCATAAAATGTGTGGCGGCCCCAGGTTTTGAGAACTGGATACAAAGTGCAAACTTTATCTAATGTGCATTCTTTATACATTTTCTTACTCATAATAAATGTGTGAGTACATAAATATATGGGTATGTTTACAGCCTCTAAAACTTTGAAGTACACTTTAAAGTATATAAAAACATCTCGTGCGTTTCAGAAGATTATAACTATACAAAATTACTGAGAGATTATATAATAATGGTTATTTCTACAAAGCAATCCTTCACTTTACAGAAAATTTGCTTTGCATTTTCTTTAAATGACCAGATCTCTTCTAGACATTATTAATAAGATCCTATTTTCAAGTCATATGTCACTTTTGAGAAATATGTTGATTTTTTTTTAGACATAAATATCTTTATTCTCTGAATCAGTTCCAACCTATTGCTAATATAATGATCTGGCAATTGAATTATTAACCCAGGAAGGAAATTGTTGATTGTGTTTATCTTCAGGCATGATGCTTTAACTACTTACAAATATTTTAGACCTGAAATTCATTTAGAATATTACATAAATAATAATAGTTCAGTTTCCCTAAGTCCTGAAATAATTTTATTTCTGAAAAGCACACACCTGATCAAAACAAGTTTGGCCAAGTCAGTTTATAAAAACAGGTTATATCTCTAAGGCAACAATTCCAATAAAATAATTCAGGATGGAACTTGTCTAAAAAATAAATCCCCGGAAGGGAAGTCTCAGTTAATCCACATGTAAAATTAGCAGAGATTTTATACCTGACCTCATTTCAAAAAACCTCTGTCAGTTGGAATCCAAACTTCTGATTAGTTATTTATCTAGAAAATAAAAAGAATCTGTATTTGGATTGTTGGGTGAATAAAAGGAAAAATCCATGTTAACTAATCTAGGATCATTTATTATATAATGAAACAAAAAATTTATGATGGAACTAAATTTCTTCGCATATCTATTTCAAAGAAAGAGAAAGAAATGCACCTTTGTCTTAGAATAATAATCTTTGCAATGAGGTTGAAGATAGAAAATTCCCCGTTTAAACTGACATTTGTAATCCGTGGGACAGGAGACATGATGTATCATATTCTTAGCTGTAGAACTGTGATCTATGTATGATTACTGCTTGAAAATAACCATAAAATGACCAGAGGGAAAGAATACTTGAAGGGATAGGGGCAAAATGGCATAAATGATAGAAGTTTTGTTCACCTCCTCTTATGACCAAATCAAAGTAGCGACAGAAACATGGAGCAAATAGCAAGCAGAGTTACCTAGGGTCTAGATGAACAGAAGCCCTACAGCTAGGGAGAGTAAGAAGAAGTCACCTTGCAATGGTAAGAGGTGAGATGGAACGAGGACACGAGGCTTCCCAGTTCCCAGTGGCTGAGTGGAACAGAGTCTACTAAAGCTGCTGTCAACAGTCCCAGACATTCCTCTTAAAGGGGCCATGCCCAAGACCAGACTTTTGTGGTGACGGACTCGCTGGGTCTGAGCACCAGCCTGCACTGGTTGCTTGGGGGCACCAGGGACTTACAGGGGGACACTGAGTTGTTGGAGTGAGAGCCAGAGGTGAGGCCCTCTCCCTGGCAGAAGTGCTGGCAGTATCCATTGTTCAACTATTGAGCCCTCTCCACTCCCAGTGTGCAGAACCAGCTCTGCCATAGCTGAGACTTCTTCAAACTGGGTAACAGAGGTCACTTCACTCAGAGGATTCTCTGAGACTCTGCCTCCCCTAACTCATAGCCCCACCCAAGCCACATCCAGGTGTGGTCTCTGCCAGTCCAATGCTTCTTGCTGAGCAGCTCCAAGACTCATACTGGTGACAGCTGACCTCGGTTTCTGGCATGGCCTCTTGAGGCAACTATAAGCACAGCATCTCTGAATTGCTTACTGAACCTTAACTGGTGGCCCTAGAGGGGACCAGGCTGGGGCTAAACTCGGCCTGTAGCTGAGCCCCTCTCAGGACTGCGCCTATGGACACCTACTATAAGAAGCCACACTAATAAGACTGGGAGACTTAGGAGCTTTGCTTAGTACATAGAAACAGACACAGAAAGGCAGGCAAATGGGAAGACAAAGAAGCAGAAACCATATGAAAGAACAGAACAGAGATCCAGGAATAATGGAGTCAAGCAATCTAACAGAAACTGAGTTCGAAATACTGGTTATAAAGATGTTCAATGAACTTAGGGGAAGTGTAGATGAACTCAGTGAGAACTTTAACAAAGAGATAAAAACATAAAAATGGAAATGGAAATTATAAAAGGGAACCATTCAGAAATAAAATACACATTATCTGAGATGAAGGGTATATTAGAAGGGATCAACAGAGTAGATAAGAAGAGTATCAAACCACCAATATAAAGGATAGGGAAGCCAAGGACACCCAAACAGGACAGCAAGAAAAAGAAGCCAAGACTTTAATAATAATTTAAGGAGCCTAGGGACACAATTAAATGTAAAAATATCCATACATAGAGGTAGCTGAAGGAAAACAAGAAGTTGAAGATATATTTGAAGAAATAAGGATGGAAAACTTTTCTCACCTGGTGAAGGAATAGACACACAATCCCAGAGAGCTCAGAGAATCCTAAAAAAGATGAACCCAAAGAGGCCCACACCAAGACACGTCATAATTAAAATGTCAAAGTTTAAATACAAAGAGAAAATCTTAAAAACATCAAGAGAAAAGCAATTAGTTACCTACAAGGGAGCACCCATAAGACTGGCAACTAATTTCTCAAAGGAAACTATGCAGGACAGAAGTGCTTGGCACAAAATATTCAAAGTGATGACAACCCAGGATCTACAACCAAGAATTCTTCATCCAGCAAAGCTATCATTTAGAGTTGAAGGACAGATAAATATTTTCCCAGACCAAAAAAAAAAAAAAAAGCTTAGAGATTCATCATCACCAATATTGATTACGGTAAACATGTGAGGGACATCTTTAAGAAGAAAAACACACACACACACAAAACATATCAAAAACATGAAAAAGGAATGGTAATAACTACATTCCTATCAACAAATACCTCTAATGGAAAAGAATTAAGCGCTCCAACCAAAAGATAGAATGGCTGAATGGATATGAAAACAAGCCCCCTACATATGCTGCCTGAAGAGACTCACTTCAGATTAAAAAATGCACACATACTAAAAGGAGGAGGATGGAAAAAGATATTGCCTTGATAGATCCAGAGGGTACTGTGCTGAATGAAGTAAGTCAGATAAAGACAAATATCACATTATTTCACATATATGTGGAATCTAAAGAACAAAATAAGCAACAACAGCAAACAAAAACAGAAACAAACTCATAGATAGAGAGACTACTTTGAGGGCTACTAGAGAGGAAGGGAGTTGGGCGGATGGTGAAAAAGGACAAATGGATGGTTACAAAATAGTCATGGAGCATACGAAAAATAGCCAACAATGTTGTAATAAATATGTAAGGGAGAAGAGGGGCACTAGATTTAGTGGGGTGACCACTTTGTGAGTTATATAGATCTCTAATCACTATGCTGTACCACTGAAATGAATTTATTACTGTATGCCAACTGTAATTGAAAGAAAAATTCACTGAATTGTACAATGTAAATATTAGCAACTAATTATCTATTATATTTCAATAAGGCTATATAAAAAAAGAATAGTTTGTGTGGGAAATGAATACATAAGAGAAAAAAAACAGTATTTTTCAAAACCCTACATTTTAGATGACAAGTTGAAGGAAAGAAATACATAGATGTAAAATGAGTTTATAAAAAATTCTTCATATTTTTACAATTGAGAAAACTGAGGAGAAACCAAGTTTAGTTCATAGTGCAGTAATTATTTTTTATTTTAGGCTAATCCTCTCACACCTGTCTGTTGAAATCAGGACTTGGCATAAATTTTCATGTCTCAAGAGAAAAGAGTGTAAGAGCAGTTGGAACACGTCATGTTTGTATTATTTTAGAGTGTGGGGTTTACTTGATTGAACATCCAGATGTGATTTGAAGGGAGAGAGGATTTGTGTTTTGTTTTTCTTTTCTTTTTTTTTTTTTTTTTTGAGATAATTACAGGTTCTCATGCAGTTTTAAGAAACAATACAAAGATATCCCATATACCTTTCCCCCAATTTCCCCCAGTGGTAACATCTTCCATAACTATACTACAATATCACAACCAGAAAATTGACATTAGTATAGTTGATCAACTTTATTCAGATGTCGCCAGTTTTACATGTACTTATTTGTGTGTGTGTGTGTGTGTGTGTGTGTGTGTGTGTGTGTAATTCAATGCAATTTTATTCACATGACCATCACCACAATTAACATACGGAATAGTTCTATCACCTTGAGGATCCTTAGTACTACCCCTTTGTATCCACCCCCACCTACTTCTCTCCCTGCCTCCCTAACCCCTGCAATCTGTTCTTCATCTCTATAATTTTGTCATTCAAGAAATGGAATTACGCAGTTTATAATCTTTGAAGTTGGCCTTTTTCACTCAGCATAATCTCTATGAGATTCATCCACATCGTTTAATGTTTCAACAATTCATTCCTTTTTAGTGCTAAGTACTATTCCATGGTGTGGATTCACCACGCTTTGTTTAACCACTTACCCTGAAGGACATCTGTGTTGTTTCCAGTTGTTGGCTATTATAAATAAAGATACTATGGACATTTATATACAGATTTTTGTGTGAAGGTAAATTTAATTTCTCCGGAATAAATATCTAAGAGTGCAATTGCTGGATTATATGATAAGCACATGCTTAGTTTTATAAGGCACTACCATACATTTTCCCCAAAATAGCTGTACCATTTTACATTCCCACAAGTAATTCAGTTTCTCCACATCCTCTTCAGTAACTAGTGTTACTGCTATTTTTTTTTTCAGTTTTAGTCACTCTGATAAGTATGTAGTGCTATCTTATTGTGGTTTTGATTTGCATTTGTTGAACATCTTTTCAGGTGCTTATTTGCCATCTGTATATCTTTTCAGTGAAATGTGTATTCATACCACTTGCCAGTTTCTAATTGGATTGGTTTTTTAATGTTGACTTTTAAGAACATGTTATGTATTTTAGATCAAGTGCTTTGTCAGATATGTGATTTGCAATTACATTTTCCCAGTCTGTAGCTTGCCTTTTTACTTCTTTATAAAGTTTTTAAAACTTTGTAAAATTTAAAATTTAAAAAAAATTTTAAAAAATTTCGATGAGGTCAAGTTTACCATTTCCTATGTGTTATAGGAGACTTATAGTTTTATATTTTACATTTAAAGCCATTATCCATTTTTTGTTAATATTTGTGTGAGGTTTTGGGTACAGCTCCTTATTTTGCCTATGGATGTCCAATTGCTCCATCGCTATTTGCTGAAAAATTTATCCTTCCTCTATTAAATTGCCTTTGCACCTCAAAAATTAGTTGAGCATATTTGTATGAATCTATTTCTGGATTCTTTATTCTGTTCCATTGGTATATGTCTCTACCAATATTACATTCTCTTGTTTACTGTAGCCACAGAGTAAGCCTTAATATCAAGTAGAGTGACTTTCAAAATTATTTTAGCTATTCTAGGTCCTGTGTCTTTCAATCTGCTTTATTTCTGCAAAATTATCATGTCTATAATTTGAAATGCAATCAAGAAAAATCTAGTGCCTAGATTTTGGGCTTGAGAGTCAAACAGAATTCTAATCTTTAAGCTGAATTTAAAAAGTTACTATACTATCCTATTCAAATATACCTTAAAAGAAGAAATATAACTATTTCTATAAATAGCTATCAATAAAATATTATAGTGGACTCGCATTAACTTTATATGTGTATTAATCTTAGACCTTAGCCCTAGTGAGATTCTACTTTGTTTTATTCAATCTTCCCAACAGTAAACAAATCTATTAATGTGTTATGAGTTATAAAATATAACTTTAACATAAAATAGCAAACCCTGTAGGCAAACGCTACAGGCAAGAAATAATTTAGATTACCCTACCCACCCCACATTCACATATAGAGGTTTAACATTTATCTTAAATCAGAATTTAACATGCTAAAACAAACAGAACTTTAAAAATATTTTTTTTAACTGAGATTAAGAATATTATCTCAGAGGCCACACATGAAAAGTAGAGAATTGAGTTGTTAATTGAGATAGGGTTTCTCTTGCTATTATGTTATCTCTCTTGTGACCAAAGCCCTTTAGGACAGATCTGTTGGAGAGCAGGTATCAAAGGATAAGTGTGCTACCCAGACCAGAACTCTGTCTCTCACTTTATCCCAAAAGGTCATGATTTGTTCCATGGTGCATATGAGTTAAACAATCCAGGTTAAAAAGGAGTAAATTGAATTTACATGTTTTAGGAGAAAATTATTTCTCAAGAATTTCTTAAATTCTCCAATTGATTTCATACAGGTTGGAACAACCAGTAGAAGAGTAGAATTCTCCTTCTTCATAGATGTGCATTAGTCTTCGTGCCAGCACAGAGAGGCTGCCTCAGATCAGGTTTCCTAGAAGCAGACCCTGAGACAGGGATTCGTATGCACATGATTTACAGAAGGAGTACTCTGAGGAGCAAGAGTAGAGAAGTGAAGACGGAATATGGTCTCAGCTGGAGTCAGGCTTCAGCCTCCTCCCAGGAGAGGTTCTGATCATAAATTGCGCCATGGAGTTGATCCCAGCCTGAGACAATCAAGCCAGCCTTCAAACTGTATATTCCTCAGTCATTGGCTATAGGCTGGCCCAGATGGGGACATGAATGCAGATGGTATAACCTCTCAGGCCGAAAGATTGCCATCAGCCTGAGGGCACCAGTAGCATTCATGATGAGGGTCATAATGATCAACAGAACTGTTGTTAACAATAAATGGACTGTTAACTTTCCTACTTAACCAGGTACTTCTTTAAGCCTTCTGCTACCCTTAGACTGCCTTCTACATAGCTGTTTCTATTGTGTTCAAGGGTTGCTCAGTTATACAAAAGCTGAGGATGAATGCAACAGGGGTGCCTGTCATCCTACCACCGGCAACCTCCTGGTGGGCCGCAACACACAGCTCATGGCATCTTCTACCTGCGGGCTAAATGGAGCCCAGAAATACTGCATCCTCAGCTACCTTGAGGTGAGTTGGTTCTTTGTTTACTTGTTTGGACATTATTTAATCAATGATGTAGACTTTTCCAAGTACATCTGGGGCTGTCCAGACAATAGTTAAGGAGGTAACACTCCTTCCTGAACATCTGAGACACAAATGATACAATTCGAAGTCTAGAAAACCTTGACAGATTAGAAAATAGGGAAGATCTGCCTAGTCTATTTCTCGTTATCTTTAGAATTAGATATAAAAGACTGTTATGTTCAGTCTTCATAGGAAATTACTATAAAATGTGCTATCCTATTTGGCTGCCTTAGTGACAGCCACAGAGTGAACAATGGAGACTAAAGACCTCCCAGGGCCTCAAGACCATTATGGAAAGCAGGAGTTCTTATTCTCCTCCCTTAGAGACAGAAGGTTGTGGAACTTGGAATTCTTTGTAGGCCAGCTTTGCAATGCCACTTGGAAATTGTCTTGCCTCAAAACTATAAAATCCTAATGTGAACATTATTTTAAGGCCTTTTTTTTCTTAAAGACCAGTTTTATAAAAGGATCTGTTGATTTATAGGTTTTTTTCTTCCCCATACTGGAAGCAAAGCAAGCACCCAAGGTCATCTGTGCATCATACCTGTTGAAAAACCTGAGGAAATCACTTCAATCCTTCAATAAGAGGATGTGCAGAAAGGAAGTTGAACACAAGCCAGTGTTAGTGGCCTGGGCTTTCCATGTATTGTTCATTTAAGGCAACTCCTGGAAGCCTCTGGGAAATGCTTTATATTCTAATTGTTTTTTTAGCAAAAGAAGATGATTATGAATAAGTGAAGACAATACCATAGTACTTAGCACTGTTCTAAGTTTGGGAAGTATTTGTATAAGAAAACAAATTCTCTACATGTGCAAGGAAATGACACTGTTAAAGTTGTGCTCAACTCTGGGTCAGGTGGGATGGATGGCACTTCAAGTGACTTTACAAAGTCCAGGTCCTGTGGACAAAGAAGTGGTTCTCAACTCTAATATTGAAAATTTCCAACACTGACATCACTCATCCTGTTCTTCAAGCACTGGCATTTACTAACTATCGTCATAGCCAACTCATGACATACTCAGACATTAATTAGAAATTGATGTTTCTGTATCTTAATTTCACATCACCAAAAATAGAAGTAAATCAAACTTCAGAAGCCTCCTTTGTCTAGAGAATCACAGAAAGCTTAAAAATCTTAGAGCTGGAAAAAAAATCCCAAAATATCTTCATAGTATTATAGGTGGAGCTACAAGTGTTCATCTGCATAAGCATGGAGGGTGTTTTTTTCCCCATCCGTTATCTAACAAATTGCTACCAAGCAAAGAATTCTTTTCTGAAGCTCAAGTCAACATTGTCCCACAGTTTATCCAAGCTGGGTCTCCCACTTACTGACTACAACTAAGCATCCTCCACAGACAGCACCAGCAAAGACTATGCTTCCAAATTGTTTACAGAAAGAATGGCCCGCAAACCCAGAAGTTCAACCTTTTCTCCAATAATTTCCATAGTATTATTGGAAATACTATGAAGTCTTGACATCTTTAGGGCCTCTGCTGCTCTTTTAAGATAGGTCTGGGTCAAGCCTCTCCACATGCAGAATGGATCTAGCTTCCATTATTCCTTAATTTCCAAAGGGCATTTTGGTTTTCTTCAAGTATAAGGCTTATGGTGGCCAGTGATTATAAAAGGATTACATGATTCTCTTGAAAGGCTGATTCACTTTGACAGACTCTACCTGAAACAGTCATCGAAATCATCATGTATTCATTCAACAAATTTTATTGAGCATCTACTGTGTGCCAGACACTATTCTAGGTAAAGAGAATACAGCCATAAACAAAACGAAGTCCTTGCCTTTATTCATCTTAAAATCTAATGATGGCAACAGATAATAATCCAACACTATATAATAGTTTTAAATAGTGATAAGGTCTTAGAAAATATTATCAAGCAGGGTAAGGCCTAGAGAGTGGCAGAAACCATAATGATGGGAGATGGTGGTATTTAGAAGTCAAGGAGACTCTCTCTGAGATTACAGTCTTTAAATGAAGACCTGAAAGAAAGGAAGGAGCAAGAGATAAGAATATTTAGGGGGGGACTTGGGGAGACTTGAGAACTCTAAGGCAGGAATGTTCTTGGTGAGCTCAAAAAAGAGCAAAGAGGGTAGATAGAGCTGAATGAATCAAAGGAAGACAGGCAAGGGGGTGGCCCTGGTGAGATCATGAGGCCCTTGTAAGCCATGGTCAGGACACAAACTCAAACAATGTTCACGGGACACCTTCCAGCACATTTACTGTTGTAGGCAATTTTCAGCACAGAGGATTGTTATAATAAACAACTGCTTCCTAAAAGCTTTGCAAATTTGCTCCTTCAGAGTCCCACATATTAGCCAAGAAGAACTGTGATTTCCTTAGGAGTTTTAAGTAAATACAGCTACAGGCAGACTCATTCAATTAAGCAAATCCACAAGCCAATCTTGGTTGTTGTAGCCTTTGAAAACCCATCCCAAGCAAAACTAGTTCCAATTCACTAATAAGACCTTCTAGTCTGCTAGACAAGAGAGTGTGACTCTGTTGTGAGTTCATGAAAATCTTTTACAGAATTCACACGTGTGATGTAAAGGTTTTGGCACTGGAAACTTTTCTGCCAAAAACTATGTTTGAGAGAGAAAAGATAATGGTTGCAAATAACATAGTGGCCCATTTTTTTATTAGTTTCTTGCCAAATATTCTTTTTTTTCCCTAAAGGAAGTAATTTCACTCAAAGAGTATGTCCTAATTATTTCTCTTTAGTTTAAAATAACTTCCAGATCATCTGTCTACATTACGAGGAAAAAAAAACATTATTTCCACATTTATTTGCATTTTTACTCCAAATATATATAAATTTATAAAATTTCTGTTGTATTTTCATTTCATTTGTTATTGTATTTAAGCACCTATTGATGGAAAATTTAATGTCTTGTTATTTCCTCTGCTTTCTATTTTTAGCCAGATTGAAAGACCAATATGGTAAGTGCAGGTTGTTTTTAAATTCAGATCAACAATAAGTAATTACAATTCTTTTTTTTCCAGGGGGAAAAAAAATGCTTCATCTGTGACTCCAGATTTCCATATGATCCACACACCCAATCCAACAGCCACACCATTGAAAATGTAATTACAAGTTTTGAACCAGACAGGGAAAAGAAATGGTGGCAATCTGAAAATGGTATGATTAAGTTTCTTTCCAATTTCTTATGTCTTTAAATTTTCAATAAGATGTCTTTCAGTATAATTTTAACAATGTCACAGCAAGGAGTTATACAGGAATGGAACACTGTCCACCAAGAATGTAGAGTCTTGTATAAGAACAAATTTCCTTTTCATTTTAAGAAAGATTATTTTCCTCTAGAGAAATCAAAGTGTATTTTAAGCACATACTCAGAATGTTTCATTCTTCCCATGTGGGGGAAGAAACTATCTCTGCATTCTTTTGTTTTTTGTGAAAAAAAAAATAAGAAGAAAGTGTACGAGGTGTTAGTTAAATAAAGCCCAGTATGAAACACACTAAGTGGGATTAGTAACACCAGAGAAAGAGCGAGTTCACGTCATGTGTTTTTTCCTTCTTCAACACATGAAGGAAGAGAAAAAGGACATTTCATTTCTTACTGCGCAAGGGTTCCCTTTTCTCCACATCCTTGCCAACACTTGTTGTTTGTTGATTTATTGATGGTAGCCATTCTGACAGATGTGAAGCAATGATACCACACTATGGTTTTAATTTCCATTTCTCTTATAATTAGTGATGTTGAGCATCTTTTCATATGTCTATTGGCCATCCGTATGTCCTCTTTGGAGAAATGCCTATTCAGGTCCTTTGCCCATTTTTAATTGGATTGTTTGTTTGTTTGATGTTCAGTTGTATGACTCTTTTATAAAGACGTATCATTGGCAAATATCTTAATTCAGTAGGCTATCTTTTTGTTTTGTTGCTTCCTTTGCTGTGCAAAACTTTTTAGTTTGTTGTAGTCCCATCATTTATTTTTGCTTTCATTTCCCTTGGCAGAGGAAATATATCAGAACAAATATTACTAAGAACAATGTCAGAGTGTTCACTGCCACTATTTTCTTCTATGAGTTTTATGTTTCAGGTCTTACATTTAGGTCTTTCCATTTTGCGTTTATTCTTGTATATGATAAGAAGGTGGGCCAGTTACATTTCTTTTTCTCGTATCTGTCCAGTTTTCCCAACACCATTTATGGGATAGACTGTCTTTACTCCACTGTATATTCTTGCCTCTTTTGTCATAGATCATACATAAAGGCATAGATTTATTCCTGGGCTCTCCATTCGGTTCCATTAAGCTGTGTCTGTTTTAGTGCCAGTACCATGCTGTTTTGATTAGTATAGCCTTGTAGTATAGTTTGATATCAGGTAGCATGACACCTCAAATTTTGTTCTTCTTCCTCAAGATTGTTTTGTCTATTTGGGGTCTTTTGTGGTTCGATATAAATTTTTGAATTATTTGTTTTCGTTCTGTGAAAAATGTCACTGGTATTTTGATAGGGATTGCACTGAATCTATAGATTGCTTTGGGTATGGACATTTTAGCAATGTTAATTCTTCCTATTCATGAACACAGAATGTGATTTTATTTGTTTGTATTTTCTTCAATTTCTTCCTTTTCTTATAATTTTCTAAGTATATATCTGTAACCTTCTTTGTTAAATTTATTCCTAGGTATTTTAGTTTTTGATGCAATTGTAAATGAATTTGTTTTCTTAACATCCCTTTCTGGTAATTCAGTATTGGTGTATAAAAATGCACTGATTTCTGAATATTAATTTTGTTTTCTGCTACTTTACTGAATTTGTTTATCCATTCTGATAGTTTTTTGGTGGACTGTTGAGGGTTCTCTCTATTTATTGTCATGTCTTCTGCAAATAAGGGCAGTTTTACTTCTTCCTGTCCAATCTGGATATATTTTTTGTTGTTTAGAAAAAAAATTATTTGAACATATGAAAGGAAAATTTAGAGACCCCAGTAATACAGAGAAGCTCACTTTTTCAGTTTCAGTGATGGGGTTGATCCTCACAGGTTTCCTTGACCAGCGCCAGGTGCTGTCTGCCAGCCCGTGGTCATGAGTTTTTGCCTCCGAGCTCCTGGAGCCCTGAGAAGCCTGTGTTTGTGGCAGGAACACATTCCGTTCACAAGAAAGACAGCCAGACAAGCAAACTTGCAATGCTGCTTCTCACATCCAGGTCCTCGACAGCACAGGCTCGCAGACTGTGTGTTTGAAATGAAAATTTTATTTCTTCTTCTTGTCTGATTTCTGTGGCTAGGACTTCTAATACTGTGTTGAATAAAAGTGGTGAAAGTGGGCATTCTTGTCTTCTTTCTGGTTTGGATTCTAGTTGACCCTTTCTAGTGAGCACGAGGTAGTTTTTACTATGGTCACTTGTCTTCATGGATTAATGATGCCATTTTCAATTTGTAATTGTTTTCACTCACATGTTCAATATTTGTTCCATACATCCTCAGAGAAGGAATGCCTCTCTGTCAAAGCTGATTACATAGAACGAGGGCTCTTAACCAAGAACTTTAGAGAAGGGGAAGGAGACATTTTTTCTAGAAAGGGTTAGGGGCCGTTGACATAGAGCCTGGAATGTGGCTGCCCTCTCAGCAGCAAAACTCTTCCCTGAGCCATTCACCTTAGAATGTAAGCCGCACCCCAATTCACTGCAGTCCAGCCACTGTTCTCTAGAAATGCAATGTTCAGTATCATAGCCCCTAGCCATATGGGGCTACTGAGCCCTTAAAACATGACTAATTCAAATAGAGATGTGCTATAAGTATAAAAACATCCTGGATTTTTAAGACTTAGTTAGAGAAAAATGTATAATAAAACATCACTAACTTTTAAAAATATTGATTACAGGTTGAAATAAGAATATTTTTGACATATTAGATTAAATATATTAAAAATAATTTCATCTGCCTATTTTTACTTTTAAAAATATGCCTTCCAAAATATTTTTAAATGACACCTATGGCTCATATTTCTATTGGACAATGCACCCTAGAGAGAACAGGGCTTCCACTGTGTCCAGATTGAGGCCAAGCCTCCACATCCATGCTAGAGATAGATGGCAGCTAACTATCTCAGTGCAAAGTCCTGGCCAGGATATCTCCATATTCTCCTCAGCCATAGAGGAGTCCACAGATCCTCACTCCAAGGGAATGCTCCAAGTTGTATTTTATTCTAAGCAATAAGAAAACTGGTTCAAATGATTGTTAGCAGCTATTGGAAGAAAAGAGTGTGCCAGTTTTATCATTCTCTGGCTTGTTAGCTCACATTTGTGTGTAGTCAAGATTCTTTGAGTTCAAGGAAATGAGCCCTCTAGTTCCACCTACGAAAAATGTCTCAGAACTCCCATGGTGATATGTAATACTGCCACACTGTGGCCATGTGTACTGCCACTGAAACATGGATGTGGACACAGGGTGAATCCTATATTGCTCTCACATAGACCTCTTGAGCAGGGAACAGCATGGAAACCCAGGCCAACAGATTAGGAAAGAGTGCTGATGCCATGTGGTTTCAAAGGGTTTAACATGGTAAAGATTAACATGATAAAAGAAGGAGGAAGGGTCTCTCAAAATCACTGATTTTCTTCTTTCTGTATTTTTCATTAGGTCGTGATCACGTCAGCATCAGATTGGACCTAGAAGCATTATTTCAGTTCAGCCACCTTATCTTGACCTTTAAGGTACAGATGTGTAGGCTTGCTGCCCCTTTATTGACTTACCAAATGCTGGGCTTATCTGGAATTTCACTTCCTTGCTTCTTTGCAGAGAACAAAAAACTGTGTAAATCCAGACTTGATCTTTGGCATCTGGGTTTTTGTTCTTGAATAGGAAAAAACAAAACCAAACCAAAACAAAAACAAAAACAAAAAACCTGCTCAGTAATTAATAACATATGGTTAACAATAATAACAAAATCTTAGAGAAGATATAACAAAAAGAAAATGCCAAGCTGTGTAGGGAGGTAGGTGGGTAGGGCAGAAACTGGAAATTATTTAGGGAGACATGTAAAGATCAAAAGAGGAAGAAAAATTAAAGGGTCTTTACTAAGGTTAGTTAGATGCCAGAGACAAGTCCTGTGCTATAGTCATTCTCTAATCATTCATCAAAATTCTAATTTTTATGTCATGCCTGATGCTGTTATGGTAGTAAAAAATGAATATAAAATAAAAAGTTATAAAAGGTAAAACAAAACAAAACAACAAAAAGAACACCCTCAAAGAGCTCACATCCTAGTCATGGATATAAGCACATATGTAAATTTAAAATTTTAATACACCTTGATAAGCGCAGAAATAGATGTATGATTAGCATGGACAAGGTTAATCTGCCCTGGGGAATCAGGGTAAACGTCATGGTAGATTTTGAAGGATGTATAAAAGTTTGCCAGAGAAAGATCATTTCTAGGCCAAGAAAACTACATGCAAATCACTGTAAAATATCAATTACATTATCTTTTTAAAAACTTATATGCCATCTTTCTTCAATTAATAATTCACACAGCCATAAACATTTTTAAATGGAATTAGATTCTAGGGCAAAGTATGTGCTTATAAATACTTGCCCACTTATTGGAAAGAGATTATGGTGTGTTCATTGTATAATAGATTTTAAAAGACACAAATAAAATTTGAAAAAATAGAATTAGAAAATATAGATGTTCAATCTGGAGTGGGTAATAAAATCTACCTTTGTGAAGCATAACAAGTTTAACTCATATTTTCGTAGACTTTTCGGCCTGCCGCAATGTTAGTTGAACGTTCCACAGACTATGGACACACCTGGGAAGTGTTCAAATATTTTGCAAAAGACTGTGCCACTTCCTTTCCCAACATCACATCTGGCCCGGCCCAGGGAGTGGGAGACCTTGTTTGTGACTCCAAATATTCGGATATTGAACCCTCAACTGGTGGTGAGGTAGCATTTCCTTTCCTGGATTTCTTTATATATCCGCCCCTCCCCCACCCTCCGCCTCAATTAAACCTTTTTGGTTAACATGGTTAATTTAGATAAAAACAATTTAGGTAGTGTTTACTGAAATATAACTTGAGCTGTTGGTTTTTTAAAAATTCAAGTATCTAACTTGAAATGAGTCCTGAATTCATCTCCAATTCAAATAAATAATAAATACCTTCTAAGACACAATCCTGCACAGAGTGCCCAGCTGAAGGTGAGCAGGAGCTACAATCCAGCTTAGGCACCAGGCCGCAGGGAACCCAGAGGAAGGAGCATCTGTTTCTAACCCTTGCAAGGGAGCATATGGTAGTAGCCCTGCATTAGTTGTCTTATATCTATGCTCTATAAACCATCACTCAGGTGGAATCTGCCAGGAACCTCCCCCTGAGCAAAGCTGGTCACTGATAAGAGGGTGAAGGTAAGAGTTGGATGGGGAGGTATTATCTTATCAGGTAGTGTAGAAAGAATTGGTAACATAATACAACTCCAGAATTCCCTGCCAGATCCAAACAGATGCTGACCTGCTGAATTGTGATCTCCATCACTCAACCCCAGGATCCCTTTTCACCAACGGTGTCATGACTTCTGCCCATATGGACCACCTGTGCATAAAGAGCTAGAATGAATGACTATTTAATAACTTATTCATTTTTTCTTGGTACTTTTGTTCATATGAAAACCCAATCAATAACCTGTATCCAGCAGGATACAGATTATTGGTTTGGCCTTCTTGTAAGATCAGGATCTCTTCTTTAAGAGTATATATAACAACAATGTTTGGGTAAAATACTATAAATTTACCTACATTTGTTTTACAGGTTGTTTTAAAAGTTTTGGACCCCAGCTTCGAAATAGAAAATCCCTACAGCCCCTACATTCGGGGTATGAATTGCTTTATATTTTCCACACCAATTTCCTTTCTAAAATTTCATGGTAGGAATATTCCTTGTCATTGTGTTTTCATGGTGCATTAAGGGGATGTCATCAAGAAGGGCACCCTGAACCAATACAACCTAAATGCACTTTAATTTGTTATTTTCACTATTTCCTTTTTCTAGACCTTGTGACATTAACAAACCTGAGGATAAACTTTACCAAACTCCACACCCTTGGAGACACTTTGCTTGGAAGGAGGCAAAATGATTCTCTTGATAAATACTACTATGCTCTGTACGAGATAGTGGTTCGGGGCAGTTGTTTTTGCAATGGCCACGCTAGTGAATGTGGCCCAGCGCAGAAGGTGCAGGGAGATGTGTTCAGCCCTCCCGGAATGGTGAGTTTTAATCTGAAAGGGCAGTTGGCTCTCTTACCATTCCATCACTGTCCTGGTGCTCAATGTAGATCAGATCCTGTATGTGGAGATCAACAATCAAAGTGCCGGCCTTCTGTTGGGGCAGGTATGATTCAACCTGGCCTGACAGGCCATCCAAGGGACCTTCAGCTCTCTCGCCAGAGACTCTCATGGATTCTGCCATATATGGGCAACACTGAACTCATGAGCAGAATTTATAATTTATTATTTCAAGATAACCCATCTCACTCTCTTTTTGTTACTTGTTTTGTAAGGAATGGAAATTTGGTGGGGAAGACTTATAATTTCACATGCATTCTCTGACAAATTTATTGAAGGTCTGTTGTACTTAGTGCCAAGGTGTTTGAGTAATATCTGATACCGTAAAAATGGTTACTCCAAGTTAAATTCTTACATGATAAATGATTATGTCTTTGTAGTGAAAATCTTTTCCGTTTTAGGACTAGTCTTAGAAGAGTGATAAAATAGGATTGTATTTTTATGCCATGTCCAGAAGGTGTCTCTACTAAATAATTTTAAACTATTAGTCATAATCAGATAAGGCTTGATGTTGAGGCTATTGCACCTTGCTACTCAGTTATCTCCATATGTTTCACTGGAAATAGAACTTCTCCCTTTAAATTTGGACATTTAGGGCAGTTTGTGGAGAATCACACATCTTTCTTTCTGTTTCCTAATTCCCTCTTTTCCTTTATGGTCGTAAACCCTACCACCTTGAATGGACACACACACACACACGCACACACACACACTCCTCATCCTGTCCCTCAGTGTCCCGAGAGCTGCAATGAGCTGCCCGGAAACTAGTATTCAGGAATGCCAAAAAATTTATTATAAATGTTTACTGAACATCTTAAACTTTAAAAACGTAAAAGATACTTAAGCAAATAATAAAAGATAGTCCAGGTTGGTACTGTAACTAACATATGGAAAAAACTAAAACTAAAAACACTAAAACCCAGAGAGACCCCATGGCCTGGAATTTCATTGTCCATTTAAAGAATCTCAGTGTCCTCAAATGTGAGCCCTCTTTTCATATAGTTTACTTGTCATACAATCCAGGTTCATGGTCACTGTGTCTGTCAGCACAATACAGACGGCCCGAACTGTGAGCGGTGCAAGGACTTCTTCCAGGACGCCCCTTGGAGCCCAGCTGCAGGCTTCCAGGACAGCGCTTGCAGAGGTGGCTGGAGATGAGTTCTCAGCAGAGACTGAGTGTGCTGTTTCTTTATTTTGGAAAACATTTAGTTCATCTGGACCGCAAGCAGCAAGGATAGTGAACCTATGGCTTCCAACTCCAGTCGTGTGATATCCCAGTGTCTCCCGCTATCTCACATAAAAGAATCACCAACAGTCAAACCCTCACTCTGAAAATTAACATTAATTTGAAAAATGAAACAATACGCATATGGGTGGACTCTTTCCAGAGGAGGGGCAGAGCCATGTCATAGTAATATTAGCGGAGACAGTGCTACTCAAAGAATTGGATGAGTGGATTTGTTACAGGGATCCCTACTACTTTCCTGAATAATCATACTTTCCATGAATGTGACCTTAAACCCATAGGTTACATAACAGGAGAAATGAAGTTCAGGTTTGAGTTTGACAAGCTATTGTACTTTTTATAAAATATTTAGACTAATAAGGTGGAGGTTTTTCTGCAATGTGTTTGCTACTTCTGAATTTTAATGAACATCCAAACAAACTCATTCAGTTTCTTTTCCAAGAATTGAGGAAAATAAGATGCAAGGGGATGGGAGGTCAGCAGAAGAGCTCTTATGGAAAAGCTCCACCTGTAAGTCAGAGTTTAAAAGACCCAGTAAATGATTATGCTGTTTGGAGGCAGGGGGCAGGGGTGAGGGGCGGTCAGGTGGAGATGAACAGCAAAGACCACCACAAAGACAAATCCTCCAAACAGTGCTTTTCCCTGTATTGGTCTGGCAGAGTCCTCGGTGGGATAAGAATGGCCTGCAGCCACCCATCCAGCTCTCCTGCCCATAGAGAAGGAAAGGAGGGCTGGGGCTCAGTTTTAAGTCTCATCTTATGAGAATCCCAGTGCAACAGAACATATGATGTAAAAAAATTCAAAATCACAAAGCATAAGTCAGTAAAAGTATTTTTTACTGAACAATAACAAAAATATTGCACTCCAGGGTTTCTAGGTCACCCAAATAATTCATTTTTGTTTACTTGATTAAAAAAAAAACAACAACTAAATATTCAATGTTTCAGGAACACATTTTATAGAAAGTATATGAGCAGAATCAGAGTACTAGAAAGATCCCTTGAAAGCACCTGTTTTAACTGTTTGTATACATGTTGTATCAGTGAAAAAAAGGCAGAGTAGCTAAAGAATGAGGAAAGAATGCAGAGATTAGCACATGGAAGGTGGGCTGGGTTATTTCCAAAACTCCTCTCCTTTCCCAGCTTGCAGCTGTAATGGCCACTCTGACCGCTGTCACTTCGACATGAACGTGTACCTGGCCAGCGGTGGTGTCAGTGGGGGTGTGTGCGAAGACTGCCGGCACAACACCGAGGGGCCACACTGTGACAGTTGCAGACCCCTTTTCTACAGAGACCCCCTCAAAGCCATCTCGGATCCTTACGCATGCCTCCGTGAGTCCACACCCTCTGACCACATCCTTGCCACTGTTTTGAGCAAATGCTGACAGAGCAGGTCTCACTTGAGCTACCAGTCCCCATTGGACTTAGCAGCGTCTCCAAAACTTCCCTCTTTGGCGGGAGGGGCAGAGGCGGGGAGTGCAAAACCATTTCAGTGCTTAGAGCATTTCTTTCTTTGAACAAATTGAGCCAGATATTCCAAGTCTATTCTGGTAGTCTCGCTGCAGTGGCTCACACTGGAGAATCAAGAAACTAGTCTGGATTCAACTAGGAGAAGCAGATGATATCAAAAGATGAAGCAACACCTGGAGAATGGGGGCAGGGGGATCAGCTCCAGGAAGTAGCTAACTACTGAAAATGGCTACATCGGACTGGCTGTAAAAGATTCAGTTTTGCTGTTAAGATGTTATTTATTACCTTGTTTCTTTTATCTTTCTTTAACTTTAGATTTTTTCCATTTTATTTTTAATCTCAACTTTTTAAAATGGAATGTTTCAAGCATATGCAAAATAATAGAGAATAATATAGTAAAAAACCATATAACCACTATCAGCTTTGTCAAAATGTAATATCTTACCAGATCATCTTCAGAACTTTAATAAAACCCTACAGGTACTAGTGATGTCCCAGGTGCACATCGGTCTCATTTATCTAGAAAGGTCCCAACCTCTCTCCAGAGATAAACTCTCATATATTTGACAGTTATTACCTCTATGCTTGTGTTTACACTTTCACACATTTTTATCTACAAGCAATATATGCTAGCTTATTTTCAAACTTTAGATAAATGATATTATGCTGTAGGTATCCTTGAGTATTTCACTCAGTATTATATTTTTGAGATTTGTCCATATCAGGTAGCCCTAGGTCTCTGATTTTAATCGCCTTATGGAATTCTTTCCTTCCAACAAATACAACAAAAATCTATTTGTCCATTCTTTTTTGATCCTGCAATAGCCATATATGTGGCCTGGTGCACATGCACAAAGACTGTCCCTGAGTCATACCTAGTAGTGGAATAACTGGGCTATAGTGTGAACATCTTCAACTTGATTAGGTAATACCGAATTGTCCCCTAAGTGGGTGTACCAGTTAACACCCTCACGACAGTGTAAAAGAGTTCCTGTTGTTCTATATCCTGAGCAACACTTGGTTTTATCACGCTTTAATTTTAATAAAAGTGTGATAAAATAAAAATAGTTTTAATTTGAATTAAAATAACAATTATTTAATTTACACTTCTCTTCAGGAATGAGACTAGAGTGAAGCAAGCAAAGCACTTAGGTCCCAAAATTTAAGGAAGCACTCATTCTCAGAGTCATGTAAAAGCAGAGTTGATACTTGCCAGCTGCACTAACCTGACAATGCCACCTTAAATTTTGTGCCCTAGGCACCTTGTTTGCCTGCTGTGGTCCCAGCACTGCTGTTGATTATTGCATAAATAAATACTCCAACCTGATTTCAAATACCCAGTGCCAGTTACTGGGTGGAGACCTTACTCTACTTGCAAACTAATAAGTTAGTTCCTTATTGTTTTTATGGATGCTGGCAAGAAACACGAAGCTCCTGGGTCAAAGACAAACAGCTTTTTTACTCATGGCACAGCAAACAAGATGTTTGTACTAGCTCGAGTTCCCATGTCCCCCAAGTCCCATGGGGCAACTTATAGGATACCATTTATGTTGTAGCCAAGGAAAACTGAGGAGAGGATTCACTGCTTTTATAGCAAGTGGAAGCAAACTCATACTTTGGGGAAAGAACTACCTCATCCTTCAAGGTAGCTTACAACACAACCTTGAGAAATGTCTTGGGTAGAGAGCAGTTAGGACCTTATATTGTTGGCATACCCAGCAAAAAAGATCAGATGCCTAGGACTCATGGAAGATTGCTTTTCCCAATACCCAGAAATCTTGCTTCTTAGGCTATATCATCAATACATTATATTGTATTGGTGAGGGTGGGACTTGTTACAAAATTGCAACTTCAAACTTTATATAATCATAATTCATAAAATGAAATCCTATACAAAAATAATTTAGTAGCCACCTAAACACATACAATGTCCTAGATTTCAAACTTTAAATCATCACAATGTACAAAAAGCATAAATAATTTTTTTTCTTGGATTACTCAATAGGTACCTAATTGCATAAAATTTTTCCTTAGATGGCCTGTTTAAAATTAATACAAAGAACTGTTCTCAAAAAATATATTTCTTTAAGTGAATGTGCTAAGTGTCCTACATTTTTTACTAGAATCCATAATCACACACACACATACACAACTTTTATTCACGTTTTAAAAGTTAGTAATTTATAAAAGAAGAGGAAATTGCTCTCTTAGGTGGAATCAGGAAAATATAATATTTGAAACAGATAATCTAAGATTCTGGAGAGAGATTGGAAATAACTAAACCAAATGTTTTGAATACATTAACCAAAGTCTTGTTCCTTAATAACTACATAGTATTAACTTGATGGTGCTTTTGAAGGAAACCAAGGGAAAAAAATTAGTGCCCTGATATGAAATTAAGAAGTCATTCTTTATAAACAAGGAGTTTCTTGAACAAATAGATGAGGAGTTTATAGAAACTACCATCATGAGACTCCTCAGTTTCTCCCAATTTACCTAAATACATGTTTATATGTTTATAAGTGTGTATATACAAATGACATGTATTAAGACTAACAATCTCATATAAATTTTCTGAAAGTTGTCCTAGTTTGACCCTAAATATTTACATAATCAGATTCCAGGCATAAGAGTTGACTAGTTTTAAGCACAGTTAAATGTAATACAGAAAAAAGCAAAGATTTGGTAGACTCAACCACTGATAATAAAGCTTGTTAGAATTGAGTTGTGTGACACCAGGAGATTTTGTTGAACTTCTATCCTAAAGACCATGATGTAGGGTTATTTCAAAGTAAAGTTACTACCCACTCACCCACATCCCTTTCCCAAAGGATGCATCTCTACTTGATTAAGTTATGCTCTGGGATTCAGTGCTGACTCTTTGCAGGCAGTGTCTCCCAAATAAAATTGAGCTTTTTCCTTTTGGCTCCTTTTAAAATGAATCCAGTTTGTTCTTTTATTTCTAGAAGAAACTGACTGTAATTAGGAGAAAATTGTGGTTTTTCCAAACTAAACAGAACTCAACACTATCTTTCCATAGTAAGATTTTATCTCCAGTCACAATCTAATAGCATACAATTAAAATCAAAAGATTCTGTCAGACAACCAAGTGATTGTTTCAATGATATCAAACAACTGGTTTTACTAGATTTTTTTCACTAAACTCACTAATCTAAATGGTTGTTATGTAAACATAGCTTGAGACTTGAGAATTTTGTTTTCATTAATCCAAAGCAAACATGTATAACTGTGAACATAATTGTTCCTTAGAATCAGGATATTCATTTTTAAATCTTTATTTCATTCCTTAAAAATGGAATTCCTTGGAAACACACACCACTAAAATACAGGAGGCCTTGGAGGTCCCCTAATGTCTGCCAAAGCACTTGTCTTTTATACCAAAGCCACAAGTACTATTCTAGCCTCAGCCTGGACACCTCCACAATGGAGGGGTCACTGCTTTACTGTGTAGCCCTAACTGTGAGAGAGCTCTTCCTTAAATTCAATCAGGCTCTACTTTGTGTAACTTCACCTTCTAGAATTATTCATACTATAAGCAACCTTTTTCACATGACACTCCTTCTTTCAGTTGTTCAAGTTTCTACTGAAACAAAAAGGGGGAGGGTAGGCTGGAGCTTTTGTTGCTCCTTTGCTACAGGTGACTTTATCTCATTTTCCAGAATCTCTTCATCCACCAGCAGATTTCCAAAAAGAAAACAAGGATATGAACATTTTTTGGAGTTCCCCTTTCTTTCTCATAGGTTCTTCCAGGAACAATTCAGTGCCACAGTGTTGTGCAACCACCACCTCTACTTAGCTCCAAAACATTTTCATCTCTCCCCAAATAATCTATTTTTAATACCCAGTTTTTAAGATAGCTCTCTTCTTCTGTCTTCTTACTTTAGAATCACTTGTTAACGAGGTTTTTTTTTTCTCCTTTTTTTAAATGTATGGAATTTTTCAACATTTTCCAAGGCGGGAGATCTAGGAGTTATTTCTGAGTAGCCCTTACCCACTGGTCTAATTATTTAAACATATTTAATGATTTAAACAAAATAAAATAGAGCATGAGTAAACCACTGTGTTCACATTTCAAGTTTCCCACCATTTGCAGTTAACTAAGATCACGCACTTCTGTGTCCCCAGCTTGTGAATGTGACCCTGACGGGACCATATCAGGTGGCATTTGTGTTAGCCACTCTGATCCTGCCTTGGAGTGGGTGGCCGGCCAGTGCCTGTGTAAAGAGAATGTGGAAGGAGCCAAATGTGACCAGTGCAAGCCCAACTACTACGGACTGAGCGCCGCTGACCCCAAGGGCTGTCAACGTGAGTTAACAGCGACTGGGCCGCCAGCCCCAATGCATTTTAAAGCTTGGGGCTATCTCTGGCACCTCTGAAATTCGATCAATGTAAATACTAAAGGATCTTGCCAGCATCTGGGTTTTTTAACGTGATACAAAACCTCCCACAAATTTTAGTAAATTAGTGGAGAACTTTTCTCTGCGGTTTGCTGTTTATCATATGGGACCAGCAGGGGGCGCTCACCTTTCTTTTTTTTTTCGCGCCCCCTACTAGAGCAAACAGTGTTAAATGCCAGGAAATTTAAGGCCAAGTTGTAAAACCTTTAAGAAAAGCGGCTTCCACTAGGACTCTCCTATACAGATTCTTTAAATTACAGTATGCATTGCTGCAAAGATTGATAACTTGTTGGGCAATTTTCATGTGGAGATTTCTTTTCATTTTTGAAATTCCTTTTCCCTTTTCTTCTCACAACTCTCCTAGTATTGGTCCAAATGAAGAGACCCTTGGCTCTAAGATCACAGAAGTTTACGGCTGCCTGGGGTCTCAAAGAGCTGCAGAATCCTTAAGAAATTTGAATAAATAATTTCCCTTTTGTCACAGCGTCATATTCAATACCTTTGCCCACATAAGGAATTGCACATTATTTGCATGTTTAGAGAGCAGCATGCTGAATGAATCCTGTAATAAAATGGTCTTCTTGAGTTTGAGGGCAAAATTAAATGTCAGGATAAAGAATAATATAATCAAAACAACTGCCTCTTGCACCTTGCAGCACTCCAGGCATTTCCCTCAGTTCACTGACTAACATACCCTCCAAAAATAGGCCAACTAGTGTTTTTTGTTAGTTTTTTTCTTTTGTAACGGCTTTAATGAGATATAATTCACATACCATACATTTCATCTTTTAAAGTGTAAAATTCAATGATTTTTAGTATATTCAGAGTTGTGTAACCATCACCACAATAAATTTTAGAACATTTTCATCACCCCAAAAAGAAACCCCAACTGTAATTCTGGCTATATATCCAAAAAATTGAAAGCAGAGTCTGGAAGAGATATTTGTATCCCCAAGGTCATAGCAGCCCTATTCACAACAGCCAAAAGGTGGAAGCAATTCAGTGTCCATCCATGGATGAATGGATAAACAAAATGTGGTATGTATATATGATGGAATATTATTCAGCCTTAGAAAGGAAGGAAATTCAGACACATGCTACAACATGAATGAAACTTGAGAACATTATGCTAAATGAAATAAGCCAGACACAAAAGGACAAATGTTTTATAATTCCACTTACATAAAGTACCTAGAATAGTCAAATCCATACAAACAGAACATTGAATGGTGGTTGCCGAGAGCTGGGCTAGGGAGGAATGGGAACAGATGGTGTTTAATTCGTATAGAGTTTCAGTTTTACACAACAAAAAGAGTTCTGGGGATGCGTTGCACAACAATGTGAGTGTTCTTAACACTGCTAAACTGTAGACTTAAAATGGTGAAGATGGGAAATTTTATGTTAGAAGTATTTTACTATAAAAAAGAAACCCCATACTCTAGCTACCATCTCTCTATCCTCCCATTCCCCCAGACCTAGGTAGCACTAATCAACGTTCTGTTTCTGTACATTTGCCTATAGTAGATATTTCATAAAACAGAATCCTATAATTGTAGTTTTTTATAACTGACTTCTTTCACTTAGCATTATGTGTTTAAGGTTTTTCCATGTAGCATAACTCAGTACTTTGTTCCTTTTTATTGCTGAACAATATTCTGTAGTACTGATACACTACACTTCATTTATCCATTCATCAGTTGATAGGCATTTGGGTTGTTTCTATGAACAATGGTTTTTCCTGCAGGGGAAATGTATATCTTGCTCTGGTACCATAATTTCTTAGCCTTCATAATATAAGCAGGACTGAGAAATGTCTATGGGAAGAGAAAAAGGAGGAGGAGAATGAAAAGAAAAAGTAACAAAGCAGTACGAAAGAGAGGGAGATAGGGAAATGACAGATACATATACCAGAGAAGGAGCAGTATCGGTTATAATTGTGACACTCAGAAAACCTTTGTCCTCATCAGCAATCTGGCCAGCATCACTTAGTGCCTGGCACTAAGCTTGCCCAACTTCCTCCACTTTCTTGTCTCCTAACCACCATCCAGTAGACCTACATGAGAGCCCTGGAAGTGTCTGGCCTAGGTTTACTCTGTAGGGTTATATGCAATATAATAATCATGCAGCCAGGCAGACAGTGAGTTTGGCAAGGCAGGCTGCTCCATATTGTCATGGCCACAGTTTTACTCAGTATGAGCTATTAAGGACATTTATAAAAGTGGGGAAATAGAAATGAATAATTGTATATGTTGTACTTTCAGCCTGCAACTGTAACCCTTTCGGGAGTTTGCCACTCTCAACCTGCAATGTGGACACAGGCCACTGCTTGTGTAAGCCCTTTGCCATTGGACCACACTGTGAGGATTGCATTGTATGTATTTGCCTATGATTTCCCCTTTATGCAGTCATGCGGATTTCTACTGCCATTGCCTGGGAGAGGCTTGGTCTTGTTAATTGTTTTCCTTGTCCTATTGTATTTCAATATTCCTGTGGTAAAAGTATTTACACTAAAGAAATCAGTAAACACTATAAATCAGTCCCCACCCTCCTGCTAAGAGCTGGTCGTTAAACATTTACCAGCTCACCAACATTTACCAGATTGAACTGAACTGACCCAAGCACCTATGTCAATATATTTTTGTTCTTGTTTTTGTTTTTCAGTTTATTGCGTTTTGCTTTATTGTGCTTCACAGATATTGCCTTTTTAAAAATTTTTATTTTCAATTATAGTTGACATACAATATTAATTTTAGGTATACAACATAGTGATTAGACATTTATATACTTTACGAAGTGATCACCACAATTAGTACAGCAGAGGGATTATAGCTCATGTCAATAGTTTTATCCATTGTTCTAAAAGTGCTGAGCACTAGACTATAAGAGCATTTATCTGACCCCTTTTTATTTTTTTGGCCCACCAGTTATGGCCTCTTCTGTCTCTTGACACAAACCTTCATCACCTTTACCACTCTTTACCTAAAAATATTTTGGATGAGCTTATTATTTTTTTTGGGGGGGAGGGTAGGGAGAGGGGTTTTTAAAAGACTTCTCATTTCAAGGAAGAACTCATTAACAAACAAAAACAAACAAAAAAAGATTTTAAATGTATATGGGAAATAAACTCTTGAAGTTTTTTGTAGACTCCACTAAACATATAAGCATGTATATCTAAAATCAAACAAAACATTTTTACTCCATAAGAAATATGTCATGCAGTTATGGAGTTCAAAACCCAGCTATTTTCTTTGTTCTCCAATCTTGGCAGCCCACCATGACATTTTAGAAAGAAAAAATAAAAGCTTAACCTAATAAAAGAACAGTGACCTTGATGTGTCTGAAGAAATGTAGCTGATAAATAGGAAACATATGCCTATTAGGACATAGTTTTGTGCTAATATTTTAAGTCATTTTACTGAAAATATATGAGGATGGGGCAGAGAAGATGGGGAAAGAAAACAAGGAAGGAAGTATAAAGAAGGCACTCTGTGTAAGACAGAGCAGGTAGTCCCGAAGTTTTACACAGGAAGGGGAGCCATGCAAGCTCAATGACCACATACGGACAACACAAAGTAGTATGCACAGCCAGTTAACAAGATCTATGAAGGCACCACATGAGATCATTCCAGAAAAAGTCCTAAATTCAAGCTGACATTTTTCCTTGGCAGGTTAACTGCCACTGTGCAGTAAACTTGATTGTGTTTGCAAGAGGAAAATAACTGAACAGGGGCCACCTCAGGGGGGACTTGTCCAGCATAACTGAGCCCACAAGTCTACCAGCTGCCCCAGATCCACATCTATCAATGGTGCCCTGGACCTGTGATGAGGTGGCTAACATTACAGCATATTATGCCCAAAGGGAGTTTTCATAGCCACATCCTGAGTGAAGCATTTGATTTCACATTGTTTTTGCCTAAACTGAAGTTTGGTTTTGGGAAAAATATCAAAAGTCCTTTGCTGCATTTTGTGACAAATTATGTCAACTTGTAATGTTTAAAATAAACCTTTCTGAGTAAAACTGGGCATAAAAATTTACCACAATAAAAAAAAAGTATGAATATTTAACAAACCCATTTTAAGTAATAGTTCCATGCCTAGTAAGACCTTAATTTTATCTGAGCATATTCAATTGAGATTTGAGGGGGAAGCATTTTTCTGAGCATTTTTTTGGTAAATGTTATCAGATTTAAGAAATAGTTGTTTGTATCTCACCAGTTGTTTATACTGAATAAAGGTCAAGATGTTGCAATGATGAAGAAGTCTTGAACAACAGAGCTGACTCTCTCATGGAGAGGGATTATTATGCTCAAACAACTTTATTTATAAACAAGTGATTCTACTAAATCGTGATACATAAGATCTCAGATCAGTTTAGTTGATTTCCCCCCCCCCCCAAAACATTCCAGCATTGTCTAAGTAAAAATCACGGGGGTTTGGGGGGATTTAGAAGTAAGGGTATCTATTGGTTTTATTAAAGCAGTTGCAAATAAGCTAGTTGAAGAACTTCTGACTGGCCTTAAACAACCCAGCTTGAGGCTAAATTGGTGCTAACAGAGGAATTATGTGTTTTTTGCTGTGTTTCCACTTGAAGCAACACACAGACAACTTGCCTGTCCCTTTCATTTCAAGTGCCAGGAATGTAAGATATGTGTCCTCAAAGATCATTGACAAATGCACAGGCAAAAAAAAAGCTATCGTATGATTGTTCAGGCGGTATGGCCATTTGATAGGTGTAAATAGAATTGTAGTACTGTTAATATTGTACCTCAGAGCAGCAAATATCTTCATAGCTGAATCGACTGAGCATTTTCTCTTCGTAGGTTGGATACTGGGGACTGGAAAATCATCCCCACGGATGTTCTCCCTGTGACTGTGATATTGGAGGTGCTTATTCTAATATGTGAGTCAGTAAAGTAAATAGCAAAGTTTTGTGACAATATTCCTCACTCACGTTTTCACATAAAAGCTCATTTTATTCTGATAAGCTCATAGTCGTAGGTGGAGGATTTCATTCCATGATGAGCAAAGGGGCATCGAAAAGTGATGATCTCCAGCCCAATTGATTTATTCAAATATTTCCAAGGGTAAAATGGCAATTCTGCACCTAGGTCTCCCACGAGGTGATGGGATAGATGCCTACAAACGTGTGACTTCACCTGCCTAAGCACCAACTTTTTGCTTAGAGGTCCTACACTCTCCTTTTCCCAGTTTTTAGAGCAGAATTAGAGAGCTGCTGAGGAAAGAAGTGGCTACTGGGTTTCATGGGTATGGATTTGATTTTCAGGGCCAGACTTGTAGAGGTCATAGCCTCTTATTATCCTGCCAGGACAATTATTTGATCGGTTCAAAGAATGGATCCAAACTCAGGGTTTAATTAGCCCAAAAGCCCCATGCCTTCATTTTATGTTCACCCTGTTACATTTCTTCAGATGGATTTGTTTTACCTCAGGTGCTCCCCCAAGGATGGGCAGTGTGAATGTCACCCACATGTCACTGGCCGCAGCTGCACTGAACCAGCCCCTGGCTACTTCTTTGCTTCTTTGAATTTCTATCTCTATGAGGCCGAGGAAGCCACACCACTCCAAGGACTTGCACCTTTGGTTTGTATTTCATTTACAATCCTTGCAGACTTTATTTAATGCAATGTCAGTAAATGCATTTAGCATACCCTTGAGATCATGGGTAAGGTACCTGGAAAAGAATGGTTCTGCCCACAAATGCAGAGCAGAGTAGAGGTTATTCTATCAAGAAACTGCAATTATGTAAAGTCTGGCGGGCAGAGTCTGCATTTGTTTATCTTTGTATCCTAGTTCTAGCACAGAGCTTGGGACATAAGTATGATTAAGTTATAATGAAATGGACTTTACTTACACTCTTTTGACACACCCAGCAGAATGTGTTTACTGAGCATCTACTTGTCTGTCTCCCCCACAATGCAGTAACCCATGAGACAAAAAGAAGGGTGTGTATACCACTCACCATTGTTCTAGTGCCTAGCACAGTACCTGTCACATAGTAGGAACTTGGTAGATCTCTGCTGATGAATGAAAAACGTATGTGAAAGCAGTGTAAGTGTGCTCTCTGGCTCCCGAAGCTGCTCTTGGATTAACAGTTCTCACCGAGGTCAGTGATGTTCACAGGAAGCTCAAGTGTCACCTGGAGCTCTACTTGATTTCCTACTAGTCACAGTCCTATGGGGGTTATTTCCTAAAAACATTTTTCTAAAAGTCTCATCAGAGGTGCAGACACATAGATGTGAAAGGATTAGAGAAAATACAAATTAGACTCTCCCATACTGTTCTCAAGCATGTGACTCCAGTTATAGATGGGCACAGGACAAAGGGAAAGGTAATGTGAAGTGAGTTTTCAAGGAGAGGAAGCATGTGAAGGTTAATTCTGAAGAGAGGATTTGGATAGAAAACAGGGGACCTCATTCCAGTTTCCAGTGACTGAGTCATTTTCTGAGGTCTCTTCCTTATCAGAATGGGAGGGATAAAAATACCCCTCAAGAGTCTCGGAATTTGCTCTTTTATGGACTGGAATTGGGGCAGGAACAGGAGGCCTTCACTGTTGCTGCTTAGACTTACAACTGTGGTGGGTGGAATCAAAATGAAATGACTCTATGCATTCCTCTTCGTGGTTTTTAACATTGAATCTTTACAACAGTCATGAAAAACAAAACTTTGGAAAGAAATATTGGTATTTATATTTAGACTATAATTATTGTGAGATAATAGAGAAATATATGTGGTGGTCTTGGCCCTGGTTCCTGACGCAGAGCTCCTAAATCCTTTGGAATTTCCTGGGTGATAGGAAGAGATAGGAATGTCTTTTGTTTAATGAGACAACTCTTGGTGGGCTCTTGAGTAGCTTCAGGATGGGAACTAGTCACCAGAAAGACCAAGCTGTGATTGGAAGCTTAAAACTTTCATCCCCACCCCCACCCCCTCATCTAGGAAGGGGAGAGGGCTGATGATTGAGTTAATGATCTGTCATGCCTATGTAATGAAGCCTCCATAAAAAATCCATGAAATACTGAGTTCAGAGAGCTTCCATGTTGGTGAACACATCCACATGCCAGGAGGGTGGTACACCTCAGTTCCAAGGGACAGAAGCTCTAGTCCTCCCCCTTATATATCTCTTTATCTGACTCTATCTGTCTCTTTTAACATATCCCCTATTATATAATGAACCAGTAAATGTAAGTGTTTCCCTGAGTTCTGTGACCTGTTTTAGCAAATTGTCAAACCCAAGGAGGAAGTCACAGAAATTCCAACTTGTAGCCAGTAACGACCTGGACTTCTGTTGGCATCTGAAGTGGGGAGGCAGTCTTATGGGACTTAGCTCTTAACCTGTAGGATCAGACGCTAACTCCAGGTAGACAATGTCGGAACTGAATTAATTGTAAGACAGCCAGCTGGTGTCAGAAACTTGGTGTGGGAATAAATGGACACATCTGGTGTCAAAAGTGTTGTGAATGTGGTAATAGTGAGAGTAGAGGAGAAACACAATGGGGTTTATCCTATACAACTAAAAATGCAGCAGTTCCTATTTTTCAAATAAAAAGACACAAAACAAACATGATTATCTAAAATAGATGGACTCTTACTTAACATCGGGTGCTGGCAAGCAATTAAGTAGGATGATATTAACTCCAAATTGTAAATTGACATCAATCCTTACTCATGTCTCCAAGGCTTACAGAAAAATATTGAGGTTACAGAATGGGTTTAAAAGGCAAGGAAAATTGCTTACAAGATTGGAAAGTAATACCTATGACAAAGGAAATGATATTCAAGGTGGGATTGATATTAAGTATTTAGAGGGTGATAACATGAATAATTTCCCTCTCCACCAAGAAAATGATCTATAATAGTAGTAGAGAGGATTCAAATTAGACACTATTTAATTACTTGTTCATTTACTTAACAAATATTTATTGTACGTTTACTGTGCTGTTGTTGCTGCTATTAATAAAACTCTCCAACTTATATAGGTTATCTCATTTAACTTTCCAAACAACCTAAATATTACCATCTGTAATTTTCAGATGAGGGAAAACAATAGAGAGGTTAAATAATAGGCTCAAAGTCAACACAGCTGGTGGACAGTGAGGCCTGGACTAAAACCCAGGTGTGTCTGGTTTCAAAATTTGCTCTTAACCCATCCACATGCATAATGCTGAGCTTCAGGCTGAGGGTAACATAGAAAGGGATTAGAGTCCCTGCCCTCCCAGAGTTTTAACTATAACTAATACATTTACATAGATAAATAGCTCTTAATAGGGGCAGTGCCCTATGAAAAGGAAAGTCAATAAGTGCATTAAGATTTTGGAGCCATGAGTAATTTTTTTATGAACAGACAACACATAGGTAGAATAATTGAAAATAATAAGAATTCCAATTGGTAGACTAGACTAGAAGACAGTCCAGCTAGGAAAAGTTATAATGGCTCAGAGGAGAAATGATGCAGTTTTATTCACAGGTAGAACAAGAAGTTTTTATATAGGGAGGACGTACTGGAAAAGAACATTAGATTCTTCTATTAAAGTGGCTAAATTTTGTTCTCTGGGCAAAGAGAACTCATCAAAGTTTTCTGAGCAAGGGAATGACATGCTGAAGATCATCTTTGGTGGGACAGTCTAGCCAGAGTGAAGCCTGGGGTGAAGGGAGAGCAATCTGCAATAATCCAGATAGGAATAAAGAGGGTTCTAAGTTAAAGGGTAGCACAGAAAAAACAAAGAACAGAGATGGAGATATGAAAGTACATAAATCCAAGATAACATCTTATGAATAATTGTTTTAACACTTAAACAGGAGAACTAAAAAAGAATGACAGTGAAATTTCTTGGTGAATCTTCAAAAGTCTGACACTGGTATACCTCAGAATTATTGTGGGTAGTTCGTTTCCAGACTGCCGCAATAAAGTGAGTCATAATCTTTTTGCTGGTGAAGGATCTTGCCTTCAATTTAAAAAAAAAAAAAAATATATATATATACACACACACACACACACATATAAATACACATATTTATATATATGTACATATATATTTTATATATATATATATGACACACAATAAAACGAGATACGCTTGTATATATATGTCTTTGTCTGTTTGGGCTGCTATAACAAAAATACCATAAACTAGGGTGGCTTATAAACAACAGAAATTTATTTCACATAGTTCTGGAAGCTGGGAAGTCCAAGATCAAAGCACCAGCAGAGTCGGTGTCTAGTGCAAGAGCCCACTTCCTCGTTCATAGACATTTGTCTTCTTACTGAGTCCTCACATGGCCGAAGGGGCAGAAGCGCTCTCTGGGGTCCCTTTTATAAGGGCATTAATCCCTGATCACCTTCCAAAGTCCCCACCTCCTAATACCTCACACCGGGGATCAGGTTTCAACATATGAATTTGGGGAGTAGGACACGAACATCCAGTCTAACAACGTCACTGCTATTTGAAATGCAGCCTGTAGACCCTCAGTATTGGGAGCTCATTAGACCACTGAATCAGGTCTGCATGTTAACAAGATCCCCAGGTGATTCATATGCAATTTGGAAAGCTCTGGTTTGTTTTCTTATAGAAACTACTTGCGGTCACAAAAGTTACTATTGGTCGAATTTAAAGTAGTATAGATTTTAATATGGAGTAGTATATAGTTAATTCCATAATGTGTTTTCTGTATAAAATTAGTTAAACAGTTTATAATTTTGTGTTACAAGATGAACACAATTAGTGAGTGGGAAAAAGAGAGCGAGAAAGAACCAATACAATAATTCCAGCCTGGCCTGTCCAAGGGGTCCTCTTCACTGGGCAGTAGAGGAGTGGGCCAGAGAGCAGGGCTGAGACTCAGAACCACAAACACAAGAGTAAGGTCACCCTGAGGTGACTGCAGTTGATCCAGGGCTGCATGCTCATGATGAGCAGCAACAAAAGCACCTGCGAAATTAAAAATCTTGTTTTTAAAACCAACGGTGAAACATTAACCAAGCAAACGCCTAGGTCTAGGATACAGTGTAAATTTGAAAATGAGCAATTGGAGGTGCTAACTGGGTTGACAGCTGAATGACTAAGAAGATGATGTAAAAGAGAAACCCACAAAATCCAGAATTTTAAGGAAACTGGAATTGCGCGAATGCAGGCCCTCTGCTTTAGTCTGGCTGGTGGAGTTTGGCTATCCTGGTGTAATCTCTCATGGGAACTAGGCCAAATCCTACAAACTGTGAGAACGAAGAGGAGTTGATCTGGAGCATGTCAAAAATTACACTATCTAATAAATCTTCGAATCTTTGTACCGTGCCTATTGTTGATTTTCTACAACTCTTTTCTTTAGATTTCATGTTAAAACATAACATTTGTGCTTTTTTTTTTAAACACCACGAAACCAGTGAGAAGAATAAAATGTTTTCCCAGTTTAGAATTTCACTAGTATAGCATTCTTTCAAAAGAAAACCCAACATGTGGTCTTAGGACTACAAAAATTTCTCCTTTTTACAGCAAAACAAAAAATTTAAACTGCCTTCATGATTTCTTCCTGAGGCTATTAAATGAGGATCATGATTACTTTTTAAATTATAGTATAATCTGAAACTCTTGAACTATAGTATAATTGGCCCTTTGTTAATTACTTAAGCTGTATTTTCTTTCCTTTTTAAGATATTAGCAACAGCTTTGCCTACATGTGATGTGTATTTTCAGCAACAAGGAAGTGATTTCATAATTGACAAAGGAAATATAGTACTGAAGAGAAATCAGAAGCATAGCATACATGCTGACAAGCAGAGTGAGGTAAGCCATTTCTTCATGACCATTGTCTGTGTGCTATAAACAACTAATGCAGGTAATGCACTTAACTGTGCTGGCCCATGTAAGTGCTCAGTCAACATTAAGCTCTTATTATCCTCAACAGAATGGAGGAAAGGAAGAAGCTAACTCAGAGTAATTAGAGCTCCTGGGAAACTTCAATAGCTTTATTTCTTTTTGTAATGAAAACTTCTAGAAAGCTGGATTCTGAAGCTTTGGTGAGTCAGGTACAAGAATTCACAATTTCTTGTCATTTTAGTAAGAAAGGGTACAGTGCCGAGAAATGGCTTTCCTCGTAGTTGGAGAAAAAAGAATACGTTGATGTCCCTGGGGATGATGTGTGGCTATACCCTCGACTCCAAGGCAATTGGAGTTGGCCGGCGCAGATGCAAGTGCCAGAATGATGCCACCTCCTCAGAGCCTGCCTCCAATGGCTTTAGAAGGCTGGAGGAGACCTGAGGAGCCTATAGCCATCCAACTACTGTTCACTCAAAGTTGGAGTTGCTATAGACCCTTGTGTTCCTTCATTCATTCCTTACCCTGGGATCTTTATTGAGTGTTCCTGTGTGCATATGTGTGAATCGGCATGTTGGAAAAGCAAATGAAAGCAGTGTCTGTCTTGTTTACAAACCTAGCACCCGAAACAGTTCACTTCATGTAGGAGATCTTCTTAAGTGAATAAAATGGTTGAATGAATGACAACAGAAATATTTAATCATACAGCCTGTCCTTAAGAATGTTTTTGGGGAAATGGGCCAATTACACAAACAACTAATGTGTGCCAGGGTAGGGTAGGTACGTGAAAGAGGTACACATGCAGGATATGGACTTCAGGTTAAAGAGGACAAGCTCCAGCCGAGAGGGTCGGCAAAGGCTCTGTGGGCATGCTCCTCCTCTGTGTCCACGCATGCCAGTCATGGTGGCTTGGCTCTTTCTCCTGCTCCTGTCACCATGCCACATGCCCACGAAGCCTTCTCTGACTATCCAGGCTTCTCAATCTGAAGTCCACCTGACCAAGAAAAGTGGGAAATGAGTTACTGCTCCCTTCCCCTTGCACCCTATGACAGAGATCAGTCAACCTTAGATTTTACTGTGTGTGAGTATTGCTGGGGGAGTTCATTTCAAATACGGATTCTAGGGCCTTACTCACGAGATACTGAATCAGGGACTCGGACCAGTCAAAAAATTTATGTTTACCATGCATCTCAAGGTGATTCTGATATAGATTCACTGCTCTAAGTATCCACAAGCTACTCTCCTAACTCTTGCCTGATGTGACCACTTCTGTATCATTTATTTGCAAACTTTCTACTCATCCCTTAAGACCCAATTCAGATTTATCTTTCTCTGACATTCAATACCCTGACATCTGGACACAATTAATTACTTCCATCTCTGGGGTCCCATAGATCAGTATTTTTCAAACTGTAGGTCATTCCTATTAGTAAATAGGTGATGAAATCAATGGACAGGGTCAGCTTAGTACAACAGAAACATACAAAGCATGGCAAATTTTTTAGTGAAATTTTTGTTTCAGTGTTATAAACTGTGTGTGCATGTTGTGCTGATTTACTCTCTTGAGTTGGGTTCCCTAGAAGCAGAGATTACAACAGAGGTTTGGGCACATGTGCTTTACTGAGGGAATGCTCGTCAGGAGAAGCCTGTATGGGAGTGAGAGCAGTCGGCTGGGGGGGTGGGGGATGAGTGAGGCAAGGATGGGGTCTGGGGTAGAGTCTAGCCTAGGCCTGGTCCCCTGAGAAAGCTCTGAAACATAAACAGCAAAAAAGAGTTGTCATCCCTTGAGGCCCAAGGGCTGGCTTGTTATATTACCATATCAGTCAGTCATGACTGTGGCTGCCAGGGCAGATACAGGTAACCCATCAGGTCAGATGGCTCTCATAGGCTGAGGACAGTTAAGAGAAGAGCAAAGTGGTGAGTGATAGCACCAACAATCACTGGAGCTGATGGCTGGTTAGAGTGGCCCAGAAAAGGGTACCAGACAGTACATTAACAGCATCAACTAAAATTCACTCCTTCCATGCTCAGACCCACATACAGGGCCCAGAGTAAAATAGAAATGCAGGACCTCTGGTTCAGGAAAAGTGCCATTGAAGATAGTAACATACAAAGCTTTTAAGTTTCTTCTGTAGTCTCTCTCTTGACTTGTAAAAGTGTTTATCATTTGCTATTTAATGTCATTCTAAGTAAAGAAATATTAAAAATTTAAATTATTAACATGAATTATACAATTCATCTTTATATTGTACAATACCAATTTTAACTGCAAATATAAGAGCATTTAACTCATATGACTCATCATGAATATTACACAATTTGTAGTCTGTAGTCATATATGTGTATGTATTTTGTTCTTTCCAGAACAATGGGAATGCCACACAAAAATGACTCAATTGTTTTTATTTCACCTCTCGATACATGTTCTACCAACACTCTCTACTTTCAGCTTACTGATGAGTAAGGAAGGAACTGAAAGCCAAAGAAACTATGGGTTGCTCTATCTTCCTCTTTCCTTCAAGTCATTATTTTCAGTGAAAGTAGTTGGCTAATACAGGGAAGTAACATGAATAATGTGTTTCTTGGAATGCCTTTGCCGTCTTTCTGCTTTCAAGCCTGGTTGGAACAGAAAGCTTGGCTTCTTGGAGCTGTTGCCTCCCCTGATCACGCAGTCATAGACGTAACATGCTTTCTTTGTCCTCACTTTGAGTTTTACTGAATGTCAGTGCCTTCTAGGTCCACTTGAATCCTACGTTCATGGGTGTCATGTGCATGGCATGTGAATGCGGCAGCAAGGAAGCATAACTACATTGTGTGCATCTCCTCTACTCATGTGCATTCTCCATCATCCCAAGAGACTTCACTTACAAAACAACTTTAAAGATAAAATTATTATGTTAACATGGTGACAGCAGAACATTAAGCCAAGCATGGGTCCTTCTGAGCATCAGCCCTGTGCAGCTCCACAGGTTGCATGCCCATGAAGCTGACCCTGCCTGTTTGCCCCTTACATTAAGTTCACTCCAAACAGGCACAGCTTCTCCAGGATTCTCATTGGTCACAATTCCTAGGGAAATTCAGAAAAGGAGATTAGCCTCCTGCTGCTGCAATTGACCCCAAGGTTGTAACTGATACTCATTATCTCCCTCCGTGCCACTCATTCTAGATTTCTCTCATCCTCAACTGGCACTTTTTGGGTGGGGTAGCCTAGACCCTCATCCCTCTGGAGTCTGAGCCCTGGTTACCATGCCCTTATCAAGCCACATGTGTGGGAGCCCCAACGGTGCCTTAGTGGCTCACCTCATTGCTACACGCATTCTTTGTGTCCCTATTATGCAGCAACAGCCTTACCAGTTATGGGGACTCCTTCACATACCTGCTGGTCTATAGGCATGAGGAGTCCAAGTAACTGTACAGCAGCCATAGCTTTAAGGTTAGTGTTATTCTTTGTCTCTCTCCAAGAATCAGACATCAGGAGCTACAGAGCCTAACATTGCAAGGGCAAGAAGCCCAAATTTCCATGGTCACTGGAAGTGACAGTGAGTTTAGCTACTCCTTTTTGGTTCCCAAACCCATATTTTCTCCCTGTTGGGGACACAGCATCACAAAAAGGCCATTGGTTTATGGGGTAAATAACATCATGAAGAATATGGCCCCATCTCACAGGGTGTGATTTCCAAGCTGGTAAAGCTGATGCATATTTAAGGGGCCCCATTCCACTGCCACCTCAGATCAGCATCTTCTGGATGGCATGGTTTGTGTGGAAACAGTGGCTCCCAAAGTCACACAATCACTGCTGCATTTATTTGCTGTAAAGTGTATTCCTTGTGCTAAGATGTTATGTTTTCCTACATTGGTGAATCGGATATTCTGAGCACTCAGAGAGTGGTGCTGGCCAAGGCCATAGTGTGCCTGATTCTCACTGTGGGAGACCACGTAACATTGCTTTCAACCAAGGGACCCACTTCACTATCCTGCAATACATGAGATCAACATTCTATTCTGTGAAATATCTGCATGGCCTAGATCCTTCTAGGCTGTATTGTTACAGAGGGAAGGGAAATTAACAGCCTTGGAGGCAAGACTGAATATACACTCCTAACCATCCCAAATAAATACAAACTACTTCTGTTTCTTCTTCGTGGGAGTGGAAAATAACATAGTTTGCATTTCAATAGCTGCATATCATGGACCAGGGTGGTGTAAATCTACTCCAGCAAAGATACTCCATCCAGCACAAACAGATCCGAGTGGGGCTACAACTGGTTGTGTTTGTATTGTTTGTAATGGGGATATGATGAGAACCACCCCCACATCTTGAGAGCGGCACTTTGAGAATGCCTCTAATTTGCAATATTGTTTTTATCACTATCTTATTTGGTAGGAGGTGGATGTAGTTTGGGCATTTTACAAGCTTATACTTGGCATTTTTCTACTATAAGAGCTTTAACCTTAGGAGTCAAAGACTCAATGTCCATTTCTAAGTAGGTCCATTCCAATTACATATCCAGGAAATAGACAAAATAATGCATGTGAAGTTCAATAGACTCAGGGAACCCGCTGTGAAAAGGACCTGGGCCAGAATTCCATTTATCACCTGACTCTTATATGTCCCTTTTCTAATAGGGGGACAATGATGGCACTTTGGATACCTGATTATCAGCATCAACTCTGATTCTATATCCACCAACCTTTGGAAAATCTAGGTATTTTCCTTTCCCCAATAGACTCAAATAAATAACCATAGATCCATTTGGAAAATAAGTGAGAGAATCACATTTACCATGGTGGTGCGGAGTCTTCTCTCATGGAGACCTGGCCTCTCATTCTCTTACTGGAGAATTGACTCAGATCCAGAAACTAGGCAAAGGATTTGTCTAATTTACATTAAGATTTGCTGTATTTCCATTAGAGCATCTGACCCCAGCCTTCTGCTAATTCATACTTGGTCACTTTTGATTATATATATTAAGCAATACTTTTGTTGACTGCTCATCTATCTTGCTCCTAAGAATATTATATTCTATTAATAATCAACACAGAAGATTCCTGTGGACCAGTGCCCTTGTCTCTTATTCTAACCTCATTGCCCATTATAATTATACACACCCGTCTTGCTTCTAAGAGTTAAGGTCTACCCAGTCTTGGCCTGGAGTCCTGTCCTCCACATTTATATGAAGGAGTTTTGCGATGGTTTATCCTACCAGCCTACAGAGAAATTCCAATACTCAGCTTCTCAGTAACGTTGGTACCCCTTCACCAGTTCATTCCTTACCATCTAGATAAATGGAGTGTCTGCCAGGTCTCCCAAGAAACATAGTCAGTTGGTAGGTTTTCTCATCTTGTATCTTAGATCCATTCTAGCATGCCTACTTCTTTGAGCCTTGTATTCCTTCCTCCATATCCTGCTACAGCAGTTTTGGCATCTCTACTTTATTATTCTGGCCCATGACTTTTGCCAAGCTTCCAAGAGCTACTCCAACAATATATTAGATCCATCTCCCAGGCTCCAAGGCCCTTATCAGACTATTAAATCCTATATCACTGGTGACCCCAAATCAACAAACTCTCCTTACCTAGTTTCATATTCTGTCCCTTTGGTCTAGCACCCTCAGGATCCACACTCAGTCATTCTCTCCCAGTTGCTACTAATACATGTTAACAAGACTCTCTCAGAGACCCAGCCCTACCCGTCAGATCGCACTGAAACTTGACCATAATGGCCAAGCAAGTGGTCAGAAGGAGTGGTGCAAGCAGATCCTGAGGAAGGTATACATTTTCTTTTGAGACATCTGTTTTTGCATTGTCTTCAGATGTGTTGGGTGTGGACTGGAGCAGGGTTTGCATTTAAATTAAGAGTGAGCAGATTACTTCTATAGTCCAAGAGTGCTCAGAAAAACCATGGGGTTCCAGATTCTCATGTGCTTCACCTATATCTGAAGATCCCACTGCTTCCCTGTGAAAGGCCTGACTTTGGCATAGGTGACTTACCTAAGCTGAGAATTCAACCTTTCTAAAATTCTACAGCTCTTATAGTTAAGGCTTGTGCCGGGTCTTCAGTTCTCCCTGGTCTCTAATTAAAGGAGAGGAGAATTTCTTTAAATTCCACCAAGGAAGCCCTCTAATTGTTATACTTTGCTCTAACTTTGTGATTGATTGCCCTGAACCTGTCATTTTCTCTCACCAAAGCCTTGGTGGCCTCCAGCAATAGCCATCCATTTCCATAGTCCTCATTATTACTATTTCCAGGGAAGACCAAGGAGATATTACTCATGTTAGTGCCTCCCCTCCCCCTTGATCCTATCCTAGTTCTCTTCACATGACAGTTTTAGCAATTGCTACTTAACACCAGGGATCATCAGGACATGTTGTTACTCACTGGGGTTCTCGTTGCCAGCTGAACAATAAATGGGCCACCTCCAGAACTGCATCTTAGAATCTACTTTTAGGTGAACTGTATAGAACCAACTGTCCCAGGTCGGCTGCCATGGAAACAGAGGCTAAGACTGAATTTTGGTGTATGTAATTTATTAAGGAAGTGTTCTTTAGGAAAACTCTTTAAGAAAGTGAAGAAAAGATGGAGAACAGAAAAGAGGAAGATGAGGTCCCAAGTAAAACAAATCTTGAATTAATCCATAGGGAAGCTAAAGAGTACAAACTGCAGACAAAACTGTCCTGCCCCTTGAGACAACGGGGCTAGCCTTTGGCTAGAGCTACCTCAGGGGTGAAGATGGGTGATGAGAGGGTATGTAAATAGGTAATTCTTTAGTGAGCTATTAGAAGCCACACCCACAGCAACTGGGAGTATGTGCCAACCGGGTAAAGGGGATCCCAGTGGGGCACTTGCAGCATCTTCTACAATTTTGAGAGTATTTTTTTTAATATTTGAAAAACATTACATATAGATGAGTTTACATATACTGCTGTCTACCAAAGCCTAATCTGGCAATATAGTTTCTTATTTACATTTCTATCTCCAATGCAATATTCTAAGCTCCTTTGTGGCAAGGACTCTGTCCTATTTATCTATGCTGGCATCAAATTGTTACTAAATAAATATTTATCAAATGAAGAGCAATTTGGGGTAGATCACAGGGCAATTTGAACTCCAGGATAAGTAATTTGGGTGTAATTCTGTTGGCAGTTAGAAAGAGTTTGAAATGTTTGTTGGCAGTGGTGTGTAATATATATTGGACTAGGGAGAGAATGGAGAGAACAGCCAAGAGGCTGTTGCAACAATACAGGCAAAAGTAACAAAAGGCAGAATTCTGGTGGAGGCCATAAGTGTGGAGAGGCAGATGCAAAAGTCATTAAAGAAAATTATCTACAGGATCCAGATGGCCCAGGCTGACATCCAGTACAGAGCCTATCAAGGATGCTAATCAATCAAGTGCATTGTTTTGTACATATCTGCCCCCAAGCAGATAGAAGACAGTTTTTCATGTTTGCATGGAAGAAATAGCTAAATAATAAATCCATGTGGGTTTTTTCATTGTCGTCATGCACATTTAGGTAAAATCCATGCAGTAGGCATGGAAATCTTTTCTTTCCCTCCTACAGTCATATCTGAGAAAACCCAAGGTCATCAATGTGGAATTTGCTCAGTTCATTAGCACGTGGATACTTAAAATTAAGGTGGTTGCCAGTGACATTGCTTTCAAATCAATCATTCTATACAGTAACATATGTTCCAAAGCTGCAGACTGAGCACATTATTCTCAGCTGTACTCTGGGCTGTACCCTGGATGGAGTAATTTATCCGTGACTCATATGGATCATATACACATCAGGAAATACATGTTTTTTTTCTTTTTTCTCTGAATTCTTCCAGATCTTGACTTTAGACAAAGCCATGTACCTTTCTCTCTGACTTTTGGCCAGGTTTCTGCTCCTCACGTTGTTCTCCGAGATCCTGGGACACCTGTTACGTGGACTGGACACGGATTAGCCAGAGTTATCCCCGGGGCTGGCTTAAGATTTGCTGTCAACAACATTCCCTTTCCCATGGACTTCACCATGGCCCTTCACTATGAAACTCAGGTACCCTTTAAGTCAAATGTCTTTGGTGGTGAAAAGCTGAAATGTATTCTTGAACTAAGTTTGCTTTCCAGTCTTACAAGATAGGTTTATCATAAAATGATTTGCAGAAAGAACATCTGGAGAGCATTATACACAAAAAGGTTTCCTAAAGATATTAAAGCAACACAGTGAGCCAAATGCATACATGCTTTATTCCAGAGAGAGAAGCTAAAGTTGAACTTACATATTTAAAGCATTAGAGCTAAGGAAGTGGTGATGGAATGTTTGTATAAGAATAATAAATAACACAAATTCTACTCTCCTGGGACTTTTTTTCTAAAAATTTAATCAACTAACATGTGCAGAGATTCAGACTCAAGGGATGCAGAAGAGGAATTTATTTGCATTTTGATTTTTCCTTGAAATAAGAGAAAAACTAAAAGCAGGCTGCTTCTCCTGCCTCCCGCTGCCTTATTACCCTTCCTCTGCCTCTTTAGAAATATCTAAGACAGAATAGAAAACAAATAAGAAAAATGCTAATCTAAAGCATAGTTCCTAACCTTTTCTTTGCATAATCTTTATCTTGATAATCTGAAACCCCACAGACCATCTCCCTTGAAAAAGATTTTATATGGCTGGGAGTGGGGGGTGGTATCAGAGCCCCCAAAGTCCTTCTAGGGGCAACATTCTGGAAGCACTCAATGTGTATTATATGACCAGAGATACAACATAATTCTCTATTTCTAACTTACAAATGAAAGCTAAGAAACTTCATGAACTTTGACCTGGTGAGTATGACAAGAAAGTTGCGCACACGCTCTCTCTCCCTCTCTCTCTCTCTCTCTCTCTCTCTCTCTCTCTCTCTCTCTCTCTCTCTATATATATATATATATATATATATATATATATATATATATACTTTTACAAAGAAAGGATACATCTCTTACAACTATAAAAAACTTTTTCAAATTGTAAATCTTCCAGAGTATAACTAATTAACATATGCTATAAATATATATGTATATATATTTAGACACATATAAATATATCTAGTAATGTGACAATTATTAAAAAATATGAAATCAGTTAATTTATATAATAATGTAATAACATGAAAGCAGTATATATCCTTTTGTGAAGGATGCCAAATTTTTATTTTTATTCTATGATCCAGAAATACAATGAATTAATCAACTCTGGGAGACAGAGTTTAAAGATATGACCTGTCATGACTAATAGGGTTTTTCAGGTCCATGAACTATAGCTATGGCCATAAACAATATTTCTTCTACCTGGACCACAATTCAGACACCAGGAAGCTAGGCCTAAGAGTGAACCTCTAAGACTTCTTTTACTTCTAGGGGCAACATTTCCAAATGGAATATGGGTTGCAAATTCAATTCCATGCCCTATTCAGTAGGTATATGTTTGTGCATGCAAAGCAGGTTTCTGTATCCTCACAATGACATGTTTTAATATCATGCCTGTCTAGTCCACAGCTGACTGGGCTGTCCAGATCGTGATTAACCCCCCTGGAGGAAGTGAACACTGTGCACACAAGACCCTATCACAAAAGTCTCAGTCTTTTGCCTTACCAGCAGCTTCCAGGTATGCTTGAGATCTGTCCTCAAACATTGAAGATTTCTTAGACTTTTGTTCATCTATTAATAATCCATATCCAGGAACTAGATGGGAGAAGAGATATATTAAAGAAGAGAGTAGAATGTTCCTTTCCCAGTGGCCTTGATGTGAAAAAATAAAATGCTACAAGAATAAGAGTAAAACATTTAGGTTGGATTTTCTTAGCTAAGAATCTGTGAAGTAAAATGCTAGTAATTTGGGCCACTAATTTTTCCTCAGCAGAGATTTATGGCAAAATGAAGCAGAAAACCCATTGATACTAGCATGGTAGATAAGGATGGAGGACATTTGCTCCATCCTTTCTCCAGAACAGTCATGACAACGCAGGGCCAATAGTTTCTAAGGCTTCACTATTTGGTACAACCTATGGAAGAGAATGTAAAATCTGAATGTGAATTTACTGTTCACCCAGCCCACCTGAGCTGGTCTAGACCTAGACCTAGACCTAGCCTCCACCCCACAGTGGAACCCACATCACAGCACAGGTGGGACACTACCAAATACTACTGCTGCTTAGATTATATAAGTATACTTTTGTCATGAATTTTTGCTTATTTCTCTTAATACAGAATTATGCTGCTTCCCACACCCATCTGTTTAGAACCAAATGTACAATATTCCATAGATGTCTATTTTTCCCAGCCTTTGCAAGGCAGGTCCCACGCTCATTCACACATCCTGGTTGATTCTGTAAGTATCACCTAGATTTGTGGGTGCTTCCTTCTAAACTGAGCTCCATTACAGTTCTGCTTTTTGACTCTCTGGTATAATATTTCTTCAGAAGTATAAATGTATTGGTTTCATTATAAAAATCACCTATTCTCTATAAAAGTCACCTAATAACAATTGGAAATCCTGTAGAACAGTATGAGCTAGTAACAGTTTGAAGTGTTTTACATATTCTATTATTTGGTCTTAGAGTCGATAACTCTATAGGGGAGGTACTCTTATTATCCTCATTCATAGACAATAGAATTGACACTCAGGCTAACAAAGCTAGTGAGTGAAAAGTCAGAAATCAGAGACAAACTGCTTGATTCCAGAGACCCTATTCTGAGCCACAGCAGTTTACAGAGAGTTTAAGGAGAAATCCCACTGCTTTAATTATTATCGTTCTGCAAGTTTTCATTTTATACATATTATGCTTTTATATTATTATAATCAGAATGCTCTTACACATATGTATATGGATTTTTTTCACTTCACATTATGTCATAAGCATTTTCTTGTGGTGCTTAAGCAGTCTTCTTATCATTTTTAGAAACCATGCATAATGTTGTCTTGAGTGACTTCTTAGCATCAAGTTGAGCCACAGTAGTTCCGTCCAAACCTCTCACTCTGCGCAACTTCAGGCCCAGGCTTGTCAGAGTTCAGGCATTGAGTAAATTTACATAATCTACTTATCTATTCCCCTACTTGTGATCATTTAAGTTCTATTTTTCACTTCTATGTATAGTCGGTACATATTTTTAAAATGTTTAAAAATACAGTGTTCTGCTTTACCCCAGGTTTTATGGCTCTCAAAATAACTTATCAAGTTAATTTCTATAAGGTATTCTTCAATTAATTTTCAGGAGTATCATAAAATATGGAGCATCAATTTCATCCCACTTTTAGCAGAATTATAGAGAATTGCTTGAGATTTTTTAAAGTAATTTTGTGTATAAAAATCAAATTGTTTTGTTAAAATTGCATTTTTTAATATTTGTGAGAATCTTCTAATATTATGACTTAATTGGCAAACTATAGACTACAAATTTTATTGGAACACAGCCATGCTGTTTTGTTTACATGTTATCTATGGTTGCTTTCAAACTACAAAGGTAGAGCTGAATAGTTATAACAGAGACCTTGGGGCTACAAAGCCAAAACTATGCCTTACAAGAAATTTGTTGACCTTTGATTTTAATTAGCTATATATCCATGTTTTGTGAATTATGTCCTCGAAGTTCAATTTTTAACCATTGAATATTTTAAATTTATACCCTTAAACTGTGCTGTTTCACAATCTACTATAAAATTCAATATGAGGCAAGTATATCTTGGATTTTATGTAATAAGTTCAGTTATTATAACATAAAAAGCCATTGTTTTAAGCTTATTTTACTCTAAGTAGAATTGCAAAATTTAATGAAAAGAAAGAAATAACACGAGTTAAATTTAAATTTTTTATAAATATGTCCCAAATATTGCCCTCAAGTGAGATGTGTTTATGCTAAAAAATTATTCATTGTTTCTCTGAAATTCAATTTTAAGTGGGTGATTTGTATTTTACTTGGCAACCTTAACCAAAGGTCCAAAGCTTACACCTGGAGGGCCATACAATATTGTGGTGAGGTTCTACTACATTGTGGTAGAAATAAAGCGGAAAGGAGAAACAAACTCTTGAATGGAAAATTTAAACTATTGTAATTTCTGTATCCATACAACTTATATTTTCTGCCAAGGAGCTTTAAATAGAACTGTGCTCATGAACCAACATACAAGTTACAAAGAAAGAAAATCATATCCAACAGGTTTAATCCAGGGGGAAAAAACTAAGAGTTGGGAACCCAGGCAGAGTAAAGAAAGGGAAAGGAAGAAAATAAGAAAGTACTAAATCACAAAGGGATGTTTAATAATAATAATAATAATAATAAATTATGAAACTCAAAGTTATAAGAGCCAAGTTACTTCTCATTTGAAATCCATATCTTAAATATTTCTAAACTTTGTAAACTCCAATGATCATCACCTAATACATCACCTAATCCAAATTATTCATTCATCACCATTCACTGAGTATATATGAACCAGGAGCTGTGCTGGTCCCTGAGGTATAAAATACGGTTCTTTCTCTCAAACAATTCTCACTCTGATAAAGAAGACATCCATGTAAACAAAATCATGACAATGATATTTGGAAAATGCTTCATATAAACGGATAATTTGAAATTAACTTAAAATATATCCAGTTGATCAGTTGTCAAGTAATCATTCTCTATGTACAGCTATGAAAACCCCGAAACATGAAGAGAAATTAAGAGAATAAACTAATCTTGGCAAACTGTCAGACACCTCAGAAAAGGCCCTAGATCACTGTTTTACATCAGATTCCCTAGAAGCAGAAGCTGAGACAGTGTCTCAGGTGCATCTGATTTACTGATGGCATGTGCTCAGGAGAAGAGGAGTGAGGGGAACTGGAGAGGATAGGGCAGGACTCAAGCAGAGATGTGGTCTCCACTGAAAAGTAGCTTCAGTCGGATCCCACATGGAGCTCTGGTACATGGACTACATCATGGAATTGGTTCCACCTGGAAGCGAAGTGGTGAGCCTGTGTGTGCCCAAGTCGTTGGCTCACCACCCCATCCCCTTGTCCCCCAGTGAGAGCATGAACTTCCAGACAAGGTGGCTGAGTCCAATTTTTTGGAGAAGGGCACAACTGTGAGCCTTTTGCTGCCAATGCCACAGCAGCTGGCAGATGGGAACATCTGGGCAGGCTACCTAAAATGTCCCCTATAGTACCTGTCCCAGGATGTTTAGTAGGAGAAAGTCATTGCACATTTTATGATTACAAATTAATATGGTTGTTTTCGCATCACCAATTTTGTGGCTCTGGAAAGATATTTGACTCCCTGGAACCTGGTCCTTTCAAAGTTAATTCTTTTCTGCAACAAGATTAACATTTGCATAAAAAGCTAGAGTGCATTACCAAGAAGACCAGATCAAAGCTTTGTTCAATCCTGGATGCTCCTTCTGCACAAATACCTTTTGTCTGGCAACATAGTGAGAACATTAATTTTTTTTCAGTCACCATGATTATGTGATATGTGCTCTCATAAAAATGTGTAAAGCATATTAGATATTCTAGAATATAAAACTGCCATCCTTCTTTCAAACTATGGAATAGACTATATTTGGTAAACATAAAGTGCTTACAAGTTTCTAGGAGAAGTGAGTCATAGCATTACAAAATTCTATAGCTGACAAGGACTCTTGTCATCTGATCTATCTACTTGGTGCCAAAAGTGATCAGCTCTAAACTAGCTCTGTCCAATAACTGAATGATTAACCCCTGGTTGGCTCTTCTCATCCCTATCACTAGCCCATCTGGCTTTCTTCTGCATTTCATCTTACTTGGTTGATTGGTTTGTATTTAGAGAAAGCAAAGTCATTTTAGTATCAAATTAAAAATACAATATTAGAAATATATATATACGTTCTCGTTGAAAACATCTTTACAGAACACTTGCTATAAATAAGACATTCAAAACCTGTAGAAGATATGAGGTGACTTTCGGTACTGCTTTGGCAAGAAAAGTGAACAGGAGAAGAGGTGGCGGGGATGGCACAGAAACAATTTTTCAAGAAATTTGATGGTCAGGGAGTCAATCCAGGGGAAATGGCAGGAGAAATATATGAGATCAAGGAGGTGATTTAATAGATGGGAGAGACTTAAGCACATTTAAATGCCAGTTGAAAAAAAGAGATTGAAGAAAGAAAGCAAAATCCACAGAAAAGTGTCCTGAAGGCAGAGAGGGAAGAGCAGCAGGACATCGGTTCCACTGGGATTCCTCTTCTTCATAAGCCCTGAGTCAAATACAGGTAACAGCCTTCGTGAGACAGGAGTTTGGAAGTCAGGAAGTAAGAGGCTCCAGTTCCTCTTCTGGAGTCTGTTTTCTCTGTGAATTAAGAAGAGTAAGAGGCAATGGCACATGCTGAGAGTACAACGAGTATGAGGCTAGAGGTTTGAGGAGTCAAGATGCTTTGAAATAGTCATCTAGGGTTGAGATCTCACCTGCTGATATGTCAGAGGACAAATAGAGGAGAGGTTGAAGTAAAGGACCATGGAAACTAGTTTCAGTATGGATAAAGCGAAAAGACCAGAGGAGATTTATCTGTGCTACTGGGTTCACTCTCCTAGCATGACCTGCTGAATTAAAACTTATTTCTAATGTTGTTTGTTCCACCAGTTGTTCAAAATGACCAACTTGGTGTGATCAATCTGCCGTACCAACACCTCTGCTGTATCATCCGAGCCATGAATGAACTAAAATAGTATCAGGTTATAACTTCTCAAGAAGTATAACCATACAGCTTTTCTTGACATAGATGTTAAACTATAGATGAGTCATCCTTGAGAATAAACTTATAATGATGCATTTGTCCCCATAATAGCTGTATAATCTAAGCTAGCAACTCTCAAAATGCATCTATGCAATATTGATTTTTATAAGATGTAAGTGTTATTCGAATATAGAATCAAGTGATTAAGTAAGTCTGGAAACACTGAGTTCAAAAAGTATTTTTCTTGCTGGACTTCTTAGCCTCTGGTGTATTAATCTATTCTGTGAATTTCCAAGAGAGATATATATATACACATATATATGTTTGTGTGTGTGTGTGTGTAGTTTAATATAGAACACCACTGTTCACAAGTAACTGAAAAAAACAAAAATTTAAAGGAGAATTTTGTGGAATTAGAGTTCTGCAGTAACACTATGGAATGCTCTAAGCCACAATTTCTTAGTTTATTACAAGTAGCCTAGTTGAAAGTCTTTCAAATCTAACACAAATTTATTAGCAGGTTAAAAATATAATAATAAGGACAGTAAAAAGATAAAGACATTTATTTTCTTTGCCATGGGTCAATAAATGGAAATAATTAAAGACTTCATAACTAAGTTGAAAATCTTAAAATCTTTAGTTGTAAGCCATTTAAAGAATTGAATTGAGCTTCTTTTCAACCATTAGTTGCATAGCTCTAATTTTTTTATATCTAGAATCTAGAACAGGAGACACTTGTGGACATAAGTCTTCTTTTCTCATTATTTTAAAAGCTTGGTCTTATTCCCCAAATCAATTCATTGGAGAATTTCTGTAGCAAGCAGGATTTAGATGACTACCAACTGTACAACTGTGTTGAAATTGCCTCAGAAACAAGACCTCAAGTGCTCCCTGGCACATGTAAAAGGCTTATAGTCAGCATGTCTGCCAGGCTACACAATGGTGCAGTAGGTGAGTATCTGTTTAGTGGGCTCTACTGAAGCTTTGCTATCTATCCAAATGCTTTTTTTGGAATGTGAGTAAATTGATTTTATTTATTTTAGCATCCACTCCAAACAACCAATGTAAATACCCCTTGCCTAGTGATGACATACACAGAGCAGTCTGTTGATGTGTTGGAATCATAACTCACAGTACGGGAAATATATAAAAGAGGGGTCTCGCAGTAGCACTGAGATGCTAGATTGCTGGAGCAATGGTCTTAAAATATTTATTTGGAAAATGGAATTTTATGGCTGAATCAAACTCTAAACTTCTTTCATCCTCAAACCTTCATTTAATAAATGAGACTATTAGGGTCCAAAAACATTAGGTATCTTGCCCATTTCACTAAGCAGTAGAGGAGGATTTCTCACCCTCAGCACTTTTGAAATGGGGGACTGGATAATACCTGTTGTAGAAGTGGGGTGATCTGTTCTGTACGTTATAGGATCTTTAGCTACATCTGTACCTTCTACCCAGCTGATACCAGTAGCACCCTCCCCATAGTTGTGACATTCAAAAATGTTTTTAAACTTTGTCATATGTCCCCTGGTGGGGGGGGGCAGGACAAAATCTCCCCCCAAGGTGAGAACCACTGCTATAGAGTGACAGCTCCAATGACAGCCTGGGTTTCCTGAGTTCCAGGCAAATGCTATTCTGTTATACTGCAGGTCTCTGGCTCCAAGATATCCACAATCTCATGAAAGATATGGAATTAGGAAATCAAAGATATAGTCTAGCACCAACATAGATCATCAGAAATTGAAGTAATAATAATATCAATAATAATAATTACATTGGAACAAATAATTATTAAAACAACTTCAGTCTTTCATTAACTTAAGTAATGTTTATTGTTAAATTTTTTTAAAAAATTTTCTTTTAAGGTGATTCAACCCTTGGTTGACCTCACAGATTTCAAGGACCTTGTCAGCTTACGATCCCTTATTTTTTTAATTTTTACACCTACAGCACCTAGTCTTCCTAGGTGGTCTCCCATCCAAGTACTAACTAGGCCCAACTCTGCTTAGCTTCCAAGATCAGATAGGATCGGACTTGTTCAGGGTGGCATGGCCATAGTACATTTATTTATTAAGTTATGTTTATTTAGCACTCATACTGTTCCAAGTACTTCACAGGTGGATGGTCTTCAACCTTTATAATCCCATTTGGTAGATCTTATTATTATCTTCATTTAATAGGCAAGGGAGTTAAGGACTGGAGAGGTACCAAGTGAGAGGTGGACTACTAACAGGATGAGGTGCTCCTCTGTTACTTTGTTCATCTCTAACTTGCTTCTTTTGTTCCCTGAAGCCTGCAAGTGTCACCCCCAGGGCTCAGTTGGGACCAGCTGCAGCCAACTTGGAGGCCAGTGCCAGTGTAAGCCCCATGTGGCTGGGCGCTGCTGTGACAGGTGCTCAACGGGAAGCTATGGTTTTGGGCATCAAGGTTGTCACTGTAAGTAACAAAAAACAGAGGAGGAAACATGCTTGGTCACAACCTTGGTGTTTCAAAGGCAAGAAAATCCATGTGGTGAATCTAAAGTGGGAGACAATTGAGACTTTGACTACGTTATTCAGATTGTCTATGCAGATAAAATGTACTGACATTTTTTTCTGCCGTACTTCATCCATTCACTGAGCAGTGACTATGTGCAGAGCTCTATTAGGAAGCATGAGGAGTAATAAAAACATGGTCCATGCTTCTGGAAGTTGGAAGTCTGTATCAAATAGATGGTAGTTCAAGTAGGATGTGGAAACACCATCAAGGGATGTGGCTGTGCAAACCCAGCTGAATGATCTGGCACATGAGCATGGTGGCTGGAAAGGCTAAAACAACGATGATATTGGGAAGTTGAAAAAGAGGACAATGCTGTCACCAGGGTATTACTCTTTCTGATGCTGGGATTACAAACAGCATTGGAACTCATTTTATAAGCCTCCCATTAACAAAGGCTTAGGTGGGGCTTCATCCACAGTTGGTAATTCATTTCTCATGGTTGTCATGTTCATGCTACATAGTTCTCTGTTGCAATGTAAACCATTAGTGAAAATACTGTTCCCCACAGAAACCTACCTTAGGAACCATGAAAACCATCAGGTACATAAAATCTCTTCTCAGGTAGGGAAACATACATTTTTAGTCATGATTCAAAGAGATGGCACAACTTCTTGCCTGCCTAGAAAACAGTCCATCAAATAGCTTAGGTCCATCATCCTTCTTTTTTGTCCTTTTTTTTTTTTTAAACTATGAAGTGTTTGAGATACACAAAGGAGCAAACATTTCTTTCATGTAGCGCCCATCAAACAAACAGGCATCATATTTTTGTATGGGGAAGACTGGCTCAAAGGATTCAACAATTTACGAGAAAAGTGTTAAACCTCCACTATCTTGCCTAGGAAAAAGAAAAATTGACCTTCGCGAGAGGGATTCTTATATTTTTTATAGTCTTCAAGTTTGACTTCCAAGATATACAAAAGTTCAAGTCATTAAAAATATGTTACTGTTCAGCTCCTCTATATAAACAACATTTATCAGACCCAGTTGTCCACACATTCTTCTGGTACCTACCACACACACACACGCGCACGCGACACTCTATTCTAGGCACTTTTAGAAACTCTATTCACCTTGACTGAGATGACAAGTGAGTTAGGGACTGCAGAATTAGAACGGCACCTCTTTCACTAGCACACCACTTGTCCTCCACCCCAACATGCTTCTCTTTGCTTTATCTAGCATGTCACTGCCACCATCAAGGCTCAAAGAGCACTGTATGTGACCAAATAACAGGTCAGTGCCCCTGCCAAGAAGAGGTGGCTGGCCGCCGCTGTGACCAGTGCCTGCAAGGCTATTTTGGATTTCCCGACTGCCGCCCTTGCCGTTGTAATGGGTTCGCTGAACTTTGTGATTCAGAGACAGGATCGTGCTTCAACTGTGGGAGGTTTACAACTGGAAGAAACTGTGAAAAGTATGAAATTCATGTGCACTTTAGTATTTAGTTTATTTCTTTTGTTCTGTTCTCACAACACTCTCAAAGGACCGTTGAGTAGAAACTCAACAACGTTTAAATATGGAGTTGTTGCTATGGGTGGGGAAGATTGTGTCATTCCACTGTCCTTCAAAATCTTGTTATAAACCAGACAATGTCTGGTTACATCAATAACAGTCATTTGCCTGGCATCTTACATTTTATGTTCCCGAAATAAGGCATGTAAATTAACTGCTACTATATTGAGTTTAATGACTATGCCATGAGACTTATAAAAGCAAACAATTTTTGGACAGAGCAAATAAGCATCTTCTAAAATAATGAGTTTTCAGAGTTGCACCATCCAAATGCATAGCAAATTCACGTTGGCTAACATGCAAACTTTTCCTGGGAACATTTTGGTAAAAAGAAATTACCTTGACAGATGCATCAATGGTTACTATGGAAACCCTTCTTCGGGACAGCCCTGCCATCCTTGCCCGTGTCCAGATGTTCCATCGAGCAATTGGTATTTTGCCCATTCCTGTTATCAGAATCCTTGGAGCTCAGAGGTAATCTGCAATTGTCTTCAAGGTTATGCAGGTATGCAATATAGTTCCTGGTGGTTGTTTTCCTTCCATTCCACACTGCTACCTGAAAAATAATTACATATTAATAATTTATCTGCCTTGGCCAAATGAGTGGTGCAGAATTAAAGTTCGTAGTAAGAAGACACAATTTGGAAAGTTGTCACTTTACTGAATAAATATGAATGATTCAAAACCAATGACAATTTAAAACCCATTCCACTGAGCTATCATTTTTAAATAATGTTGTGGAAAACTAACTGGTCAAATGAGTTCAAACCAAATTAATTTCTTTAAAATAAAATCATCACATGTTAAGATACATATGTGGTTAAGTGAATATATATGTGATATATATTATATATTACATATCACATAAGCATTTAAAAAGTAAAAAGAAAAAAAAATGTTACCCACCCAAATGCTTTCTTTGTATAATTCCAAGAAATCAATTTGACTGGTATTTCACAGATAAAACTATTTTTTTTCTGATGTCTAGAAGCATTGATTTGGGCATTGAATAGAGACTTCATAAGTCAGTTCAGTATTTGTGCCTGTTGCTCAAACATTTTATTTTGCAGAGGTAAAGCATGAGGATAATATATAATGCAAATGAGGAAAAAATTTAAGTCTACTTCATTCAATCCCACTTAGAAAATATAGTGCTTTTATTTTCTTCAATGATATTTAACATCATGATAATAAATTACATGGCTAATATTTTTCTTATTTGTTACCTATAAGGTTACATGTTTCTAGCTAATTCTCTTCCCTTATAGTCTCTTCTCCACGTACACTTTGACTTGGTTGGTCAGTTTCTAGAGCAGAGACCATGACTAAGCTATGCAGGTATGCAATATTTAGAGCATTTCTAAATGGAATCAACCAAAATGTGGAGAGTGGACCCACAGGTTGGGCACCTACACAAGAGCAGTTGCTTCTCAGTTGGAAGGGTAAAAAGTATAGGAGAAAAGGGATGGGATGGTTTCTCCATGTAGTGCTTAATAAAACCATTCTCTTGGTCTCGTAATCAAAGAAACTATTCTCACCCATCTTCACTTCTAGACACATATCTCAAGCTGCTGCCATTTCTCCTCTAGGACCAGGTGAGGGGTGGGGTGCCTGGGGAGAACAGGGGCTGAGACAAGCTTTGAGTCCTGGAACACACTAGAGTGACCCTGGTTCTATAAGGGTTCAGGGGTCCTGTGCCCACAAATTCAGGTTTTATAGAAAGACTAGAATTCATTCTTCACCAAGGACTTTTTAGCTCTAAATAATCATTTTATGGTCTGAATCAATAATAAATTAAAAATAAATGCTGTTTTAATTTAAAGCACTTTTCCTTACTTATCCTCAATGTGCAACCTCTCATTATTCCTAGAAGAGCCTAGTTATTCTCTATTTACACTAATTGCCATCCCCTTCCCCGTTCCAACACAGACACATATTCCTCATCTTATTCCCTTTTCCTCTCCCAATCTTTCAGGTAAGCAGTGTGAAGAATGCTCTGCTGGTTTCTATGGAAATCCAAGAATTTCTGGAGCACCTTGCAGGCCATGTGCCTGCAACAACAACATTGATATAACTGACCCAGAGTCCTGTAGTCAAGTAACAGGGGAGTGCCTTAAATGTCTGCACAACACTCAGGGGCCCAACTGCCAGCTCTGCCAACCAGGTCACTTTGGATCGGCCCTCAATCAGACTTGCAGAAGTAAGTCTGCAAGGCCCCTGGGGGGAAATGTGACAGTGGAGTGGCAGCTCTCCCATGCTCATTTTGGTTAGGCCAGTAGTGCCAGTACCCACTGAGTAATAGGTGTTGTACTGAACTCATCAGCAAAAATGAGTGCAGTGCCACCACGAGTATTTCAGAAGCAGCTACAGTTTACTCACTGGTGTTATCAGTTTGCCTTTTGTGACTCTTACCTTCAAAACTTGCCCTGGTAGAATCTGAGCATTGTTTCTCAAAGTATGGTCCAAGTTGCACTGTGCCAGAATCACCTGAGAATAAGGTAGGGCATTAACATGTGGATTCCTGGGCTGTACCTCAGACCCATGGATCTGAATCTCCGGGAGTGAGGCCCAGGAATCTGCATTGTTACAAGCTCATCAAGTGACTTTAACGTATAAGTACAAGAATCATTGATGTATAAGACAATAAGGGTTTAATTTTATGATAAAGAGGAAAAATAAATTGCTCATTTTTAGAAGATATCTCAATTATTTCAGTTCACCCAAGTCAATTTAGTGAAAACCACTTGTTTTCAGATCCTTTACATAAATGGAACTTTGGTGAATGGCACCAGGGAAGAAGTGAGACTTTTGGTCTTCCTAACTGTGAGCTCTTGAAACATGGTTGGCAGAACCATATGAAATTGCTGTTTGGGGAGATTATCAACAATTGAATGGGTTCAGCCTATTTAGATTCTGTGATAAATTCTGTACTATTGTAAGGTGTTTCATCCACGAGCCCTTTGGAAGAATGATATATTCAGGTCTAAAAAGCTGTTTGCGTGGGTTGTTGAATGCCAGTGTTACCGCTGAATTTATCTCCTCTTATCTCAGGATGCTCCTGTCATCCTTCTGGTGTGAATACCACTGAGTGTCCCCCTGGTCGAGGACTTTGCCTCTGTGATCCTGACACTGGCACATGCCCTTGTCTGCCCAATGTCACAGGACAGACCTGTGACCATTGTGCTAATGGATACTGGAACCTGGTCCCCGGCAGAGGATGTCAACCATGCAACTGTGACCCTCGCACCTCTCACAGTAACCACTGTGATCAGGCAAGAGACTTTACAGTTACTAAGCTCATCTTGTATATTTTTCCCCTGTCTTGGAAGCCATTTTTTTCAAGGAATGCTGGTCCTTTTGTTGGAGAATGGTATTAAAAAACAAGACCTGGGCAACAGATGACCATGCCTGTTTTATATGCTCCCCTCCACTCCTCACCCCTGCAATTACCAACCATGGAACAAATCAGTATATCTCCACATCACTACTCGGCTTCCTAATTCACAAGGGGAGTCTAATGTTCATGACAGCACTCTCTGGCATGCTTCTTAGACATTTTGGGAAGCACGTTTGTAGCAGCATGCAACAAAGACCACAGTTCAGTCATGGAGACTGAGGGAAGTCAGTGAAGCTGAAATCAGATGGCATTTGTTTAATCAAAGAGCCCCTTATTATGAGAATATTTGGGGTCATCTGGTCCATAGGGGATTCCTAGGGGAAGGCTGTTCTTTACAATTAGGAAACGCTTTCATTGGCATACAGTGGAGAAATGGACATTTAGATTCTCAGCTGTTTAAACAGCTATAAACATCTCTCTCTCTCAGCCAGTAGGTGGTCCCCAGGACATTATTACAGAGAGATCCAAATGCGCTGTTCAATATTTTCATCAACAGTTTAGATGGAGTTGGAGAAACATGCTTATCAGATTTGTAGGTATTGCAGAGTTGCAAGTTAATGTGATAAAGACAGAAAAAGTGACAAGATATTCTAACAGGCTTTCTTGTTGTCTGGAAACAAGATGTTAGATGAAGGCTTGTTCTTTACAATTAGGAAATGCTTTCATTGGCATACAGTGGAATTAGGGATGGTCAGCCCGAAGAAGAGCAGCAAATGCAAGTTGAGGATAACTATATCTAGGTGGGAAAAGAGCTAGAGGAGGAAAGAGGGAGGCTACCGTTTTGTGCTGCCCATAACACAGGCCTCAGAACAATGGGAACAAGTTACAATGAGCAGATTCTGCATCAGTGTAATAAAGCATTGCCCAACAATCAAGGACAACCAGCAATATAATAGCTCTCAGGGGCAATGAGCTCCTCATAACTATCTATATTTGAGCATAAGCTAGAGGTAACTCCAAAGACAGGTAGGAACTTAGTTGGTCTAGTCACTTTATGAATCCAGCTACTTATTCATTGAAATCATACTGGTAAAGTTGTTGTTTAAGCAGATTTGGTCAAGTATAACCCAGGATCACTACAATAGTGATTTGCTTCTATATTTTCCTCCTGTAAATTTCCAACCTCCTCATTTTCAGAAAAGCTGGTCAAGAATCCAGTTGGGAGGGTACAAAAAAGTTCAATCCTCTCCTCAAAACACAGTTAAATAACTGTCACTAAATGATTAAAGCTCAAGAGCAAAAAATGTTTTGTTGAGCAAAACGCTGATCCATCATGGACATTCCATCATGGAAACACTATTTGCCAAATAAATTGATGAATGTTAGGCCAGGTCTCTGGCCTCTCTGTGTTATGGGAAACTCTCATAACTGTAGAGGAAAAGAATGTGGCCCATTTCCCATTATGTGTTTTGTTTTCATTTACATCTGTGTATATTTCCCGGTTTGGGGCCACCTGTCCTTGAACAGCTGGAAGCAGGCGGTATATTCAGGAGCCCAAGCCAAAACGCACTAACTCTTGGTATTGTCTGGAGTGGTTGCTGGCCGTGGGAATCATCATCCTTCCTCTGACTTTGCACAGCTGTATGTTCTAAATCACTGGAGGGAAAACTGTTCCATATTAAAATGCATTTTTTTTTTAGATCCGAAAGCTTGTTATTTTCTCACCCACAACTGTTCTTACAGCTTACAGGCCAGTGTTCGTGCAAATTAGGCTATGATGGAAAACGCTGCAGTGACTGCAAGGAAGATTATTATGGTGATCCACTGGGGCAATGCATTGGTAAGTATTGGTGATTCTAAAAACACGTGCAATCAACCTAGTCCCACCATGGGCATGCTCTGAACCAAATGAATTTCTAACTCTTTTATTCACTAGAAGATCCACAAAATTAACCCCAGTTTTGAAAATGATATTTTTTTTCTCCTGTATTAAAACTTTAGACCATATTAAATGTTACTCTATATTCCAATTTATGGCCTAAATTAACATTCCTCAGAGTCATTAAAATAGAACAGACCTCTGAGATCATAACTTGTGGCCAATTTTCTGCTACTTGGAAGCATATTGACAAAAAACAGATACTATGATTTGGTACAGACTGGGATCACAGGAGGCCAGAGGGGACATGTTTCTTCAACATGGCTCTCTCATAATTTTGGGGCTATATTGCATGTTCGCTTATTTGTTTATTTTAAAATATCCACAGAGTGTACTACTCTTGGTAGTGAATAAATAAGGCAAAGCCCCTAACCTCATGGCATTGGTGTTCTACCACCTTTCATTCTATGTCTTAGCAATCACTGTAGGGTTCAGAGCCATGCTGTCCAGTAGAACTTTCTGCAGAGATGGGAGTATTCTACATCTGCGCCATCCAGTGCAGGAGCCCCTAGCCACATGCAGATGTTGAGCATTTGCAATTGGCCTATGCAAAAAAAGAAAAAAATGCTTTATTTTATTTAATTTATTTAAATCTAAATAGCCACACGTGGTTAGTGGCTACCATATCGGACAGCACATATTTAAAATCCGGGCTGGTTCTAAAAGGGATATTTGAATCTCTGTTTAAAGTCGTCTTCCAAAAGTCAATCCAAAGAAATATCAGATGTGATAGGCTTATCATCATGGTCACTTCTATGTTGACATACATGATAACTCTTTCCTCCATTCCTTTCCTTTATAAATGTGTCTTTGAGGCAAAAAAAAAAAAAAAAAAAAAAAAAGCCTTTGTTTTCTTGCCAATGGTTTCCCTAGTCTCATTCAGTTTTCTAAGTGGAATTGCTACTTTAAAAACCAGGGAGGAATTTTGGCTCTTGGAAAATCTGTCTTAGAGAGCCTTTTTCCCTGTGTCCCTCTAATATTTCAATAATTTTATTTTATAAAACTGCTTTCACGTTTATAGAGAAAACTTTGCGAATGGTCAAGTCAGGCCGCAGAACCCACTAAAACTCATGGGGAAGAGTGGTTTATAAGGGGGAGCCTTGGCTTCTAGCTGCTGAAGTGACACAGTGCTGCCCCAAAGGGGTTCCTGTTGAGGCCTCTGATAACTAATTGAGGTGATAACTAATTGAGGAACCTGATGTGTAAATCAGATTTTATATGTAATTGGCATTATTATTAATAAAATTCTAGCTGTCAAATGTGTGTTTAAATCATTTGTTTCTTGCAGTTTGTCCAATGTCATAGGCTAGTGATTCCCTGACCTTTTGTAAACTGAAGTAACTATAATAGTCTGTCATCCTCCACCCTAAGGCTTAATCAAAGTGCAAGTAGCATAGTTTGGTGTGTGTGTGTGTGTGTTTAATTAATACAAAATAAACCTAATTTCATTCCTTTAAAAAAGACTTTGTCTTTTCATAGCAGTTTTAGATTTATAGCAGAATTGAGAAGGTACAGAGATTTTCCATATACCTCTGCCCCCCGCACATGCATAACCTCCCCCATTATCAACATCCCCAAAAGAGTGGTTCATTTGTTACAACTGATGAAACTGCATTGATGTATTATAATCACCAACGTCCATAATTTTACATTATAGTTCACTTTTGGTATTGTCGATTCTATGGATTTAGACAAATATATGTCACACAGAACATTTCCACTGCCTTAAAGTCCTCCTTGCTCTACCTATTCAACCTACCCCTTCCCCACCTCATCCCTGGTAACCACAGATCTTTTTATTGTCTCCAAATTTTTGCCTTTTCTAGAATGTCCTATAGTTGGAATCATGTAGTATGTAGTCTTTTCAAATTGGCTTATTTCACTATGTAATAAGCATTTAAGTTTCCTCCATGTCTTTCCATGGCTTGAAGCTCATTCCTTTTTAATAATGAATAATATTTTTATTCATTCCCTAATTGTACCATTCCCCACACTTTTTTGAGAATGGAATAGTTCTTATTTAATGGAAGACAACTTGGCTCAGCACACCCAAGCTGGGGTTTACTGAGACAAAGTGTATTCATGGGAATTCTTAGAGAGTCTGTGGTATGCCTGAGTCACTCTTGGGTGCAGTAGTAGTGGTCACTAGTGTGCCTTCCACCATATGATCTATGTTCCTCAATAAAATATGTAAATAACCCACACATGAACACTCACAATAAAAAAGGCACCTAATATTTTCCATATAAAATATCTGATTTGTTAGTGGAATGGAAAGAATAACACTGTATTTTAATGGCCATTGCATAGATGTCTGAAATTATACTGTTCTAAATGTTTTCCTTAGAAATGGGAGTTGGAGATATTCTCAGGAGAGAAGAGTAATTTTTATTCTTGAGTGAGTCATAAGCAAAAGGCTCAATAACTGACATTCTCTGTTCTTTCTCTTCCTTTTTAGCATGTGACTGCAACAGGGAAGGTGCCCAGAGGCCCGCCTGTGACGGGCACACAGGAATGTGCCGCTGCCGGGAGGGCATTAGTGGCCGGCAATGTGATCGCTGTGCACGGGGGCATGGCCGGGAATTCCCTGCTTGTCCTCCATGTCACTTGTGCTTTGATCAATGGGACCATAGCATTTCTTCCCTCTCTAGAGCACTGCAAGGGTTAATTAGGCTGGCTGCTAACATGAAAGATAAAAGAGAGACCCTGCCTGTCTGTGATGCTGACTTCAAAGTCCTCAAAGAGAACATGTCTGAAATAGAAAGGATTTTGAAACATCCTGTTTTCTCATTGGGGGAATTCTTTAAAATCAAGGATTATCATGACTCTGTTGGGTAAGATTTGTGCTTAAGCAATAGATAGTCAAGTTATTGATTTACTGTAACTTCTACCGAGCTATAACAGCCCTTCGATTTAGAAATGTACCTATGTTGACATTAGGGAAATGATCAGTTAATAATCAGGTTGGTGATTGTTTGTCTCTTTCTTATCTAGTTAGAATGACATGTGATTTTTTTCCAGATGCCATTGATTATAATAAAGTGGCAGTCATTAAGAGGTTAATTTGGAAGCCTAAACCCAGCAGAGCTGAAAGCCATGAAATAAGAAGTAGGGTAGTTTCTAATACAAATATATATTTTTTAAACCATGTACTCAGGGAAATTCGCTAAATCTTCCAAAATTCTTTAGTTGTTTAGAAGTTCGTACCTTAATGTGAAGTCATAAAACAAGTATAATAATTCCTTTAAAATTCAGTATCATTTCTATGATATATTATTTAATACTTTTTTCATTTTTCAAACACTGCTATATATTATATTGGTTGCTCTGGGCCAGGGGTCAGCAACCAAAGCCCACAGGTGAAACTCAACGTACCACCTATTTTCATAAATAAAGTTCCATTGAAACACAGCCATGCCCCTGTATCCTCTGTGGCTGTTTTCCCTCTACCATGGCAGAGTTCAGTAGTTATGACAGAGACACCGTGGCTCCTGAGGCCTAAAATATTTACTGTTTGGTCCTTTACAGAAAACTGCTCTGGGCAAAACCAAGATAAGTTGGGTATAGTTTTCACCCTTCCAATAGCAAAAAATCTCTAAAAAAAAAAATAAATTATAGTTCTATAACAGATATCTCCCCTCTCCCATAAAAGTCTAGGATTAAGGAATAGTTGAAGCTGCAGAGTTTTATATTACACAAAACACAAGTATAAATATAAGGCCATTTATTATCAATAGGCAAAAGTCCCAGCAGTATATAGTAATTGCTTAAAAGTCACACAAGGAAGAACACGTAATCCACCTAGATAGTTCAGAGGAAGGACCACCTCCATCATAGACACAGCTATGGGGCCCAGGAAGGTGACATGGTCAAGTCTGGCTGGCAGGTGAGAACAGGCACATTCATACCCTTGTAAAGACTGTTGCCCTATAGGATTTGGGCTCTGTAATCCCAGATGCCCCCACTTTTCAAGAAACATCGGACATCACAATTTTTATGGAAATGTCACCTCTTTGAAATATAGGCAGCTAATCTAATAGAGCTTTTAAAAAACACTGTAAGGGCAAAAGAAACATTTCTGAGAATGAGTTTTGGCCCATGAACCACTGGTTTGTGGTTATAGAAAATGGCAGACAAAGTAAAACTGAGAAAGTGGACTGAGCCAATCCACAGTGAACATTCTTGACAGAGACTGCAAAAGCCCTGAGCAAAGTGAGAGAGAAGAGAGCAGAGGCAGGAGTCCAGGCCAGGCCTGATGGGCCTCTTGGTCCAGAAGCCAAAATGCCTGTTCCCTCCTGGTCTACCTGCTGAGTTCCTACTCCTCTTCACCACCCACTCAATTACCACTTCTTCTATGAAGCCTTCCCTAACCTCCTCAGAGAAAGCCATGTGTTTCCTTCTCCATCTCTCCACCGCTTTGCAGCCCATCTGCCCAACCACCACTGCCTCACTGAGGGCCTCCCAAGACCAGAGGCTGTCTTCTCCGTGCCTGTATTCTCCAGGCCTGCCAAAGTTATATAATAAATGTTTGCTGGGTAAATTGCAAATCCAAGGGGAGGGGGAGGACAGAGAACCCAGAACATCACGAACATAGATTCAAAAGTCTGACCACCTTGATTCAAATCCGCTTATTGCTATGTGGCCTTGGGCAAGTTATTTAACTTCTCCAAGCTTCAATTTATTCATCAAAAAAAGTGAATACAGTTTCTATTTCTTAATTATTGTTATGAGAATTATTCAAGACAAGTCATGTAGCACCGTGTCCGGCATATAGTGCTTAAAGAGTACCAATTACAATAATAGTACTTACTATTATTATTATTATTATTATTATTAGCCTAAAGAATTATAGTTCTGACAGTTGGAGTCTGAAGGAAAAGTCTGTAGACTAGAAGGGAGATTTAGAGCAGAAAATGCTAGGAAGCATTTGTTAATGCTTTATACTTGTGCCAAGACAAATAGCTCCATAAATTTGTATTGTAATTCACCTCAACTGTACTCTTTAAGATTTGCACCCAATTTCTCCATCGTGAGGGATATACTAATTATTCACTTGAACCCACTGTGTGTGCTTAACCCAGCAAATTGAAGTGGAAGCAAGGTGTACACCATCAAGGTGATGGCAAATGAAGACACTCAGGGTATATTCATCAAAAACCTCCTTGTCACTGATGGGAATTATAGTCAAGACCCTGTATTAGAAGTAGCATTAAAAGGAACCTTGCTGGAATCTTTAGTCTAGGCTGAATGAGGAGTTTTGTGTTTAAAGCCAAATGTAGATTAGCTCTTTTAGACTGATTTAAGTGAGCCATATCTAAATACATGTTTTTGAAAACCCAAAGCAAAGTGACACAGAGAGAATACAAATAGTTGAAACTAAAAGATTCAAAAACATTTATTCTACTATACCTTGTATGCTGATCATATTTTAAGTGAGTGCTGAAATATTCCAGGGAGCTGAATTAACAAAGAAGAGATAAGCCATAAACAGAATTATAAATGGTCAAATAAAAAAAGGAGGGGGCATCTATTATAAGGTAGTTGACTTAATATGAGGTAGTCACCCTAAAAATGAGATCAATTTTTTACATTTTGCTGCTACCAATCTATCAAATGTAATACAAGCTTTGCTACATTTACTCTCATTTTCCCCTATAGGAAACAAATCATGCAGCTAAAAGAGCAACTGAAAGCAGTATATGCATTTCCAGATCTGAAAGAAACAATAGTAAAAATGAGGAATGAAGCAGACCTCTTACTTGAAAACCTCCAGGAAGAAACTGATTTGCTCTCCAGTGTCCATAATGCAAGCATCATGGGTAAGAGAGAACATGCATTTCAACTGTCTGTTTCTGAACAGAGATTGATGAAACCCATAGTGCATTCCATAGTGATTCACCCTGTGCTTACTGCTATAGTGCCTGAGCACTTTAGAACATGAAAACACACCCATCAGAGGTATTATTTGTACATAAATATTTCAACTTTTTAAACATTGCAGAACCTAGATAGCACTTGCTCAAAATAATGAATAAAGCTAATGATGTCTGATACTAAACATATACTAGAACCCAAAGTAATCTAGTGCCAAACCATGCAAGGGGTCTTGTGAAATCAGCAACTTAGAAATTCTAACATGGCCAAAGGCAATGAAAGAGATATTTTCCATGCCTTCCTCAGTGTAAACCACTCCATTTCCAGCAACCAAAGTGCAAAGGAATATGGGGCAAAAGGACTTTCTCATAATAACTTTGCAGAGGTCTGGAGTAATGTAACATACTAGAAGCCCATAATTCATATTGCTCAGTGCTCACAAATGGATGGAAACCAAAGCCAAGATTGACCTGGAAGAGAGAGGCAATTCTGAAGCAAAACTTTGATTAGTTCATCTCCTGATATCTGAGAAGATCCCTGTTATATTAATGGGCAACTTGTTATTACCAGGAGAGGCAGCACTGAATTTATTCACATCCAACCCAACTAATTGAGAGGTAAAGCAAAAATGTAAATTAAACCCATCTAAAGACAAAAACATGGTCTGCTTTTCTTTGTCCTATGTGTGTGCTCCTTTTTCATCTGATCTTGACCTAAAAGAGAAAAAAAGAAAACATAACACTTATGACCCTAAAGGAAGACCTAAATTTAGTAAAATGACTATTGATGATGTGCAATAAATGCTATGTTGAGATTAAGGGATCTGCTCTGAATTCCCAATCTGGAAGAAGGTGCCCACTGAAAGAACTAAAATCCATCAGTGGTCACCCAAGCCAGGAAGAAGGAAGGAAAATTGCTCTCACGCTAATCTTCTCAAACTTGCCATCCAAAAGCAGTTACTGAGCCCTTTCTCCATGCCTGACACTTGTACTGGACAGTAGAGACAGGGAGATGAACACAGCAAATCCTTGCCCTTAAATTATTCCCATCCAGTAGGAAGACATGCATAGAAATAATACCCCAACAATGAATCCCCCAAGCTGCATCAGAAATGGAGTACTGAGAATAGAATTCTTCCTGAGTTTATTAGGAAAGGCTTCAGGGAGTTGGTAACAATTAAATTGGACTTCAAGGAATGAAGATAAATTTGGCAGATAAATAAAGGGAGAAAATCATTCCAAGCAATAGGAACATTAGTTTGGTTTGGTTTGGTTTGGTTTGGTTTGGTTTGGTTTGGTTTCATGCTAAATGAAAATCATGATATATTAAGAGTATGTTAGTGTGAGAACCCCCAAAAAGGTTTAAAAGATAAGGTGTTGTTGTTGGTACCTGAATTATAGTTATAGAGGGATTAAAGAACAGGGTCCTGGGCCTCTGGTTCATAAAATATGCAGTTATAGTTTAAAGCCCCGATATACCATCATTTATATTAAAATATACCATATTACTTACGTGAATTTGTACTTTAATAAATACATGGAAAAGATGGAGAAATGCTTAAGAACACAGGTTCTAGAGTAAACCACATGGCTGCAAATCCCAGCTTTACTTCTTACTATCAGCAAGACCTCAGGTGAATAATTTACTTCATCAGAGCCTCATTTTCTCACTTGTGAAACGAGGATGATCATATTTATACACACCTCTTAGCGTTTTGTGAAGGTTAAGAAAGACAACTGGGGGAAGTACAGGCATACAGAAATTATTCAACAAATGCGAGCTATTGTCATCAGCCTCCACATCAGAGGTCAGCAAACCGCAGTCCACCAGCCTGTTTTTGTAAATAAAGTTTCATCAGAAGATAACCATGCCTTTTTATGTATTGCCTATGGCTGCTTTCACTCAACAATGGCAGAATTGAGGAGCCGTGACATAAATGTTATGGCTGGCACACCTAAAACATTTATTCTCTGGTTCTTCGCAAAACAAGTTTGTCACTCCTGCTCTATATAGTTAGGTAAATTTAGTTTGTTTATCATATTAGGATTTATAATTAATACTAATTAATACATAATTAATACATTTGTGGAACACTTTCCAGAGTATTTTCATATTATCTCACTTAATCTTCAGAAATTATTAGTGCCAATTACAGAAAATTAAACACAATCTAAGAGATTAACCAATTTGCTCAAGGACATACGCAGACAGTAAAGGGTGAACCAATACACAAACCCATGTCTGCAGACTTAAATTTCAATATTCTGTACTATTATATCTATATTTATTACACTATATCTAATCCTTCTCTGTTAAGTACAAATTCAAAGAAGAGGATGTTAATTTTTGTATTGGTCATTGAGACCAAGATGGTAGTTAACCTGTGTAATATTATCGTGATAGCTAATGTATAATTGCATTTGTTTTCGCAAAATTTATTTTACCTCAATTCATGTTGATATAGATTCCTTAGAGAACATCAAAAAATATTATCAGAGATCATTATCTGCTGAAAAGAAAACTAATGAAACTACTTCCATCATAAGTAACTCTGAAAAAATCAGAAATGACTTACTTACCATCTTAGATACATTAACCTCAAAAGAAAACTTGTCACTGGAAAATTTAAAGCAGATTAAGATACCAACTATCCAAATATTGAAGGAAAAGGTAAATATTCATGATGATGTAGTAAAAATGTTTGAGGTTTCTACTTGGTATACAGACTTCTTCGGTTGTAATTTCATGTCTTACATTTTATTTTCTTAATTTATTTTATACATGTATAAGTGTATATAACATATATGTGCTCTGTTATATAATGTATAAACAATATAAATATGTTTATGTATTTTTATTTAAGTCAAAGTTTGAGAAAAATCAAAGAATAAAGATTGTGGCTTGATTTTATTATTTTATATTATTTACTATTTCCAAAATGGTACAGATTGTGAGTATTTACTCTTCCTGCCTCACCATTAGTAAAAGGTAATTTTTATTTTTTAGAAAATAAAATTAACATAGAAATGCTAAATATTTGTCAATTTTATCCCAAAACTATAAGTATAAAAATGATACTGATTGGCACAATGCTGATAATGAATAACATAAATACTGGTTCAGTTAGTTACCTAGGAAACATCTAATGGGTCACATCTATGCATTAAGCATGAACAACTATTGAAGAAATGCATACGAATAGCATAGGGCCTTGCCTCAGTGAGCCTGGACGACATTCAGAAAAAAAGCTGCCAACAAGTTGCTTTTTTAACACAAGTCATTTCTCCTGTCAGCTGTGTGGAGAACCAGGGGATGTTCCATGCGTGCTCTCATCCGGTAGTGGCCCAAGCTGTTGTGACTCCTTGACCCTCTCAGGGAATGCCCTTCAGAAAGCTCAAGAAGCAAAGTCCATGATTTATAATTTGAGTAACCAGGTTCAAGGGTGGAAGAATCAGGTAAATAATGTTTTCTCTTGTTTTATTTATATAGCTGAAGCAATTTTTTAAAAAAGCAAACTATTTGAAATTTTAAAAATTGTCATTTAGCTTCTAAGCAAAAGGTAGATTCTGGTTATTAGGTGTTCTTTGCCAGGAAAAATTGGATAAAAATATAGATATGGATATAAATGTAAATTTAGAAGTAATGTAAATATTGACATATTTTCTATGATGATATTTCTATTACAATATATATGTTTGTAGGACATAGACTTGTGAGGAAATGATTCTTTAGTAGCAAACACTACATAGAAATGTGAAGACTCCTGGCCCCAAAGATTTGAAAACTATAGATCTCTCAAAGTAAAAAATAGTTTTTCACCAGTTCATGGGTATATTTGAAATTCTACCAAATATATAAAGTTTAATGTTAAAATTTACTTAAATGTTAGAAAATATTTAAATAGGAATATTACCCTTATGCCTTGAACTTCTTCCTATGTTGATAAACATGATAAAGTTATTTTAATATTTAAGTCACTGATAATTGAATCTCTAATAATTTTAAATGATTTTATTTACTTTTCTGGTCATATTGATAAATGAGTATAAATTTTAATTATCTAATTTACTTTAGTTTTTTTGTGAGTACATTCATTTTTAAAATATGGATACAATTTAGGTATTTTGTAGATATATTGTATTAATCTCGAGAACAAGATGATGATGTGCGCCCTAGCTTGCTCTTTTTGACAGTATACATTGAGCCTTTGGTGAAGAAAAAACTCTTAAAGAGCTGAATTTTTTTACCAACGTAAGTTAAATATTATGTCAGTCAGCACTCTTATTTGCAAGCAACAGAAACCAACTCCTGAACAAAAAGAAAATATGTGTGAAGACATCTTAGAATTAAAAGGAGGCTGGAGGGCCAAGCTTAGGAAAGGGGTGAGGACCACAGCTATGATACACATTTGTGTACACATGCCCAAGTGCTTGTGCATGTGTATGTACATATGCATGTGCATGCATGCGCACACACACACATGCGCCCTCAGAGCAATAGTTTGCTCTGTGAGCCTCACCTCTAAGGACTTGAGCCCCAGCTGGTCCTGTGTCCTTGCTCTGCGTGTTCCAGAATCCAAATCTGCAGCAAGCCTCTGATTAGCCAAGCTGGAGAACATCCCTATACATACTAAATGTTGAAAACTTTTATTTGCAGAGTCATAATTCTTATTGCTACATACCTTTTCACTTCTGTTATTCTCCATTGCTTTAATAAATATTCATTGAGTACTGACTATGTACTAGGTATTTACCTAGATGTTGCAAATACAGCAGTGACCATAAATGCAAATTCTGGTCTTGCATCCCAGGGGTTAAAGCAATCCTTAATTGTTTAATATAATTTTAAACTACTTTATCGCCCCTTCTCAAAAAACAGAAATCTCACACCATTTAAACAATCCCTGTGTTAAATTGTTACTTTTAAAAGATAGCCCCTGAAGTACGTATTAGCAGAATCTGGCTTAATTAGCACATTACTGGAGAACTGGAAAAGGGTGGGGGAGGGGTTGTCATGTTGATAAAATGATGTGCTGTTTTCCTCTTGATTAGAAGGGGGAAGAGTGCCAGAGAGATTGTGAGAGAATTCTCAGGAGCCAATTGTGACAGAGGATGGATTGCAGACAGATGTTTTAAGAGTGAAGTAATTTAGCAATCTCTTTCTTTCTGAATATGGCATCTACTAATCTCCACTGAGATTCCTCTGTGTCATTTGGTGCTTTCCTGTCCAAAGTATTTATTTCTGGAATTCTCATTTTACTCTTATGCGTTCTTTCTTACTGCTATCCATTTTTTTTATATTGAGATATAATTGACATATAACATCATATTAATTTTAGGTGTACAACATAATGACTTAATATATGTATATATTGCTAAATGACTAACACAGTAAGGTTAGTTAAAATCACCATGCATAGTTACAGTTTTTTACTTATGAGGAAAACTTTTAGGATCTACTCTCTTAGCAACTGCTATCAATTTTAAAGTTTAAAAAGTTCTAGAGAATTAAGGAACAGCTCAAATTAAGATACATATTTTTAATCATGTAAATATTTCTTTTTTGTTTCATTTGCCAGTGATACAATTAAATCCTTTCCTACAAAATATGTATGGCTCAATTAAGCAGCCTTCTTTTGTGGAGAAATAAAGGGAGATTTTTTTCCCCTAATTATGTTTGATCCTAATTAGCCCTACTTTTGTCACAATTAATTTATTCAACACAGCTCAACTTGTTGGTGATATTGTCCTATTGTTCTCTGTTTTTACTTTTTCTAAAGTTTCTTGGAATCCCTCCAAAAAGTCTATGACCTTTCTCAAATCATGCATTTAAGAATTTGCATTTTTAGGTCGCAAGCCTTTTAGTCCTATCATTCCTCCACCAAATGCACAAAGTGTCCAGAATTTGTCTTTGTAGACTGCGTTGAGTTCAAACTCATTTATTATTAACAGACGGAATACTTTCTTTTGAGCTTCCAAGAAAGTGTATTACTTGAATTTGAGGAAGGTTTAGAAGAGTAACTATTTTAATTTATATAAAGGAAAGTGCTCTAAACTTGTTGGACATATGGCCACTGTAAGTAACTAGTTGTAAGTGAAATTTGTTGATATTACGGACTGCTAAAGCCTCATTAAAACAGAATTTGTGTTTGAGATTTGTGTCAGAAAAAGTCATTAGTACTAGTCAATATTGTTTTCAAATAATAATTTTGAATATTAATAATGTTTTAAGATAAATTTATATTATTAAGAAAATATAATGAAAGCAAATAATATCTTTTAAAAGAGTCTTTTAAAATGAATCCATTATTAAATTACCTACACTTCTATTTCATTCTTAGTAACAGTTTTATTTGGTCCAGCTAAGCAATTAAACATCACAGAATATGCCTAGTTGTGTTTCCCTCATTGTTGTTTTTTTTAATTTCAGATAAAAAATATAAGTAAACTGGCAGAAGTCTCAAAAAACAACACCTTACAGTTAAGTGAGAAACTGAGGAATATGAAAAACCAAAGTGAATCCGAAAAAGAAAAAATGAATCTTTTAATCAAAAAACTGAAAAAGTTTCTGTCAGGTAATTTTTAAAAAAATATTAGAACAACTTATTGTTTCTTTTATTTTTTTAATGTATACTCAAACCTCTCAACCAATTCCAAATCACATTAATTGTAAATGACATGTCTAAATCAGAAACATGATGTACCCCTTGATTTGAGTTTTCCTAATGAAAATAATCTCAAAATATTAACTCCGGACCAAATATATATATAATCTCTGTATGAGATTAATTTAGTAATAAATTCTAGAATTTAATTAAAATTCTAAACAAATAAATTTTGTGTTTAAAGTCATTTTATTTTTTAAAAAAAGGGAAGTCCAGTGTGATGCCTCTATCAGATTCCCTAATGTTGGGATTCCATAATTTTCTCTGCTGACAGAGTGTATGAGATCGAGGTATGCCAAATTTTGGGTTGTGTATCAAATACCATAGTGTACCGGCTTCTAAAATATCAGTTATTAACTATTATCAGCTTTTTCCCAAGCCTCACATTGCTCTTTGTGACCAAAAGAAACTATTTAATTCATTACTATTATAAATTATTATAATTATAATTATGAACCTATTCCTCACCATGCTTTATTTGGGGAGAGACATGTTTTAAACTCCAGAGACTTATTAAAAATATAAATCAAATAGTATGGCTGGAAATTGACAAGAAACCTTACTCTGCAAATAATGCAGTTTGGGTACAGAACTACATGGAATTCATCTCAAGAGCCTTTCTTTTCCATAGCCATCTTCTAAACTCAATAATTGAACACTCTCTACATGAATTGACAATTGGGATATCTATTACAATCTGTGCAATCACTTCATTAATATGTTTAAAACTTACAGGAGACCCCTGTGGCCAAGTATTTTTTCATCTCAATATTTCTAGAAATAGTATTGGCAGCTTCTAGTGCTGATCTTCAAGAAAGGAAAATAATTAAGTAATAAAAAGAATCAGTAAAAATTACCAAAATAATCAGTAAAAATGAATGGAGGTAGAACCAGTCTACTGGACATTTTGTTCATTCAAAAGCAAATTTTCAATGAGTTAGCTAGATGGATTGGTATTGACTAGACAAAGATCCAGGAACTGGTTGGATTGAGGAACACATTAGCTATTTCTGCAGATATGAGTCAATTCAGCACCAATACAAAAATAAAATCAAAACTGCCAGACCAGTTGTGTGAAAATGGTGGAATATGCCCTGAGACCCAAGAGAAGGCTTTACCAGCTTTTTACCTAATTCATCAGATCATGGAGCATTTTCCCTTATAAGTCCTATTTCTCATTGCTACTGAGTAAATTCCTAATAAAATTTTACTTTAACCCAAGGAATTAAAAAGAAAAAAGACTGTATTCAAATTATTACAACAAAAATTAGACAAAGCATAGAGAAAAATCCTATTCCATTAAAGAATATTCTCTGATCAGTGTCACCAGGGAGCAGTACATTTCATTCACCCAATTCTTCTCTTTTCCTTGCTGTGAAGCCCAAATAAAATCACCATTAGACTGTATGGTGACCTCACTAGTCAACTCTTCTTTGACCATCTTTATATTTTTCTTGTTTGCTGAATTCCATATTAACAAAGTCTGCGTCACTTCTCCTGAAAATCCCATTGAATTTTTTTGAATTTATAATGTCATAATAAATATCAATGAGTGTTAAATGACTAAAATGTGGTTAAATGAAAACCACTTTTTATTAGAACTTCTTACAAAAAGAATGACTATTTTTAAAAACTCCCTGATTCTGTTTAGAATATAACTTATTCACACAAAAAAAGTTGCATTTCATAAGAAAATTACAGAAAAAAATATTTTTATATTCATCAAAATAGCCAAAACAAAAGTGACCGCAAAAAAGTTGTAAACTTGTGTCATGCCACTAAAATGCTAAAAACCATCTGTGGCTCCCATTGCCACCTAAAGAAATTCCAAGCCTCACATTTAGGGGTTCGCGTGACCTGCTCCCAGCCTTTCCGAACTGCTCTTCCAATTTTAGACACCCCATTCTACAACCAAGAGTGAGTATGAACTGTTTCTTGTTCTACTATGAACTTTTGCTTCTATGGTCCCCTCAGTTAGAATGCCTCTTACCCCTCCCCTCACCCCATATATCCACGAATTTAATCTGCTGTCCTCCAAGACTCGGTTAAAATGCCTTTTTGAAGTTCTTCCTGAAGTACTTTCTTATATTTATCACTTCTCTTCTTACATAATCAGTATTTTTATGCAATAATTTATGTTTCCCCACTTGGTGGTAAACCCTTTGAGGATCAAATCTCTGTCTAATGCATCTCGAATTCCCCGTGGAACTTACGCTGTCCTCAGTAGGGAGACAGACAATGGTGGTTGTTACCCCAAACACTACCAGTCCATCTTCCATGTTAGTTCTCAGAAGGGGGCCAATTTTATTTTTCTGAAAAGCAGGGCAGAGATGTATTTAGCAGTTTCTTTATGATGTTATTCACATGATACTTTACTCTGTATTGTATTTCCTTCTCAAGATAGACCTTTGAGTGGCAACAACAGATATAGTTACTCAGTCATACAGACGAGCAAAAATCGTGAGCCTTTTTAATGTCATGAAAAATTCGAACTGAGTTTTGTTGAGTCCAAGCCCAGGGCTGCCCCAGAATCTTATTCATTGTGTTTGAATTTCAATGATTGGCATCTAAACATTTTAATTGCTTTTGAATTTGTGCTTATAATAAAAAAATTTTATAAGGATATTTTGTAGCATATATAAAATATCCCAAGTCTGGAATTTTTCATTTTTCCAACAAGTATAGCAGGTACTCAGCACTGTATGAGCAATGTTCCTTTTAGAGCAAAGGGAAATTGAAGATGAAGAAGAATCTATAGAACATATACAATCTAACCCCTGCATTCTACGGACATATACAATCGAATACAAGTGCATTTGACTTAGTTTGTTTCTATTATACTTAAAAGATACAGTATTTGATAAGGAGACATAATAACCTAAAATCCACCTTCTTATTTAAGAGGAAAATGTGCCTCCAGAGGACATAGAGAAGGTTGCAAATCATGTTCTTAACATCCACCTGCCAATAACTTCACAAAATCTAACCCAGGAACTTGACAAAATATGGAAATTTATGCAACTGTGTGAGGCCTACAGGACAGATGAGGACAAGCTAAATAAAACAGCAGATGGAGTCCGAAAGGTTTTGGTGAAGGCAAAAGCAGCTGAGTAAGTACCAGTATTAATATTCTCATCTTGCTCTAACAGGCCAGCCACTAAAAGGCCATTTGAAAAATATTTGCCTAAGGAACTATAACATTCAAATGAGATTACCCTCCAATAATTTGGTACCTAAATTGAGGGCTAAGTTGTCTGTGGAGGGGCCCCCAGGAAGCTGGGAAATTGAGAGATAGTGTGCAAAGATGCCTGTTTCCCATTTTCCTTAAACTCAAAATGCCTTTCCAATGGTCTATTACCTCTTTGTACCAATATGAACGAATAAATGACATATACTAATTATATTACAGTATCTTAACAAGTGGTGAGAATATCAGAGTATTTTTCCCTTCTTGTTTACTTATATTTGGTACTTTCTAAATTTACAATAATAAGCAGTACTTTCAAAATCTATATTAAAAAATGACTTTAGTAAAAAATATGATGGCGAGGAATAGAAGAAATGAACACTAGTGCCCCAGGAATAATACAGGAGTAAAAAGATATACACAGTACAAAGAGTTAACTAATTCATGCTTCCTTCTGCCCTTGTTGACTTAGCCAAGCAAAAAGAAAAGCCATCTTGATGCTTTATGAGCATAGGGTGTTGTGGGTCAGGATGATAGGGTTGTTGGATAGTGGTTACATCATCAACATCCACCACCATTTTTGGATGCCCATCAGAGTCAAGACCTGAGCTGCCCTCTCTGTCTCATGATCCACTTACATAAATGAAATGTACCAGACTCAACTGTAAATCCAACTCCTTCCAGTTTTAATATTTAAAACTAGGAAAATTAAGTAACATCAGTACAATCACACAACTATTAAAAATGATGTAAATGAAGGATTTTTAACAACATGCAGATTCTTACAGTGTAATGCTAATGCTTTTAAAAATAAGGTAGCAGATTATACATGGAAGAGGATCTCAATCATGAAAAGAAAAAATTTTGTAAAACAAAATGCTAGAATATACCAGTACTTTAAAAGGTGGTAGGATTACTGGTAAATTTTTCCCTTGCTGATACTTTTCTTCTTCTTGGTTCCCTTCTCCTTCTCCTTCTCCTTCTTTTCTAAATGCATTATAATGAGTAGTACATTGAAAATCTAAAAGAAAAAAAAATGACTTCAGTAAAAAGATATGGTGCATGTGTATGGGGAGGGGGGGTGCTGTTTTAAGAAAGGAAGGCTCCTGAAAGCTACATGTAACTAGAGAAAGAAGCATAGAAAATGAAGGTGACATACTGTATGGTTCCAACTGTAGGCCAGTCCAGAAAAGGCAAAACTGAGGGGACAGTAAAAAAGATCAGTAGTTGCCAGGGGTCAAAGGGAAGGATGAAGAAATGGAACACAGAGGAGTTTTAAGACAGTGAAAATACTCTGTATGACACTATAATGATGGATACATGTCATTATACATTTGTCCAAACCCTTAGAATGTACACCAAGAATAAACCCTAAGATAAGCTATGAACATTGGGTGATTACGATATGCCAGTGCAGGTTTGTCAATTCTAATAAATGTGCCCTCTGGTGAGGCATATTGATAATGGGTGGAGGCGGGGAGATGTACCTGTGGGGGAAGGGGATATATGGGAACTCTGTACATTCCTTTCAATTTTGCTGTGCACCTAAACTGCTCTAAAGAAAGCATTTTTTTTTGTTTTTTTGTTTTTAAGAGACTTATGCCCACTGGGAGAAGAGGATAGGTTGGATGGGGAAGAGGGCATTTTGCAATTTAGCTGTTTTGGCTTTGAGCACAAACATTTCTAATTATGCCTCTGCAAAGATCTGTCTGATATTTATCTCACTTGGTACATTTTTCCGAAGGTGTATTTGAGCCCATAGATCTAAGTATCTGGTGAATGTTAACTTGAGGTGAGCTCATTTCTATAAAATCGCCTATCATTTGGAATGCTTGTGATTTTAACCTCTGACTGGGCCCCTGGGCAGCTGGAATGCTACTGAAGCTTTAAACCTGAATAAACACAGCCTAAAAATGCAAGGCCTTTAGTTCTTCTCTTTGCTCTCTGTGGAGCCTCTTGACCCTCAGCCCCACTCCAATAAGAATTTAGAAATTGTTGCTCAAGTTTGAGAAATTAGAGCACTAGAATTGGCTGAGGATAGTTTTTCTGTTCAAAACTTGGCAGTTATATTCCCAAACCTCTGTGCTTATAACAAATTAATACACAAGACCTGTGTCCTTGATTTCCATATCTGGTGAAATCTGTATGTGCACATGCATATGTATGTGTTTTTATTGGCATTTAATATGTCTGTTATTCAGAATGAAGACTTTAGCATTTTGCCTCACTTAAGAGTAATTTTAATTTACTTTATAAATAATTTGGTAAAGCTTTTGGTTGACTCCAATGAATTCACAAGTTGAAATAAATGAATAATTGCATATTTATCTAACCTGAAATATTAATATTTTACCTTAGAAAATCAGCAAATGTTCTATTAAATCTTAACAAAATATTGAATAAGTTGCAACAAGTTCAAATCACTCAAGAACGGGCAAATTCTACTATCACACAGCTGACTGCTGAGATAACAAAAATAAAAAAGAATATACTGCAGGTATTTCTCTTTTTTTCTTTGAAACTAACATGAAATAGATTTTGAGGGTCGAAACAACCCAGTTTTTCTGTATGCCAATGTCATGCTTGCCTTACCTGTCTGATGGGATTATTATTAGGATAAAATAAGATTATGGTAGCATTTATATAATATTTTATAGAGCTCTCCCAGCAACATTACGTTTCCTTGTTGACCAATCCTTGGGATAAAACAGGTGCTATTGCCAGCTTATCAGTAAGGAAACTAAGACTCAGGGAGGTTAAGTGACTTTTCCAAGGTCACACAGCTACTTAAAAGTAGATTTGAGGCTAGAGTTTATCCCTTCTGATACCAGGGAAAGTTATAGACTTTTTAAAGTTCACAAACCAAAGAAATGAAGTTAATTCTTGCCAGGTTTTTGTAACCAAATGTCCATAAAATCTCATCAGAGTATCCTACAACTGAAAAAAATATCTTATCCTAAAAAAAGTGTTCCATCCAGAGTTTGGAGGGAGCAAGGCCATGGTTTACCCATTGCAATTGATCAAGGAGAGGAATTCTGGCAATTGGGGCACAGGACAGGACCCAGTTCCAGGGTGTGTGAAGTCTCTTCCTCCAAGGCTCCATCGTCTATCACATCTCCTTCCTATCAGATTGCGAGTTACTCAATCTCAATTCTTCAGCTGTATTTTATAGATTTAAATACATATATGTTAAAAAGAAAAGCAAAAAGCAACTGAACAGGAAGAAGTGCACCAGGAAATCAGAGGATTGGATATAAAGAGGTAGCATATATAGGGTGGCAAAAGAATTAAGAAGGCCTCCAGATTTTCCTCCTTTTAGGCATGTTCTCTAGAACAGGAGCTGACAAAATATAGCCCTGGGGCCAAATGGGTGTACCAGCTCTTTCCATATCAAAGTTTTATTGAAATATAGCCACATATTATCTGTGGCTATTTTTATGCTACAGTGGCACAGAATTGAATAATCACAGTATAGGCTTTATAGATTACAAAGTGTAAAATATTTACTATCCAGCCCTTTACAGAAAAAAATTTAAAGATTCCTGCTCTAGAAAAACTCTGACATATGCCCAAGGGCACAGAGACTTCTATTTCTAAAAGTATGGTGGACCACTACCCCAAGGAACCTTACTAGTAGAGAATAAAGAAAAGAAAGAAAGAAAGAAAGAAAGAGAGAGAGAGAGAGAGAGAGAGAGAGAGAGAGAGAGAGAGAGAGAGAAAGAAAGAAAGAAAGAAAGAAAGAAAGAAAGAAAGAAAGAAAGAAAGAAAGAAAGAAAGAAAGAAAGAAAGAAAGAAAGAGAAAGAAACTATAAATGTTAGCTAGGACATTTAAAAATTTTTAAATGCATAGCTGAATTAGTATCGAAGAGAGGAAATAGTATGAAGAGAGGAAATCCTCAGATGCCAAAAATGACAGGAAAGCATGAATCCAGAGAGGTAATTAAGCATGAACCTGACAGCAGGCAGAGGGCATCTGCTAATCTCTGGTATATTAGAGCTGTTGGTTTTAATGGTCACCATGTATCGTAGACAGAAAATAAAGCCCACACAAGTAGGAAATAAGACCCTGCATAGTGCTGGTACCCCAAAAAGGTAAAATTCTCAGTGAAATCTTAAATTATTATGCAGATATATCTATATCTGTATCTCTAAATCTATCTATCTATATCTATTGCTATCTATATCGAGAGAGAGAGAGAGAGAGAGAGAGAGAGAGAGAGAGAGAGAGAGAGAGAAACACCAGTAAAGACATTTGCCCCTGGGTGGAAGGGAAAGTCTTCACTAAGAATTGCTAAAGCTGAGCTGGCTCTCACAGGAGTTTGGGACTAGGATTCACACTATCGGGGTGGCCCCAACAACTCAAGCTAAAAATGTCATCTAAAGTGATCTTGGGGTGGTGGTGCCCTCAAATGCCTGACAGAGGCAAACAGAAAATCTCCTCCAAAGGAATGCACCTTAAAACCCAAGCCTCAAAGAATTCCCCCAAAACACATAAAGAAACAATTTCCTTAAACAAGAGAAATAGTAAATGCAACCAGATGTGGATATTACCATTACTGGATATAGAATACAAAAAAAGAACATTTATTATGTTTAAGGAAATCAAAGAAGGCGTGAAAGTATGACCAAAGAATAGGAGATAAGAGATAACAAATGACTGGTTAGATTTCAGAAATATTTAAATCAGACTTCTAAATATGACAGGTATAGTCATCGAAATAAAAAATAAGTATAACATGTTCGTTATTATTTGTAAGGGGGAAAAATAGAAGCCACCTTCATTAACTGGAAAATAGAAAAATAATTGGAAAATAAAAATCAAATAATGGTATATTTGTATACAGTCAAAAATAGGACCTAATGTATGTTGTTAGAAATATTGCATGGGATATAGTAAAAAGCATATGAAAGTACATGGAAAGACAAATATTAGTTTCAGGGTAGTGATTGCCTTTAGGAGGAAAGAGAGGAGGAGATAGGATGGGGAGTGGTATACCGAGGACCTTGGCTTACTGGCAATGTTTTGTACTCTTAAACTGGCTAGTGGGTACATGGATGTGTATCATATTTTTCTCTTAGACTCTTTAGTATGTCTGAAGTATTTTATTTTAACATTTTTTTTATAAATGGAACAGAAAAAGCAAAAGAATAATTTTGTTGCCCTTCATACCTAGCTTATTTTCTGAGGGGTAATTAAATCATTTATTTTCTCTTTTGTTTCTTGTTACATAAACAGACTTTCTCCTTTCTGATCTTTAAATCAACAACAGGCTGAAAATCAAGCCAAGGAGACTAAGAATGAGCTGAACTTAGCAAAGCAGCAGTCAGCACTGGAGGATGGACTTTCCCAGCTGCGGATCAAGCTGCAAAGGAATCAAGAGCAAGTCATCCATGCAGAAGCTCAGGCCGAATCGGCCAGACGCCAGGCCAGGAGCCTTGAGGAGGTCATTAGGCCTACCACTGCCACCAAGAGCAGACAAACAGTGCTTGTTCAAAGGCTAATACTTTAACCCCAGATTTTTGCGCCATTTATCAGGATTTCCTGTAGAGCTGGTCCATGCTCAGTAGTATGTCTGTAGGGATTCCGATACAGGAAGTCTTTTCTGCAGTGGAGGGCTGTCTTTGATGAAGGCAGGAGTCCTTTGGCCAAATCATGTTGGAGTATTTGCTCCCTAACTACTCTCTCTAGTATTCTTAGTGGTCTCCTGGTCAAATTTTTTCTGAAGGTCTAAACTTTTACAGTTTACATCACTGGTTTATTTTACATGTATTAGCCCTTTACTCTAATTAAATCACATAACATATAAAGAAAACAAGAAGTGAAAGTCACCTGCCAGAGAATAGATCAAGTTGCAAAAATCAGAGTGAGTTAATCAAACCATTGTGGAAAGTGGCCCATTAATTTAGGCTGCTGAAAGAACTTACCATCTCATTTTCTTAGCACGGTAGCATTAATATGGTAGCTTAAGCAAGAGAAAAATGTTAAGTTGTTTTTACCATTGGTCTATTTTCTTGTTTTTAATCCCTAATGTGCTGGGTAAATTTTCCACTGACTTGGGAGTTGAGAGCATTTTCCATGGAACAGAGATTGAGAAACTGCTTCCTGCCCACCCTCTTCCCACTTCCATATTCCATTCTTGTGTCTGACCCCTTTCTAACTCTAAGGGAGATCTTTCTACTAACACTTCTACTTCCCTTCCTGCCTCCCTTCTTACCTCATTTCTCTCTCACCTTTTTGCCAACCAAATAATGTATACCTTGCTGCTTCTAAGTTGTCACTGCTTACTCTGTCATGCATGCATTCTGCAGATGGAGCTGTTCAACCCAACTGAACCAAGATTTGTCAAGGGCAGAACTGGATCATTCTGTCCTCTGTATCTCTTACCTTAACATAGTTCAGGACAATCGGTGCCTCATAAATAGTTGCCTTAACATGAAATCATGATTGTTGTTTTGCAACAAGGAAGCTTTATTTTTAATTAACTAAAGCTGAGATTTTTTTTCAACCTGGGCAAATAGAAGCCCTTTTGAAAATATCAGGGTATATTATGGTTTCTCTTATTCCATTTATGAACAGGATCATGCAACATCATGCATATGTACATGCTTTATGAATATTTTTCCAATGACAGGAGTATTGCTCTGTTACAGAAGTTTGTTGAGCTACAAACTCAATATGCTATGCTTCAACATAAGACAAGTGCTACAGGACTGGCAAAGGAAATGTTAGGAAAAGTGAAACAGCTAAAAGATGCAGCAGAGAAATTAGCTGGAGATACAGAGGACAAAATAAGAAGAATAACAGGTATCTGTCCCTTTTTTCCAGCTTTAGTGAGGTATAACTGACAAATAGAATTGTATATATTTAAACTGTATAATAGCATGATCTACTAGACATATACATAGTGAAATGATTACCATGATTAAATTAATTAACACATCTATCACCTTACATAGTTACCTTTTTTATTTTTTGTGGTAAGAATACTTAAAATCTAATCACATATATAATACAATATTATTAACTACAGTCAGCACCATGCTGTACATTAGATGATTAGATTAGTACCTTAGAATTTATTCATCTCGTTATTGAAAGGTTGTACCTTTTGACGAACATCTCCCCATTTTCCCCATCCCCCAACCCCTGGCAGCCACCATTCCACTCCACTCTCTGTTTCTATGAGTTCAACTTTTTTTTTTTAGATTCTACATATGAGTGAAATAAGTGAGATAGTACAGTATTTGTCTTTCTCTGTCTAGCTTATTTCATTTAGCATAATGACCTTCAGTTTTATCTATGTTGCTGCAAATGGCAGAATTTCCTTCTTTTTTCATGGCTGAATTATACACACACACACACACACATATACATGTGTATATATATATATATATATATATATACGTGTGTGTGTTTATATATATATATATATATAATTTTTTTTATCCATTTATCCATTGACGGACTCAGATTATTTTCATGTCTTGTCTATTATGCATAATGCTGCAAAGAACATGGGAGTGCAGACATCTCTTCAAGATACAGTTTCCATTTCCTTTGGATATATACCCAGAAGTGGGATTGCTGGATTTTATAGTAGTTCTATCTATTCTTTTTCCCACTCCATTAATTTGACAATAACATCATAATATTCCACTTTCCTGATAGAATTTATATCATTTTCAATTGATCATTGACACAGTTTGACCACATATATATGAGTCCACTGAGGAAAGAGAAAAAATTGGGTTTGTGTTTTGGGGACTGCAAAGAAACAAGACTCTTGCACGATTTTACTTAAAAGGGCATCTAAAACAATGAGCATTTACTCTGCATTAATCAGAAGGAAATGATATTTACCTTTGATCACTTCGAAATGCCTTTTTCCTAACCCAATGGTTTTCAGCTAGGGGTAATTTTATCCTCTCCTCTGGATATGTGAAAACATTTCTGCTTGTCACAACTTGAGGGTACAACTAGCATCTAGTAGCTGGAGGCCAGGGATGTTGCTAAACATCCTGTAATGCACAAGACATGGCTGCCCGCCCACCACTCCCCCCATGACAAACAATTATTTTGCTCAAAGTATCAGGGGTACTGAAGTTGAAAAACCCTGCCCCAATCTGTGCTGCTTATTTTCTTGCCTTGTGTAAACAACTATTTCGGAGTCAGTGTGATCTAGACTCTGGGGTACTAGGTCATCTAGCATAGGTCTGTAGGTAGCAAACCAGAAAGAATCATATTCTGGACAAGGATTTTGATCAAAATGGAAATTCTGATGCATACGAAGTGTGCACACTTAGAATATGTACAATCAGAAAGTTCTTTGGGATTTCTATTTTCTACAACTGATACTCATGATTTTTCTCGGCAATCATCATGTCCTTAACTACTTACTTCTAAACCATCAAGAAATATCAAATGTCGAGTGGTCTAGTTCCACTTTGGTTGTATGTACTATTTCCCAAAATTTTAGACAATTATATTCATTTGTAATGTAAGTAATTCTCAAAGTTTTAAAATAACCAAAACTCCTCTCTTATAAATGTTTCTTTGTTATAAATGAGTCTCTGGCCTTGCAACCACTTATATCATCATTATGACATGAAAAAAATGAAAATGCACCATTAGTGTGGCCCAAAGTCAGGAAGGATACATACCAAACTTTTAACATTAGGTATCTCTGAAGAGAGGGAGAATGAAGAGGAAAACACACGTTTTACATTTATATAATTGTTTCAAAGTAGTGAGCTTGTGGGCATTTTTTTTTTCATTTTTAGCATTTTCATAATAATTTAAAAAATATATACTAGGAAAGATTTAAAATGACAAAGTATTTTTAACCCTATACCCCACTCCATAGACAATAACATGAAACTCAGTTTCTATTATTCCCAGACCCTGATCCTTACTATAAGAGCAAAAAGATGGGAGAATATTTTTTGTCTTACATTTTATGTCAGGATCCAAATTGTTTTCACTTATACCCAGAGACTAAAACTTTTACAGTTTTCAAAATTAGGTTGGAAGGGAAGTTTAAGTTAGGGGACTTTTCAAAGAAGTCTAAAAAAACACATTCTATTTTTCCTCTTTTCACATTAAGGCCATTTTCACAATTCAACAGGACAGGAAAAACAGTATTTAGTTTGGCCATCTTCCCAACTTTGCTGGACCACAAATATTGTGCTCTGTTCCCATCTGTTAGGAAGAGATGTCTGTGAGATTCTAGAAAGGAGCCTGACTTATCTTGGTTAGATCAAAGTTGAGAGAATGGAGAACGGGCCACAGTCTGCAGCCAGGGTCCCTCCACAGAGCTTGTCCATCAGGGTCCCAGCAAGAAACAGAAAGCATACTTGGATGTAATTCTGGATCATGCATTTATAAGCCTAGCTGTCTCAGTTATCTATTCAAGTAGCTACATTCATCTGATAGGTCAACTGGCAGGTCTGCCAAAGGCCAGGCTTGGCTGAGAGGCTGAACCTCTCTTCTCTATAAGGTATTTCATTCCAGGCTTCATTGCAACACAGTAGTTTCAGGGTTCCTCAAGAATGAGCACAGAAGCTTTGAGGCTCTTGAGGTCTTGCAGCATCATTTCTTCCACTTTCTATTGGTCAAAACAACTTGTAAAGCTGGTTTTGTGGGGAAAGGTAACTAGACTCTACTTCTTGATGGGAAGGAACTACCAAAACAGCGCAGGAGTTAAGAGAATCAATGAAGGGTGTGGGGGTTCTGGGTGATAGCTGCAGTGAGAAGCCATCAGGGTACCTGGGCCTGAAGGAGCAGAGAAAGCAGGAGTGTCAGTGCTATGAAGTAGACCCATGAATGCCGGAGCAGAGGGGAAAAGGCCACCAGGCAGGAGCTGGTGCTGAGAGATGTAAGGACTTCCAGAACCTGCTGTTCAACAGGAACAGAGTCCGCTAGCTCTTCCCACTATCTGATCACTTCTCAAACTGGGGAGTGGCCAAATATGAATGAAAGCTAGAGGTCAAGGGAGCCAGGTGACATTATCCAGGAAGGCTAGCTTTCCAGGACACAGAGGAATATACGGAACGTATCTGGTGGGGCAAGTGAAAAGTAAGCAGCGCAATCGTAATAACTTATGTGGTAGAAACACAGGAGTCTTTTTCTTTTCTTTTTTTTTTTCCGGAAATATATTTCCAATGCTGAATCCCCTTTTCAACCCTGAATGATCTATATTTGAAAGTTTCTAGTGACAAAATGCTCCTCATCTTCCATAGAAGCTCTTTAGTCTTTAAACACTAGAAAGTTCTTTATATTGACAAAATCTTCATGGAACTTTCACCTGCTAGTTTCTTTCTACTTCCTCAAGATAACCAAAAAAGCATATTTACTCTGCTTTTCTGGTCCTGAAATATTTGAAAATAGCTATAGTATATGCCCTGAATCTTCTTTCCTTTACATGAAACATTACCAGTTAATTCAATTTTTGTTCACAGGACAGTTCCAAATTTATTCACCATCTGGTTCCTTCCTCTAAACACATGCAACATGCTAGTTTGACAGTTACTCAGAATCAGCTGAGTATCCAGGTGTGATCTGACCAAGTGAAGTAGAACCTAAAACCAGGTTCTTTTCCAAAGGCCGCTCACACTGTTAACTATAGCTCTTTGTACCATCTCCATTCACCACCCTTTGGGCTCCTTCTTTGTGTTTAACATAATTCCCACATATTTGTTGATTGATAGATGGGTGAGTGGATGGATGGATGTTTAAAAGTGAAGCCAAGAAAGGTATTGCTTTGCTTTTACTATTCGAGGACTTCAATATTAGCAGAGGAGAATGAAATGAAAATATCAATCCTTTTTACTGAAAGATTGGGATGCCCTAAAATGAAGAACACATTTTAAAAAGTGAAGTTAAAATAGAAGGACTATACTTTTGGAAATATAGTACCTCAATAAATCCAATCAAAGCTTGTCATCTGTCTCTTTATTTCTAATCAATTCTAAATAGCTATAGACTCACATTGATAAATGCCTTTAAGTGTAGAATATTTTAGGCAAAAATATCAATTTCTCTGCTCTGATTTCTGTGAAAACCTTGAGAAGTCTGGTGGAAATAAATGTTTTATCTATTGATTCAAAGCATAAAACTCAATCTTTATTTAAGAGACACACAAATCTCTGTGTTGGGTATCACATGGGAATCCAGGAAGAATCTATCAATTGGAAATCTATTGTTTGCTTCATTTTCTTTTTTCAGATTTAGAAAAGAAGATCCAAGATTTGAATATAAGTAGACAAGAAAAAGCTCATCAACTGAAACAGTTGGAAGATCAAGTCATTGGCATTAAAAATGAAATTGATGAGCAAGAAAATAAATATGCAACCTGCTATACTTAGGCAGAGTTAAAGTACAAAAGCCTGTGCCTTCATTTCTGCCTTCTGATGAGCAAACCTGAGAGCTCTACTGAACTTGAAAAACGCAAATAGTCAGTCTCTTGTGCCTCGCCTTCCTGGAGCCCTCTCCTTGCTACAGATCTGCTCAGTGTGGCTGAGGCAGAACCAGGCCAAGGAAATGCCACTTTGCATGGAATAAAAAGGGAGAAGTAAAGAGATTGTCTCTGGTTGCAGAAACCTTTCCTCTCACCTTTTGTAACTTAAAAATAATTAGTTACATATGACAAGTACAAATCTAAATAAGTATACTATTTACTAATACTCATTTCAGTCAAGTGAACCTAAAATTAAATAAATTGTCAGAGGCTTGGGTGGGGGAGAATGAGGAGTTACTAACCAACTGGCATAAAGTTTCAGTTAAGTAAAATGAGTAAGTTCTAGAGTTCCACTATACATTATCTGCATAGTTAACAATAGGGTATTGTATACTTAGAAATGTTTTGAGGGTAACTCTCATATTAAATGTTCTTACAATAAAATAAAATTAAAACAAATAAATTTAAACAAATTAAATTAAAATGAATCAATCAATATCTCTAATGCTAGGGTGGAATATAGATGGTATATAATAGATTGTCCTATATTTTTATTTAGATTTGCTTTATCTGTAAAACTATTACTATATTCTAAATAAAATGTATACAATTCAAAATGTAACTTGTTTTTGTACCTACTTTTCTATTTATCCTCTCAACCAAAAGATTCTCTTTTCCCCAAATGGCACTGGAACAATATTCAAAAACTAAATATTGAACTACTTTTCATAATTTGTCTGCAAGCATTTCTGCTGTAAATATGCTACTTATTTTTAAAAGACCAGCAATTTTGTTATTATTGCTTAGTATAAAAGATCAGATTGTTTCATTTCAAATGGGTCTTTGATTTCACATTAACTTTTTTCACATGTATGATAAATAATAAAGCATATTAATTCTGTTTGTAGAAGCTATCCTTCAGAGAGCTTATTTTAAGGGAATTTGGTCTCACACTTTTGAATAAGAAATAATATATACCAACATCGATGTATGAAAGGGGAAAAGTAACTGGAGCCATTTCTATCAAGGACTGACTCATAAAAGATGGATTTAAAAATTCAACAGAGGGGCTTTAGAATTAGATATAAATATGAAATTTCTATTGATAGAAATTGATTTAATGTAGGTTATTAAGGAAAATTACAGCTCCCTGGAGATCCTGAGGAATAGAATGAAACTTTTCTACAGGAAGGACTACCCCCAGAAATCTCTTGAGATATATGATGATAATGCTCCACATACCCAGCACTTAGGGAAACTTACATCAAAGAATGGTGCACAATAGGAACCACAGTTAAAAAACCTAAGTTGTTTAATGTGGAGGGTGAAACATGCTCCAGCTTTCCCACCCGGATATTAATTTTTACCTTTGTATGAATGATAGCCTTAATTTTACAAGCATAGTTGTCTGTTTGCATCAGCAGCATTCAATTGCTCTATCTTTGCAGTGATCAGAGACTATAAGGTAACATTCCAGAGAGTGTGGAAAGGGTTAAAGGAGGAAGAATTTCTGTCTTCTGAGAGGTTGTTTAGTTCTAGAGAGACAGACAATTCTCCAGTCATGAAATCTTGAGAATCAAAGACTAGGGCAAGATAAACCCATCATCTCCATGGATCTCTGGGGACTGCAGTTCAACGAAGTTAGGAAATATGTGATGCACTTTGGAAAATTGCATTTAAGAAGTGGTTATGCTTTCTAAACTTTGGTGTTGAAAATAATAAGCATTGGTTATCTTTAAAAACAATGTGTATATATGAGAAATCTCATTCTTTAATAATGTCAGCTAGATCATCCTAACTTCTATTATTTACTGGCATCAATTGTTCAAGATTGTGATCAAGACAAAGAGTTAGTGAAATTGTATCTCTTATACATTGCCAATTTGACAATGTGTAGCAAGATCTTTTCTATGACCAACTGAACTTGTATGTTAAGAAAATCATCTTAAATATGGGGGAGGGGTGAGAGAAATTTTGTGAATAACTCATTGTAGCACTACTTATGTAAAAACTCAAAGAATCCAAATAACTAACAATAAAAAACAATTAAATATTATAATTTTACCAGTTTGAGTTCTTGATGGCAAACACTGAAAACTAGAGGTAGTTTATTAAGCAGGAAAGGAATTTACAGAAAGAATGTCTGATAGCACATAAAATTGAAGAAATGACTGGAGAAAAAGTAACCAAGGACAATTATGCATCTGTGAGTATATTCAAGATCACACTTCAGTAACACTCAGGTTAGGCTGCTAATGATGGCTTTCCTGGACACTCTCCACCATCCCATTAACTTCTGTCTCTGCATGGCTCAGCCCTCTCATGGCTCAGCATCCTTGGTAGAAGTAACCTTCCAATTGGCTGAGCCTCTTTGTGTGTCCTGTCTGCCAGGGAGTGAGATGAGAGAATATCTGCCCTCTTCGGCTTTGGTAGTGGGAAGGGAATTTTGCCTTCACCTATCTTTGGAATCTTCCAAATGAAGAATTTGATGCCAGGCATCAAAAAATTATAAATTTCCATTATTGTTCAACTCTTTCTTTCCATTTAATATCATAATACATTCTTTATCACATTTTTTCTTCTAAAACAAAAACAAATGTTTTCATCAAACATAATGTTGCATTCATTCACTCACTAGGTGACCCATCACTCACTAGGTACACCGGCACTATGGCTATGGTCTCCAGCTACATTCTGTTCCTTTTCCACTTCTGTGACAATTCTGTCTTGAAGTACTGTAACTTGTAAAGAAAATGAAAGAGTTTACCACCAACATCCACCAAGTATAGAATAGTGGGAGAAAGAAGAGGGATAAAAAGGAAATTAAATATGTTTTATATTTTATAATAAAAACATAAGTTCATACAAAACATTGCATATTGAGAAACACAGATTGAGGTTGACTTCATTTCTGTAACTTCAAGAGGCTATAGTTGGGATCATAAACCCCAGATACTCTTTACTATATATTCCATATTCTGTCCGCCTTTAGCAAGTATCTGTCAGGCAGAGTGACTCAAATCATCCCTCCTGAGAATTCTAAGCCTTGGAAGGTCCTTCCTGTGTAGGGGTAGAGTGCTCTTACATTGCATTTTACCTCTGGATGTGACAGGACTAGATTGACTAGATCTGCCACTGTGGACCCCCAGACTTATTTCTCTTTAAAAGTCAATATAGTTACTCCAGTCAAAATAATAATTCTCCCTTTTTGGCCTGTTTATCCTTTAGCATGAGAAAACTAAAATAGCTGGGTAATGGTATATATTCCAATTTAGGGGAACACTGTTGCATCATCTAGTAAAATCATACTTTCTTAGAGACCAGAGCCTAAAGTCATAGGTACAGGAAGTAAAATACTACCTGTGAGTCATTTGGATATAATTGTGAGTAGTGTCACCTATATATCTATTCTTGATTTTAGATTCATGTACTCTGCCCTTAAGATGCTCCATCAGCTTTCATGGTAGAATGGCTTTTCCTATCATCTCAGAAAGATAATTTGATGTGAGTAGCTAAATTAATTAATTAATTAATTAAAATATATAAGGCATCTATACAACATAATTGTTGACTGTTAATATGATTAAAAGGTACATTTTAATTCTTCATGTAAGATATTTACATACATCAACATGCACACATTTTCTTCGCCTCTGTTGTAATTATTCTATTAGTTTCTTAAATTTGAGTTGCGTGAACACTACATCTAGCCAATACTGGGCAATCTATTGAAGTGTATGAGACACCAACATAGAGATGTCTAGACTAAATTCTGAGTTTCTCAGGGCAGAAGTTAAATGAAAGGCAGGAGTTAAAGAGCCAATGTTGGGACCGAGAGTAGGGACCAGGCCTGTGGAGACCAAGACTAGAAAGATTCAATATTTAAGGCAGGCAGACAGGATCTAAGATACCTAATGTAGAAGGTAAAGCAAGACAGTGGGCAGTAGACTGAGTAGGTTACCAATGATATGGGTGGGCCAGTAAACATGAGGAAACTCTGTTACTAGAGGCCAGGAAAAAACACTTGCAACCCAGCCAGTCACATCAGAAAATCATTATGAAGATCAGAAAACAAGTGACTATGAGGTAGCCAGTATGATCCATTAAGAAAACAATTCTGTCTTCTCCTAAATTAGAAACCAACGCCAGGTAAAGGGCAGCTCAGAACCAGTAGGTGAGTCCAGTTAGCCAGTCACCAAGGGGCAAAATGAAGTGAAGGAAACCTGAAAGTAGATCCTAATAAAGACAAATGAGCCCAATGGGGCACAGGCTAGAAATTGCTGTCATATCCATTCTCCCTCTTCTTTCTTTTGCCAACAGAACTCTTCCATATTTTAACCAGGCACAAGGCTGCCTACTTAGAGAGACTATATTTCTCAACCTCCCTGGCAGTTTCAGTGTGACCATGTAACTAAATTCTGGCCAACAGGATGTTAGTGAGAATGTCTTGTCTAACTTCAAGGGCACAACCTTAAAAGGAATCTGTTCGCCCTCTGTGGTAGGCAGAAAAATGGCCCCAAAAGATGTGCATGTCTTAATCTTAGTAATCTGTATGTTATATTATATGGCAAAGGAAAATGAAAGTTACAGATGGAATTTAGGTACTAATAAGCTAACCTCTAGATGAGGGTGATTAGCCTGGATTATCCAGGTGGGCCCAATGTAATCATAAGGTTCTTAAAAGTTGAAAAAAGAGGCTGAAACAAGTCAGAGAGACATCAGCATGAGGCTTTGAAGATAGAGAGGACCGTAAAATAACATACCAACCACTTCCCCCTCTCCTAAATTAGCGCAGAATGTGGTAAGCCAGCTATAACCATGTAGATGACAATAATACTGGTGAAACAGAAGACACTTAGGTCTCTGGTTGACTGTACCATTAGGGTCCCAGCATGAGCAGGGATGGTTTACTTAATGGACTCTTTACAAAGATGTGGACAGGGTGGAGGAAAGCCATAAAGAACAGTGTAGCATCCCAGAGCCAGTACTGGACAGGGAATCATCACCACTCTTAAACAGGGGCAACTACAAATTAAAGACAGACTATCTAGGCAGCCAACTTAACAGGAGCAATAATCTCTTGTCAAGGGAGGCAGCCAGCTGTGACAAGCCTACATAAACACCTTGATATCACTCTCCTCTTTTGTCCAGTCTCTTGTTAGTGCTTCCCGTTTGCTAAACCAAAGAACCAGGCTGACGTTCCCATGTAAATCAGCCTCCTGAGGCATAGAAGAGGGGCAAGTTGATCTGGAGATGCACAATGGCCTTGTGGATTAAAGCCATTTGTGCCTGACTGCCCTGGACTACCTGGTCCAGGCAGTCCTCAGACCATACCTAAATTAAAATATTTTCAAACATAACATAAAAACAGATTACCATATGGTTCAGCCCCTCTAAAAATGTAATCGAGAACAACTAAAACCTTTAGCTCAATATTTAGAGGGGGAAAATGTCAAAAGGAAATAGAATACATACATATGACAATACTCCTTTTCCCCATTTCTCCCATTCTCAAGAATAGGCTCTATAGCAGCTGTTGAAAATCCTCTCCTCTCTCTGTAAACTCCTCCCCACTAAACATTCCCCCAAACCAAGAAGTTGCCCTCACACAACTCTTCATTCTCTGGGGCTCCCTTTTTTCCCTCTGAAATATAGTCTCTTCCCTTTGCACTCAGTCACTATCACTTTTTCCTGCCCTGTATGTTTGTTTACAAGATTTGTTGATATTTTCCAAATCATGTGGCCATAATCAGGGTGAGCCATTCCCAAATGAAGGTCATGGCCTCACAGACAGGCAACAGCTATACTTGCCAAACTGCAGGAGAGGATTGCCTTTTCATTCAATTAGGCTTTGTCTAGAAAAATGTGATTGTATTAAGTGGCTAAGCATAAAACATTAAAGGAAACATTTAAAAACAAATAAGGGTTTATGTGTTTATATATAGTTAAGATTTATGCAAAATTTATATAAATGCAATTTTGATTTTTAGGTTTCTGAGTAATCTTTAATCAAACTCTTCTGTGTGCAAACCCCAGCACACACATACCCACTTAGTTTAATCAAACTCTTCTGTGTGGAAACCCCAGCACATACATACCCACTCTTCTTCCCACTCCTCACGAAAAAACAAACTAGGAACATTTTTTTCATTCATTTTATGCTTCTAACTAAAAGATCTTTCCCAGCCCTGATTCTGGTGCTTCAGAAAAGTGAAGAATTTAAAAACTTTAGTCAAAGAGTTCTCATAGGATTTTTCCATTATAAGCTTTAGGGCTTTTAGCAACTGAGCTACCCACTTAACAACCTACAAAATGGCAGTCCCATGTCTTTTCATGTTTCCTGCCCTTAGCCCTCCGTTTCTTCTGTCTGGTGAGAGAGTAAAAAAAGCTGCCCCACACCAACATAAATCAGCCAAAGCAGGACTTTTATGAACACCTGCTCATCCATCAGCACCTAGCTCCTCTTCTGGGGCATGACTTGAACCTACATATGATTTTTAGCTTTACTCCTTAAATGCTATGAGTGGCTATTCTAGAAGACTTATACTGTCCTACCAACCTGCCTCTAATTCCATCTGCCAACTAGATGTATTCGTTAGACAAAACAAGCTTATTACATTCTATATCAAACATATTAATCAGAATGTACAGGGGTTTTGAACAGAAATGTAGTGTTTTCTTTATGTTCATAAAAATTCTATGACTTTTAAGTCAAGTGTTTGATTCCTAGTGATATCCAACATAGCTCCACACACCACCATAGTTCTCTTTAATGACAAAATCCAAAGGCTAGGGAATAGGTGGCTGGCTGCATTTTCTTATATTTACTAGGTGATCATAGATTACGTACACTGTGTTTCAAATTGCTCTTTAGTCATCCCATAATGGAACCAAACGTTAAAATCTAATCTTTAGTACTGGTGCTTCCTTGCAGTGAAGACTTTGAAATATTTAGCCCATAAATGTTCACAGTAAGAAACATTAAAATCTATCTGTGGAAGATACTATCCCTGATGAGAAGAGATATAGGATGACTATGTCAGAAAAGTACTAGATATAGCTGAGCAAACTTTTAGAGACATTAAATGCAGGCATCTCAGGAGCTCTCACACATGATATGCTCCTTCCTCATACAGGGAAAAGGTTTAAGCAATCCAGAATGCAAGATATTTAATAAATTCCCTAGTCCTGATCCCTCATTTTCTGAAGAGTACTGAGATTAACTTAGCCAGGGTCACACAGTTAAACTATCAGAAATACCAAGGCAAGTGTGATAGAAAATATATCCTGTGATAATACTCATTCTATTGTGCCCTTTCCTTTGAGACAATTTGTACATAAAGAACACAAACATTGTCAACATTACACCATGCTTTATTCAAAGTATAGCAAATAGTTATGTTTCAAAAAAGACTTCTGGTTAGAATTATACCAGTTGTAGACAAATACATTCTCTTTATTAAAAGTTAAAATTACAAATAAGGCAGGAGTTCCCTTTAACCTCCATCTCAAACACAATCCCTTAAAGAACCCACAATCTTCCCTTAAAGTATGTATTCCACTTGCTATGGCTCCTTCTAGAATTTTATCATTATCTAATCATGTGTGTGAGAGTGTATAAATGTGTGTATACGTTTGTAGAAAGAGAAAACTGTAATGTTCTTCCTTCATCTTAGACTTTAATCCTTATTGATATTTACCAATAGTGTGTGTGTGTGTGTGTGTGTGTGTGTGTACACACACACATTGGTCTCTAAATGTAGAATATATACCATTAGTCCACAGTAGTACTTGGCACATAGGAAGTGCTCAAGAGCATTAAAGAATGAGAGAGGCTGCTCTTAAGGCTTAAGGTACTAATTGGGTAGATAGGTGGAGTTTCAAAGGTTAACCAAATAGTGGTGATTATCACCACTGAGTATAGACAACCAAATTCTCAGCTCCATGTTCCATGATTTCTAAATAGGATTACCAAGAAATCATTTAGTCCTAGAGTTTAATAGCAGCATTTCATTAGCCATCTTGAAAAGACCAAACACATCCTATAAATTCTTTGTCTGGCAAAGAGCCCAATATGTGAAACAACACCTGATCCTGAAGTGAGACCTAGTGCTGACATATTTCTGGTGTGATAAAACACAGCACTGGGCTCTGGATGGGCTGGCCTTCATAAGCCTGATTAGCAGCTTTGGCAGCAGCAAGTGCAACAGCTATGGTGAAAGAAATGCTCCCTTTCTAGAAGAGCAGACTATTCTTTCAGAGGAACTTCTATTGTAGAATTAATTCTTCTAGAAGGCCAAAGGCCTAATGGTTGGGGGAGATGAAGCAGAACTGCCGCTATTTGAGAGGGGATGACTTTAATCAGCCTTTTCATCACTTCTGAAATGTGCTCAAAGATCCCATCTTCCCAGGGTAAAAATTGGATTGAGAATTAGGATCCACTCCCAGTACAAGCTATAAATAGTAGTGGAGCATTTAACTTGTCCCTTAAATCCAGTTTCCTGGATCACCTCAGGTAATAATTAATAACTCAGAACTATGAGATAGGTTTGCAGCAAGAGAGTAGATTAGACAATCACTTCAAGCCTCTTGTATAAGAATATTGCCTAGGTTCAAAATATAGGTCAAATAAGAAATGCTTTATCAATCAGTAAACATATTCCAGAGACCTACTATGCACCAGGCATGGGGATAGGAACTCATGGGGAGATGTGTCAGGATTTCATGGGCTCACTGGGAGCTGAACTTGACCTTTCAAATGGAAAAAGAATCTAAATGAAAAAAAGCAAAGGAGGATTTTTAAAAATTAAGATATTAGAATACAGAAAATCCCCTTTTCTTCCTTTGGCTATTACTGACTTTCAGCATCCTGACAAAGCTGAGGGAAGTAACACCATCAGCTGAAGTAAAACTTCTAAAATCATCTTTAAAATACAATTTTAGGTGGGTTGTTATGAGAGATGAACTAAATTTAATGAAGAAATGTTTTTCTAAAACTTAACTATCAACCACTGACTGTTAGCTGCCTACTCAACATGACAGTCATTTCAATGAACATTTTTAAAACAAAAAGCAGTCTTAACATACCTCAAATTCTAGATGACAATGTATTTTGTCCAAGTATATAGCCTAGATCAAAAAAGAACACATTTCATTATCTGTGAACTGGAAAACATTTGTGTTTTTAAAATTCTTACTGCCCTTCTTTAGCTTGGGCACTCATGAAGGAAAGTGAAGATATGATACACCAGAAAATGGAACTTGGGTTCATGACTAACATTTAAGTCTTAAGGTATTTAATTGACTACATTTACGTTAATCCTGCTATGACTCCGATAAAATGTTTGAAGAGATTTCCTAAAGCTCTCTAGCCTTCTTCAGACATTAATCTCCCTCGTACTCATTTTTAAAGTGCCAGTTTAGCAACCAGATACTAAAATCCATAAACAAAGAATAAATAGTGAACGGAAAAAATTTGTCCCATTTAGTGTTAAATATAAATTAGAAAATTAAAAAAAAATGGTTTGGAATTCATGGGCATAGATGGGTAGAAAGTGCCACCCTATCTCATGTTACCTCTACGGTACCACCTTGCCACCTTTTGGGGAGGTGAAATGTAATGGGTATGAAAGCTCATAGAATGCCTGTAAAGAGCATGGATGAAGCCTTCTTGCATCTATTTTAGCAGCTATCTTAAAATGCTAAAATATAGATTTGGGTATGCTCTCACATGATATTTCTTTTGAGATATTTAAGAATAGACAGATGATTTTTTTAAAAGACAATGTTGATAAAGACCTGTCTGAAGTAGCCAGGATAAACTAGGTTACATTGCAGTTTAAAACAAAAAACCTCCTAATCTCAGGCTAAAAATAACAAAGATTTATAACTCTTTCATGCTGGATATCCAGAAAAATTAATTGGCTAAGGTAATATAGGGTCATTTCAGGCATAGCTAGATCAAGATACCCCAAGGTGGTCCTTAAGGATCTGCCCTACTGCTACTCTCAGTTCTGCTTTCCTCTGTGTTGGCCCCAGTCTCAAGATGCCTCCACCAATTCCGGGCTGGCATCCATATTAACTCCAAGTCTAAGAAGAAAGAGAAATTTTCTTTTCTTTCATGAAAATTCCAGTAACTTCCACAGAAGTCCCAGAAAGTCACCTAACTGGAAAAGCTGACTTACATACCCATCCCTGAACCAACTACTGGGAAGAGGGAGATGGAAGTGCACTGATTAGCCTAGAGCCCATGGGAAGATTAGCCCTATCTGAATTACGTGGGTTGACAATGTGAAAGGATTAATCTCCTAAAAAAAAAAAAAAAAAAAAAAGCCTAGGCCCTGTTACCAGATGAAGGAACGTTAATGCAAGCCCAAACAGCAGTTTCCATTGTATGGTCCGAAATCGTGCCATGACTCCCCCCCTGCCTGATGGATTCTATATTATTGAGAGTGACAGTAATGACCCCTATGCATTCCCTTAACACTTATTAGGAAGGGTTATTCAATTTGAGTTATTCGTCCAACAAGTAGATATTGAATGTGTCTGCCACCTAATGGGAATATGAATTCTGATAAAATATAATCCTTGCCCTCAAATAGCTCTTGGGGGCAAGGATATTTAATACAAAATTACGAATTACTGTCTTACATATTATAAAAGGTTTGTAGAAAGTGTTGTATAACATTTTTTCTGAATTTTACTGGTCATTGAACTTTTCTAGATCAATTCTGAACTTGCAAAATACACTTAAATCTAATTTTCAAAACAACAAAAATCTACTTCTTGTCATGAGAATGATGTTATCTAAGTAGCCAGGTTTTAAGACCTAAAGATCAAAGTCTAGAATGTAACATCCTCGCTTCACTGTCAATGCAGTATTTAAAATGACATGCATAATCCCAGACAAGAAAAAGCTGAAGGAGTTCACCACCACCAAACCAGTATTACAAGAAATATTAAAGGGACTTCTTTAAGAAGAAAAAAATTAAAAAATATGAATAAAAAGATGACGAGAACTACATAGATATCAAATATTACTTTAAATGTAAGTGGATCAAATGCTCAAAGACACAGGGTGACTGAATGGATAAGAGAGACAAGACCATCACATACACTGCCTACAAGAGACTCGCTTCAGATCAAAGACACAGACTGAAAGTAATGGAAAAATATTTCATGAAAGTGGAAATTTAAAAAACTGGGGTAGCAATACTTATACCAGACGAAATAGACTTTAAAACAAAGGTTATGAGGAAACAAAGAAGGATCCAGTAATCCTACTTCTGGGTACTTATACAAAGAAACCCAAAACACTAATTTGAAAAGACGTGTACATCTGTATGTTTATTGCATTATTTATAGTAGCTAAGACATGGAAGCAACCTAAGTGTCCATCAATGGATGAATGGATAAAGAAGAGGTGGTCCATATATGCAATGGAATATTACTCAGCTATAAAAAGAATGAAATACTGTTATCTACAACAACATAAATGGACCTACAGGGAATTATGTTAAGTAAAATAAGAGAAAGACAAATACTATGTGGTTTCACTTACATGTGGAATCTAAAAAACAAACGAATAAACAGAAACAAACTTATAGAGAACATTTTGATGGTTGCCAGATAAAAGGGTGTTGGGGAGGTGGGTGAAAAAGGGGAGGGGATTAGAGAATATAAATTGGTAGTTACAAAATAGTCATGGAGATATAAAATATAGCATGGGATATGTAGTTAATAATGTAACAAGTGTGTATGGTGCCTGATAGGTACTAGATTTATCAGGGGATCACTTCGTAAGTTAATAAGCATCTAATCACCATGTTGTACACCTGAAACTAATATAATGTATATCAACTATAATTGAAAAATAAAAAGATTACTGAAAAAATAAATCATTAAAAAATTCAAAAATGAGACACATAAGTAGCATTCCAAGACTGTGTAAAGGTGATCTTGAAAGCAGTTCTTTTTTTTTTTTTCCAAACAAAATGATAAATGCCTTAGGGAGATAACTGTTACACATTCTTTGAGACAGAACAGCCAACAATTTGCAATCTCATTGGCCATTCAAAATGCTATAGAACTCTCAATTAGGCTCCTTATAAAGAAGCAGGTAGTCCCAGGTAATTATAAGTGTGGGAGGAGAGTCCTGTCAGCATGAGTAAAGCCTCAGTGGGATTTACTAACAAAAGTGATTGATTCCTCCTAAACTTGTAACATCTTTAGAAATTAGAAGAAGTTATATGAAATATGATAGCAAAGAAAAATTTGTCCATGAGTGAAATTTGGAAGTATTCCTAAAATGAACTCTAGTCTGTTGATGATGTTTCTTTATCTCCTCAACTAGAAATTTATGTTAGGTAAAAAGTGGACATTTAAGAAAATTTTTAAAACGTGGAGAATAGCCTTTATTTACTTTCATTTAAGAAACATTAATGAGTACCTACAGTGTGCCTCATATCACATCAGGCAATGTTTATGCACAAATGAATGTTTCACAGTACCTGTCTCACATTCTAATGGTGGAGATAAGAGCATAAACAGTTACAGTCTTATGTCATTTATGTTGTAACGGGCTTTTACAAGGTGCTAGTAGAAGGGGTTGGAGTGGAGAAAAGGAGGAGAGCATCATACTTAAGTGGAGGCTTCAAAGGTGCACTGTAGTTTTACTATGTTGATGACATCAAGAAGGGTCCCTGTAGCAGAGAGAAAGAAATGAAGGTATAAAAAGCATGTCACACATATGGGGAACTTGAGGAAGCTCACATGGGCAGAGGGAAGCCATCAATAGCTTTTGAACAAAGGAGCAACATTATCAAAGTTGCATCTGAAAAATTCTTCTGGCAATGTTATGGAAGATTAGACTGAAGAAGGGAAGAGTCTGGAAGTAGGAATACCAGCCAGGGGGCTCCTGCAGGTTGTTTGAACCAGACATAAAGAGAGACAAAATTAAGCTAGGGCAATAAGATTAGAATGACGGGGGAATGGTTTTTAGTTGCTAGTAAAGCAGAAATGATAGGACCTGACGATAGGGTGAAAAGAGGAAAAGGAGATGGAAATGTCAGGCATGATTCCCAAGCTGGGCTGGCTTCAAAGGCATGTGATCTGCACAGTCTCCCAGGACTCCCTGCTCAGAAGGGTCCCAGGCTTGGTTTAATGCTCTGCTGCCATCTTGAAATCATTACTTTTTGAACAAGGGGTCCCACATGTTCAATTTCATTTTGTTCTGAGCCCTGCAAATCCTATAGCCAGTCCTGTCCCCAGGTTTGTCTTGAGCTAAGGGGTGGATCATAGTGACAATGATTGAAACTAGAAACAATACATTTTGTTCCACAAGGAGTGGGTGAACAGACGAGTTCAGTTTTGTAACATATGTCCTATGGGTCATCCTAGTAGGGATATTCGATAGGCTATTAGAAATTGAATGTAAATTCCAAGCAAGGTTCAAGCTGGACTTACAGGTGTGGGGAGTACCAAGGCCAAGGCAGTGGAAACACTGGGTGTGGATGAAAGTGTTTAGAGGAAAAAGAAGCTGGAGACAGAGCCTGTAGGAGCACCAACATTTAAGGGATTAGAGAAAAGAGAGAAATGGAAGAAGAGTCAGAGTGCTGAAGGAATATTTTGGAGGGAATTGTATCCTGGAAACCAAGGAAAAGGGAGTCTCAAAATTGATGGAATAAGCTTAATTAAAAAAAAAAATTAGGGAGTGACATGTGACACATATGCCACAGAAATCAAAAAGGAAAATGCCCATTGTATTTGGCCACTAGAGGGTTGGTGGTAATTACTGAGACCACTGGAACTGGAAGTCATATTATAAAAGGAGAAAGGAGAAAGCAGGACTAAACAGAAAGTAAGTGCAGTGTCATTTCAAAAACCTGAGCTATGAAGGTAAAGGGAGGAAAGGAGTAAGTAGAAGGCATATAGAATAAAGACAGGTTTTTGGTTTTTTTCACCTTAAGATGAGAGAATTGAACAGGTCTGTGTGTGAGAGCACATGCTTCCATGACAGATCATACAAAAGATAAATATGGGAATAGAAATAGACTAATTCAAAGACAGAGTGGGCAGAAGGTGTTATACACGCTCTCCTACATGTATACACACAACAACAATAAACCTCTAATTTTATTAGTAGTGTTTAGTTTACTAGTAAGTGAGGTGGTCAGGAAAGCAGGGGGCTTTAGAAGAATGTTGAAGGTTAGTAACTCTTGCCCTCTGGAGAGGACACTGATCTGGGACAGGTATAATTGCCACATAGCAGGGAGGCCTCCGCTGCTATGAGAGCAGAGGCCAGTCTCAGGAATGATGCTTGCAATTTGTATGGATGAAAAACTGTAATAAGCAACTCTGCCTCAGAGTATTAAAAATTTGACAAGAAGAAAAGGGATTTGCCTTTTAATAGTTTAAGCTCTGAAGACCCTCCACTGCAACATTAGACCTCACAACAGCACCTGCTTTCTCAGTGCTGTCAGGACCACCTAGCCAGCACTTAGGATCCTGAGCATCAGTCAGAGTCTGCAGCAGGGCAAGTGCCGATTTGGTGAATAATTAATGCATCACCAAGACCTGGGGCTCCTGCCTCCTGCAGCAGAAAGCATGTTTATAAACTCATAAAGCAGTTTACTCTATGGTCTAATGATTAAACTTTCCTGGGCCCTATTTCATTACAACTAAGTTAAAAACTGACCAACTGGCCACTTAAACTTCTCTGGAGTGATTAATTAGAAAACAAGCAAATTCTCCTGACTGGACTAACAACTAAGGACACTTCCCTGGTTCTGGGCACTTTTTCCCAGACCAGGACTCAAGAAAGCTCAAGCCTTGACTGTCCATTGCTAACGGGGTAGAATTGGGCTAATTCACAGGGTGGCAGAGTTTTGTAATCCGCCTCTCTTCCCTCTTCAACCCCCAGGAGAGGAGTGAGCTTATTTAACTAGGCGGGTCACTCACTGCCCATTTAAGACACTTCATTAGAGGTCTTCAATCTGGCTTCATCATTTGCATATTGTTCTATGGAGTTTCTCTCTAGAATTGCTGAGGTGGTGCTTGTGGAGATTGTGAGGAAGTGCCTCTCAGAAGAGACTTCCAGCTTCGTAACTGAGTCAACTCTGTCAAGGTGAAATGAGAAAGATGTCACTTAACAAAAGTGTCGTCTGAGAAATTATCTGAATTAGAGCCATCGTCTAGATTTATGTAAGAAGTAGACTTTTAAAACAGAATCAGATGGGTAATTCAATGCCTCTGCCACCTGGGCAGGCCCTGGATAAATATGTGCACAAAGGAAGCATAGTGAAGAGCAGTTTCCTTCCCTCGTATGAAGACATTATAGCTGTCGCGCCTAGCCAAAGCTCAGAGGTATTTAAGGGTTCGCTTCTTTCCCAGGAACAAGCCAGACAGGTCGACCCTCTTTTAAAAGGGTTAACTGAGTGCCTTCCCTGAATGTGCAATGCAAAAGTTTATGGCCCTAGGCACCTTTTCGTGACTCACTCCTCACAAATGTAAATTGCACGAGTGCGCGGGAGGTCCCTACTAGCCTCCGCACACCAGGCGTTCTGAACACCCTCCTCTAACAGCCCAAACGCAGGCCGACCCCCTAACCCGGGTCGGGACGCGCACCCGGTGGCAGCAGCGCGGCCACTCTCTGGGAACCAGAAGAGCCAAAACCCCGCAGAGCCTGAAGACACAAACTTAAAACAAAAGCTCCCCCGCATGGTGAGACCGAGACCTCACCCCCTCCTAACCAAGTTGTGGCCTCCTGCCGCCCGCCCCTTCGGCTCCAGCTCTCCGAATGCGCATGAGCAGGGGCACCTCCCTTGGTTCCTCCCAAGGCTAAACTTTCTAATTCCCTTCTTTGGCTCCGGGCTGCTGACTGCCGAGAGAGCGCTCGCACAGCTGGGTGAGCTGAACAAAGTGGCTTCCCGATTTTACCCCTCCCCACCCGCCCGCCCCTGTTTCCGTGGGAGCGGCAGGAAATGGAAGGGCCCCTCTTCTCTCTCCCTGAACATTTACCTTATTTTTTACCCCTTCACCTCTCCAGAAAGGAACACGGGAAAACAGGGCAGGCAGCTTGGTGATCTCTCTTGCTGTGTCCTCTCAGCTACAGGCACTGGACATGGGGCTGCTCCAGGTGTTCGCCTGCAGTATCTTAGGTAATTCCGAGGAAACGGTGTGTGTTGGGGTGGGGGTGGGGAGTATGGAGGAAGAAAACCCCAGTGCTGTTTGACCCAGGTTTGAGGGCGCCTGGGGGATTGGGAAAGGGACTAGGGTGAAAATTATGCCCTGGGATTGAATGCCAGCGCCCTCGGTGGCGGCTAAAGACCACGCGCGAAGATCGTCTCGGACCTGCATTCCGGGGACTCTGCGCCCACAGCTCGGGATCCCGCAGGCTCCCGCAACTGCCCGGCGGGACTTTGCACTTTCGCCCTGTTCATGCTGGGGCTCTCCACCCGGGGAGGCAGGCTCCCTGGGGTAGAGGGGCTCGCCGGGGAAGGCTCTCCGGAAGTCCATTTCCCTGGAAAGTGCCCGACCTGAGTGCAGGCTTCGTCCTGGGAACAGACTGGGGCCATGTGGATTTAATTAACCAGCGTTGTTTGCCCCCGGATGGCGCCAGAAACAGCTGGACCCGGAGCTCCCGTGGAATGGAGAAGCGTTGAAACTGCTCCAGAGCCCAAGGGACTGTTCTCTTCCCCCTTGCTTGGGAAAGCGAAGTCCCCCGCGAGCCCTGCCACCTCGCCCTCCCCTACCGCGATCTTTGCTCGTACACACACAGACTCACGTGCCCCACGATCACAAATTTCCTCGTGCATACACGCACTCACATCGAGGATGCACGTGCACGCGAGTTCACATACACACGCGCGCAGATGTGCGCCGTTTGGCCGCCTGCATCCCTGCATCCAGGTCCAGTCACATCGAGTAGCAGGTCTGCACATCTATCATTTGTGGCCGGAGCTGCTCCCCCGGAGCAAATCAGGGTGGGCGCGATGCTCTTGGCCGCTGGGCAAACCTGAGGTGGTGTCTGTGTTTCCAAATCCTCTTCTCCGCGTCCTTGCCTTTCCGGCCTTTCCCTCGCTCATCTCTCCATTATGTCTCTTTTTCTGTGCATTCTGCTTTCTTCTGAATCCACTCTGTCGCCGTTCCTGCTTGTTCCTTTTGCTCAGGCTCGCTCCTTATCTCCCCCAACCCCCAACCCCTGACGCTTCTGCAGCCCTGTTGAAAGCCGGAGTGCGCGCTCAGGAACCGGAGTTCAGCTACGGCTGCGCCGAAGGTAGCTGCTACCCAGCCACCGGCGACCTTCTCATCGGCCGAGCACAGAAGCTCTCGGTGACCTCGACGTGCGGGCTGCACACGCCAGAGCCTTACTGCATCGTCAGCCACCTTCAGGTGAGAGGGGCCGCGCGGGACAGCCCAGTTGGACGCTCTGCGAGCGCTTCCTCCAACCCAGACCCAAGGGTTAGGCGGGCCCAGGGGACTGCTATCCAGCTATCCAGATAGGAAATGCGGCCAGCCAGGGAGGCCCGGAATTAGGCTGGTAGCTCACCGTTTTGCCCATCTCAGTTTGCACAGTTGCATCCGCCGAACGTTTCCTGCTGACACCACTGCCGGCGGTATGGAAAGGCAGGGCTATAGACCGACCTGGCCCCTGCCCTGTGCCCTGACCCAGAGCTCTAAAAGCCATATGGCTGTGTGTGTGTGTGTGTGCGTGTGCGTGTGCGTGTGCGTGTGTGTGTGTGTGTATGTTTAATCACTCACCTTTGGAAACGTGTATAAAAAAGGCGTCCACACTCTTTTTTTCTATAGTGAGTAGTGATCTCGGGTTTTTTCCAAGTCTTTCATTTGGATGAAGAGTATTCCAGTGCTGACAGACACCTTGAAAAGTCATTCCAATCACTGAACCTGTTTTCCTCTCCTCATTTGGTGCTGTTTTCCCATCTACCCCTATTAGATATTAGGATCAGATGCTTTCTTATTCAGAATACTCTAGTTGTCATGGTACCATCATAGATGAGGACAGAAATGAAATTTCAGGATGTTATCTATTTCTAAAAATAGGACCAGATTTTATATTTCAGAAGTCACATTTTTACAAAGTCGAAATTAATTTTAAAAGAAAACACAAAGTGTAAACTGTCCCGAATCAGAATCCCTTTCCTTGATGTTTAAAAAGGAGACTGATATCTCTAAGGCAAGTGGAAGGTGTTAGTCTCACATGCTGGGCAAGTTCCAAGCCAATTCTAATTTTGGTCACATCACCTCACCCACTTCTATACTTGCCCTTCGGGAGTAGGACACGGTGTGATGTAGTTTGCACAACAGATTCCTTAACATGGATTCACTTTTAGGAGGAGAAAGAGAGCGCTTTCTGGAGACCTGATAATTAAGCCCAAGGAATGTGGTAAAGTGGTTTCCACTCATTTGCTTCCAGGTTTATGCAGCGATGTCTAGACTGCTTCCTCATGATTAGAAGGGAGGCTATAATTAAACTTTTTTTTGTTAAGTTCTGGTAATTGTTCTTCAATATTAGTTTCCTTGACTACAAGTTAATGAAGGCAGTTGTTATTACCTTTTCTAATATTAGCATGTGTATTTTACCTAAAATATATACTAACATTTACCTCAGAATCCAGGACATCCTGTAAATGAATCACCAGATTCTGAAACCAGTTTTGACCAGAATGAGAATTGGACTATTTGTGTTAAAAGCAAGTAGAGCCAGACTCTCTGGTTTACATGATTAGCCATGAAATTGTGGAGTGCTCTTCACAGATACCAGAGCCTAAAGAAAGGAACTGGGCATGCACTTTTCTCAGGCATTTAGTGAATGTAAAAAATGAGTCAGGAAGTTTACGTATTTTGTCCAGGGTCCCATTGCATCTGTGACTTCTGGTCTCTCTGTTTAGTACATCTTGCCAGACTCTAAATCCTTTTGGGAAGAAAGAGAAAACTGATAGCTAACTAAATAAATATAAGTGTAAAGGTCAGTTGATATTGTCCTCATAAGAATATTGCCTTTGTTTAAATGTTTATAAGATGTATATGGGTCTTTATAGATTTCAATTTTAGAATCATTTTCAAACTTAAGAATAGTTTGCATTTTGGAAAACTAGGAAGAAAGCAGAGCTCCATATGGAAAAGGTAACTACTAAGTTACGCTGTTTATTGTTTGTCATGATGAAATGCAAAGAGGGTTCTCTGAACCCTCCTGACCTACTGCCAGGGTGGCTGTGGCACCCATTTTAGGGAAAAGGAAGATGAGAAGAGAGAAGTTCAAAGCTACTCTAAAACCTAAGTATACCTTAATTTCAGTTCAGGACCATTTTGGCATTCTTTGAGTTGGTCCAGTGTATATAGTTCTGCCAACACAATAGAATGGCCCAGTACTCCTTCCTCAGATATTCTGAGCAGTCTGTAGCCTGCACACCACTACTGCTAATTCACCACTTTTACAGAGTAGACTCTAAGAAGTCTCTTAAAGCTTCTTAAATACCTCTGCCTAATACTTTGTTTCTACCTTATGTAGGTTTTAGAAAATCAGGCCAAATGAATTATTTTCTTCTTTTCAGTTTGCTTTATGTCAATAAAAATTCTCTAATGCCTCTTCTGCATTTTACTTTAGAGTAAACTTCTCTACTATTTATTGAGATTAAGGCTTAAGCCTAGAAATTGCATTTTGATTAAATTGATAGCTGATGGAAACAATGCCGTTTTTTTTTTTTTTTTTACTTTTGACCTTGAATTTGCAAAAAAGGAGGAATTTGCAGGAGAATTCCATACTCAGTAAGTTGAAAGGTATGTGATACGTCATTTAAATAATTTTGGCACATTCATTTTTCTTGAAGCCGGTAGGTTTGATTTTTGTTTTGCAGACTTGATTTTTGTTTTGGGGTATGTGAATGTGTGTGATTGTTTCCTAGACTCATGAAACTAACTTTGCTTTCAGGAAGACAAAAAGTGCTTCATATGCAATTCACAAGATCCTTATCATGAGACCCTCAATCCTGACAGTCATCTCATTGAAAATGTGGTCACTACATTTGCTCCAAACCGCCTTAAGATTTGGTGGCAATCTGAAAATGGTATGTGGTTGGTATGGGAACAAGTCTGTAGAGTGTGTTTGGTCACTTGGAAGGGGTTTATGGGCTCCTGAGTGTTTATAATTACTATTAGTTCCTTGATCTTGTAATCATGGCCTTTGACAGATAAACTGCCTGAAGCACTAACCTCTCTGGGTAAAATCTGATGCTTATTCCTGAAGTATACACTTTCTACAAGAAAGCAGTCTTTCATGCTAGACCAAAGTATTTCATAGTCTTCATTTTGAGGGATTTATTGAGGAGTATGTGGTAAGGCCCTAAACATAGCATCTCTCATTTTGCTCAACCCCAAATGAAAGGGCAGATTCAGCCCTCACCACTATCAATACCTTTCTTCTATCTAAAGAAAATTTAATAGTACTATTACTAAGCACTGGGCATGATTTTTCAAAGACTCTGTCAACATGGATATGACCCCAAGTCAGTTTCTCTAGTGAGTGTGTAAAGTCAATCCTTTGTCCCTTCTTTGCCTTTTGGGTTTTGGTTTAATAAATTCGTCGATGTGATTTCACTATTGCTATGAAACTAAGCCAAAATTAGTTTTGCATTTGCTTTAAATTTGAATGCTGAACTTTAGGGAATAAAGATAGAGTCATTGTGTTTGTTACTTAACAATGTGTCAGTAGATCTTTTAAAAAAAAAAAAATTATGAGAAAGGGCTCTCAGAAGTGAACCTAAGCCTGGCCATAGAAAGCATGAACCCTACTACATCTGCAGCCCTCCACGCCCTGAGAAGTTTTTGGAGATTCACAGTCATTCATCATTCTGTAAAGAAGAACTCCTTTAATAGAATTCCTCATCACTGACTATGAACTCCCACATGCTTTCTAGAAGACTGTTGGTTTCATTGGTTAGCTTTGGCACTCCATTGGTTACCAGCAGATTGAGATTGATCCTCAGAAAGCATCAGTTAGAGCCCTATTAATTTTTATAGGAAGATAGCTTGATTGATAGTTCAGCATGAAAGAAAAGCTTCTGTAAATCTATACCTGAATCACAAAGGACTTCTGAAATAGCATAAAACTTATTACAAATAGAACAGGAGCATTTCCTGACTGCTCACATTCTTCTAGTGAAATGAGAGGACAGAAGAAGGATGTCTCAGTGTGAGGATCGATAAGGTTCCCACTTCAGGTGATAGACAGTAAAATAGTTCATCACATGCTGTTGTTCTAAAGGAAAGGAGATACTTGCTTGCATCAGGAGTTTATAAATTTCTACAGCTTTTAATTTGTGTGGCAAGAGAGGCTAAGTGCCAGAAAGAAGAGGTTTTCAGTTAGAGGAGCTTGAGTTCTCTCACCCTATGACATAAGTTTAGATGAGATTAGACTGATGGACTAACTCAGACCTATTGTTACTGTCTCCTGTCATCTCTCTGTTGTCTGATAGTTCACAATTAAGGACTTTCTTCATAAATGTGATTTCATCCATTTTCTATGTGTTTTGTGCAAGTGGAGCTTTACATGGATGGCAGCATTAAATAATCAGTGCCTGAGCACAGCATTAGGCCTGGCATTTATATCTACTTCCAACTTACCCTTCATGATGATCTGTTCCTGGATCTGACAGGAATCACATATACTGTGGAATAATAATCTTGTTTTTCTCCATGGAATTTGCTTCTCATGTTAAAAAAAAACTATTGTGCTTTATCAGTTTATGAATCTAAAGTGGAATGTGCTTTAAGGACACACATTGCAGTGTATGTTTTTATGTTACAGAAGTGGTGCTAGTCTTGTTTGTACTTTACATTATTATCTTCATTTTGAGCAAATATTGCAGGATTTTAAAAGCCTAGATGAGGAGAGACACATATATAGTTGCTTAGCTAACATTTCACTTGAAAAAAAAAATGTTCAGAGTAGGTTTATGATATGGTTCTTTTTAGTAATTTAGGTAAAGTTAGTATGATTATAATATTTTTCTTTAACATTCCAACTAGCTCATCTGTTCCAGTGACCACTTCCTCTTCCTCATGCCACCCCCCCCCCCACCCGTCCCACCCCACCCCAATTGATTTGGCAGTTTTCCAGCAGGAGAGTTCATTTCAAAAGTTCTACTGATTTCCTGAAAATATGCCAACTGGTGACATAATTCATTCTCACTCATCCCTATTTTCCTGTATGTAAGACTTCTTTTGCTCTGGAAGATGGACCCTAAAAGCTCTCCGAAGCACAGGAAAGGTGGAAAGGTCTCTTTTACCAAACAGGCAGGCCCCAGGGCCCAAGAGATTGGGGCAGAGGTATTCTCTGCCTCTGAAATTCCAGTGGCTTTTTTTCCGTGTGTTAAGGCAGGTCTGATGGACCCTCAGTGCATGATGCAAAGGCTCATTTGTTTGTTCAGGCTCTCCCTGAAAGGCAAGATGTTAATATTTGTCTGGGCCAGTTTATTTTTTGGATTGGCTCTTTGTCTCTTTGGCATTGTTTCTCAGTTGTGGAAATGCATCCAACGACTTCCCCGACTTCCCCGACTTCCCCGTCAGGGTTGGGGTTTTCTAAATTGGAGCATAACCAGCATATGTGGTAGACTCTTATTTATTTTCCTTGCTGTGAATAGAAACAAAAAGGAGTATTTGTGTTTCTCCTAGAGAAGGATTATGTCTCTATGCTTCAGACAGTCAGTTGAACCCCTGCTGTGCACAGGAAGTGCTCCTTTTTTTCTTTCCCCTTGGAGAGCCTCTTGGCTTAGTGAGTTGGGAAGACGGTTCACTAAGTAAAGATGTCCTTGACAGCAGCTATAGGCACTCTGCCAGATGCCTTGTTCCAGTGGGCGGATTCAATATGTTGAGCCCCAGAAGGATTTATGAAGACTGGAGGATCCTTTTGATATGTGCTTTACCACCTAAATCAAGACAGAGGTTTATTGTCATTATCTTATCTGCAGCTTCAGCTTAAGATAGAAAGCAAAGAGGGTTTCTATGAGGAGCATAAAGATAACTTAAGAAAATAGTCTCAACTGTTTACAGATGTTTCTGTTTACCTTACTATTTCCTTTTTTATTTTTTAAAAATCTATAGGTGTGGAAAATGTAACCATCCAACTGGATTTGGAAGCAGAATTCCATTTTACTCATCTCATAATGACCTTCAAGGTAAGGAATCCATAAATTTCTCACAAATGACACGAGAACACTGTGTAATTCCCTAAAACTGATATCTGTTCTGAGTTGATATAAATGGGAACATAAATATTATTATTGCTCTTTTTAAAACATGGACTTGAATAATTACACTTAACAAACGCTCTTGTCTTCATGGCAATAAGTAGAGAAACCCACTATTCTAAGATAATTCAACAGTAAACTTTTAATGAGAAATCTTTTTATTTCCCCATGGACAGAGGCAGCTCTAACTCTCTCCCAAACCACCATAAAACATCTGGACAGTAAATCCCTAATCTCTTGGGTTGATGATTTAATGCTGAGTTTGGTAACTGAAAAGGAAGTATATTATCTTTAGTCTCCAAGGTTTTGCAAAATTTGTGGGAACAGTTTTATAGTTTCTTAAGAAATGAATGTAACTTCTTAAATGTGACTTCTCTCATCCTTTCTCTTTTAGAGATGTAAAATGACTCCAGGACTAGGGAATGTCTCCATACAAAGTCCCTTTGTTTTTCCTTAAGCAGCTGCCTGGGAATGACAGCCTTTATATAGCTTAGAGTACATGTTGGTGCACAAAAACCCCATAATTTACTTATTGCTTCTCAAATTAAAATCACTTGTGAATAGTTTTCAGTTGGAGTTGGGGGCCTTATCTATACCTTCTCAAGTTAGGAAAAGGTACCAGGGATAAATATACTGTTTGGGCAGGTAGCCATAAAAGTCTCACTTGCATCCTCTACTGAAGCCTGGGAGGCTGGGGCGACAGGTGGGCAGGGGTCAGAACTGATGGGGGGGGGGCGCTGGGCTGTTGGTTCCCAGGCCCGAGCTCTTCATCCCCTTGCCCCCACCTCCTCAGGAACCTGCTGTTGACTGCGAGAGTGGAATGTTTACTCTGTGGCACCTGATACTGAGAGGGACAGGAGGGCTTCTGCTAAACATACCTCTTGTCCCTTCATTGATCATATACTCAACCTGGCAGTTGGAATTAAAACTCAGCCATGCGTGAGGATGCTGCTTTCATGTTATGTGACACCTAAATATACTCGGTCATCTTTATTAATGTTGATGGTCTTATTTTTTTATTTTGGAAAGTACATCTATTTACATAAATGGATAGTTCTGAGTTTCTTTATATTTAAAGTCCTTTGGGTACATATTCTGTAGTTGAAACTTATTAAAGGGAATACAATGGGCTAAAGGTGAAATTCTGCACGAAAGTGCAGAAGGTCAAAAAGAGGAGGTGGTGACTGAACTGAGATGTGAAGATGGGTACAATGTGTCAGACTTTAGTTTGTGAGAAAGAACTCATCCTTCGAGTTCTAGCTTATGTATGAAAAGTAACCTCTATGGGGTTGGACAGACAGGTATGAACCTCCATTCTGCCCCTCACTGACATGTGTGACCAAAGCTTCGGCTTCCCCTGGGTAAAGTGGGAAGAATAATAACACCTATTTTATAGAGTTGTGTGACATTCCCCTCTGCTCTGGGAGTAGGGATAACCCTGCTACCTGGCCTATAGTGGGATGTGGTTGCTTTTTAATGTAATATTGCTTAGTAATTGCTCTACAAATATTTACCAATGAATAAGTGAATAAATGAATCAAATCATTTTCTGTTGGTACAAACTGCCTCAGGCATTATGGGACATTTTAAAGATAGTGGTTACTGCTCTCTGGGAGCTTCCAATCTTCCAGGGGAGAAACAACTATAGTATGTGACAGAATGCACTAATGCTGTGGCAGAAGTTCAGACAATGAACATTAACGCAAAGGAGGGTGAGATTAACTTTAGCCTGGAATATAAGAGAAAGCTTCATGAGGAGGGAACTGGGGCTGCACTTGACCTGGGCCTGGAAGAGTGAGCAGGATTTGAGTGGGAAGAGGTGGAAGGAAAGCCATTCTGGGCAGAGGAGACAGTCTGAGGTGGTGGGACCATTCAGGCAGGGTTTGTTCAGCACGTACAATGTAAGTTTGCCCTGAGCTTGGAGGTGAGTGGAGGAAAAGAAGTAAGATGATAAGCACCTTGATTCCTTCCTGGGGAGTGTAAACTTAATAAGAAATACGGAGCTGTTGCCTTGACGGAAATGAGACCTGTATTTCAGGGAGGGAGCTAAGAGGAAATGCAAAGGCGGGCCTGGGACAACACTGGACACTCTCGTTTGGTCAGTGTCAGTGGAGGGCTGGGTCAGTGCAGAGTCTGTTTGTGATTCTCTGGCAGGAGAAAGCTGCCTTCTGGAGCCCAGGTGTCCTGGAAGCATTACTTGGAGAGCTTTTTTCAGATCACATATATCCCCTTACCCCCTCCTACTGCTGCCTCTGATAATCATCACACAGAGAAGGAAGGAGTCTGTTTTCTAAGGAAGTCAGCTGGACCCCTTAGAATTAAAGGTTCAACCATAATTGAAGAAAGATTAGAAGCAGAACAGTGGGAGGAAGGGTAAGGAAAGCATTTGCCTATCAAAGGGATGTCCCATCTGAGTAACTAGGAGGGTGGTGATACCATTAAGAGTACTGAGGACAGGAAGGGGATGAGGATGAAGAATATGTGTTATTCTTTTCTGAGTTTGCCATGAAGATGGCTGATTGCTAAGTAGATTGGGTTTTCTTCGGCTAGCAAAATTCATTTCATATATACACAGTATGCTTTTGTATATAGCCAGATGTTTCCAAATTCATAGCTCCTTTATTTAGTGTAAATTCAGAGGCAACTGTGCAGTAATGTGAGGCCTGTAAAGGACGATGACTAAACAAAGAATGTGGAAAGGCTTGTGTTTTGTAGGTAAAATGTGTTATTCTGGTTTCCAGCAGTTTCTTAACTCCACAGGAAATTGGATAATTTATCAGTGGCCCTTTGGGACTAAGAAATTTCCAGAAGGGAGGGAGAAGGAAGCATAGCCAGGACTGGTTGCAAGGCTTTTCCTATCTGCTCCATTGTGACATAGACATCAGGCTAGTCTTTCCCAAAGCAATGCCACCCAGAACCCTGCTCGCCTGGGAAGTTTGCCCTGGTTCACTTAGTTATTGGGTCTTTCCTCCTTACTTTAAAATTCTTAGTCTAATACTCGAGTTAAATAAAGTATCATTTTCTTGTATTCCTGAACAAGTAAAAAAAATATCAACTGGATCAACTAGTAAGTGAATAAGTCAAAGAACCTGTCAAAATATGACCTTCCATATTCTTGCCCTTCTCTCCTTTAATCAGTGAAAAAGACCATTAGGATTATTAAGGAAGGTAAGAAAAGGTCTGAAATGTACTAGTTTTCACCATTAATTGTCATCCAAATTTCTGTCCAGCACTGGTTTTAGTTCAGAAATGTCTGTTCAGGTTCCGTTTGCTAAATCAGCTTAACTTTCTTGATCTTTTCCCCACTGTAACCCAATGTCCACTTCTCCAAATTCACTTAACCCTATTGATCGGTGTTGAAGCATTTGCTTACTTTTAGTGCTCCTTCTGCTTCATCTCTTTTCTTCAGATGACCCTGTCCACCACGCCCTCCTAAACCTCTGTCCTGCCTCAGTTCCCAGAATTCTTGTCTTTTTAGTCCTTCCTCTCTGACATCCACTTTCAGCCTTCTATTATGCCATTTTAGCCAGTGAGGCAGAAAGATAGGTCTGGTTTTAATTCAGCTTGGATTTGAATCTAAGTTCTACCAATAGCTAGCAAGTCATCTGATGTCTCTGAATCTGAATTTCCTCATCAGTACAACAAATGTGTTGTGAGGGTGTATTAGGTTTCCTAGTGCTCCCATAACAAAGTACCAAAGACTGGGTGGCTGTGACAATAGTCTGAGATTAAGATATCCTCAGAGTTGGCTTCTTCTGTGGCCTCTTTCTTTCCTTGACTTGTAAAAGCTGTCTTCTCCTTATGTCTTCACATGGTCTGCCCTCTGTACATGTCCGTATCCTAATTTCTTCTTATAAAGACACCAGTAACAATGTATTAAGGCCCACTCTAATGACCTAATTTTACCTTAATTATCCCTTTAAAGATCCTATTTCCAAATACAGTCATGTCTGAGGTTCTGGGGGTTAGTTCTTCAATATAAGAATTTGGGGAGAATACAATTCAGCCCATAATAAGATTAAATGAAATAATGTAATTAAAGTTCCTGGCATCACTCACTTTCCTTCTTTGTCTAGCCCTTCATTGATGCATTTTCTTGGAGCACCAACCTTTGCTGCCTTTTATTTTGCCCTTTGCTTTTTGGTGGGAAATTCTATATTTGAAGGCTTCATATATTGTACGTGTACGGTGACTCCCAAATCCGTGTTTCAAGCTCCATTCTTGCAGCTGTGTGCCTGACCATGTTTTCCAGTTGTTCAGTGGGCATCTCCATGTGGATGTCCCACACGTTACTAGTCCAAAACCAAATGCCTTCACATCGCTTCTGTGTCTTGGTTATTAACAGCACAGTCCCTCCAGCTACTCAGGCTCAGGTGCCCATATTTCTTTTCTCTCCCTCCCTTTCCATTGAAATCAGATTGATCACCAAGTGCAGTTCAATACGTTTTACTTTCACTAAATTTTCAGAGCTCTTAATTCTATCCCTTTATCTCTATCTAAACCATAATGTTTGACTTAAGACCTTCATTTTTTTCCCATTATTTGGTTTCCTTGTCTCTTGTTTTGTCCATGTCCAGGAACTCTGCCAGAGTTATATTTCTAAAGTGCAATCTGATCATTTCATTCTGTCCACTTATACCTTTCAGTGTTCCCCTTTCATTGCATAAAAATAAGTAAACCCCTTAGCATGGCAAACAAATCCCTTCCTCCCCTGCCCCAACAGACCTCTTCTGCCATCTGTAGCCATCCCTGCCTGGAAAACACCTGGTTAACTAACCCCTTTAAGATCCATCTTTTCTCTGAAGCATTTCCTCACATTCTGTGTAGTAAATATATATAACACAAAATTTGCCTTTTTACCCATTTTTAAGTATACAAGTTCAGTGGCATTAGGTATATTCCCAATGTTATGCAACCGTTGCCACTTTCTATTTCTAGAACGTTTTCTTTACCCCAAATAGAAACTTTGTTCCAATTGGACACTAACTCCTCACTGGCCCATCCTCCAGCCTTGAGAAACCTAATTTACTGTTCTTCATTGTATACTTGACTATTGAAGACATTTCATGTAAGTGGGATCGTACAATGTTTGTGCTTTTATGCCTGGCTTATTTCACTTGCTATACTGTTTTCAAGGCTCACCTATGTTGTCGGAAATATAAGAATTCCGCTCCTTTTCATGGCCAGATAACATTCCATCGCATGCATTACAGCACTTTGTATTTATTCATTCATCTGCTGATGGGCATTTGAGTTGTTTCCACTTTTTGGCTATTGTGAACACTCATGTACAAATATCCATCGGAGTCCCTGTTTTCATTACTTTTGGGTGTATAGCTAGGAGTGGAATTGCAGGATTCCCCAGAATTTTGAGTTAGTAATTCCTTCCTCTTGTTTTCCCAAAGCATACCACATGTGACTCTACTGTGGTGTTTGATGTGTGATGTTGTATATGACTTATACCCATATTGGTACCTCAGTGGACTATCTACAGCATTTAGACCACTGTCTGGTACTGAGTAGCAGTCATTACATGTATATCGAATGATAAAATAAACAAATGATAGAATAAACACTCAAACTAACCAATTATATTATGGGCCTGGTGACTAAATATACCAAAACTTGTCTGCTATTAATGCCTGTTTGTAATCAGCTTCTAAAGAGAAACGGCTTACTAATATTTGGTAGGGTGGGAAAAAAGTACAAAATTTAGAGGCTATATACTTTCCTTGCAAGAAGAGGCTCCATGGAATAGCTTGAAGTATTTGAAATCCGACCAGGGTCTAAAATACCAACTATATGCAGTCAGGGTTTGTGGCACACAGTTGAGTGATATTTTCATCTGAGATTTCCTAAAAGAAAAAACATTACCACTAAAAATTATCAAATGAGCCTTTTCCACCCTGCCTTTAGACATTCCGCCCAGCCGCTATGCTGATAGAACGATCGTCTGATTTTGGGAAAACCTGGGGCGTGTACAGATACTTTGCCTATGACTGCGAAAGCTCATTTCCAGGCATTTCAACTGGCCCCATGAAAAAGGTCGATGACATAATTTGTGATTCCCGATATTCTGACATTGAACCTTCGACAGAAGGAGAGGTTTGTCTGCTTTCTTGGTATTATATTCTATTTGCAGATCTTGTTTTTAATTATTGCAAAAATACCGATTTCTCTTGTATCTATTTTTAGGTGATATTTCGTGCTTTAGATCCTGCTTTCAAAATAGAAGATCCATATAGTCCAAGGATACAGAGTAAGCTCGTTTTCAAATAAAAGTTTGATGGAAAACAGCAATCATGGAAGAACTCTTACCCAGAGAGCACTGCGAACCAGAATCTAAATATTCAGTGCTAAATCCATGCTCTTCATTTCTTTCTTTCTCTGCAGTACTCCAACAGATGCTCTCATATTGACAGTAATCAAAGTTCTCGTTGATGGGAAACACATTTTGATAAGAGTAAAAAATTTATGTCATAGGTATTCAATTATGCTGGTTGTAATACCTTATTTTATTGCTCAGTATAATATATATGTGTGTGTATTTATATGCTCACATATTAGATTACATATTTAGCTGTTGTAACAAAATGTCTCCCAAAATATTATGGTTCAAATAAATAGAAGTTTATTTCTCTCTTACAAAATCACTCAGAGGGATTTTCAGAGAAGAGTAGTTCAACTGCCACAAGTAGGTTTACCAGATAAAATACAGACCGACACCCAGTTAAATATGAATTGCAGATAAACAATGAATTGGTTTTTTAGTACATGTATATCCCATGCAATATTCGTAGTTAGTATAACTATATTCCATGTGATATTTGGGATACATAATAAAAAATGATTATCTGAAATTCAAATTTAACTGAGCATCTTGTATTTTTACTGTTGAATGTGGCAACTGTAACCATTAGATTACCCAGGTTCCTTCTGTCTTATAATCTTTGTCTACATAGGTAGAGTAGGACCAAAACCGTGTTCTTGTCCCAACCTGTGGGAGGAGAGGAATGAAGGGCAAGTGACACAAAAGCTGTTATAACTTCTGTTCACATCTCATTGGCCAAAATTAGTCACATGGCTATACTGCAGGTGACTCTGGGAAGCATCTAGCTAGGTAGCCATGTGTTCCCTCAAACTCTAAGCTAGGACTCTTATTGTCAAACAAGAAGAGAAGAAAGTACTGGGGGGAAACCGGAGGTCTCAGCAATACTCAATATGCTGAATAAGGTGAGGGCTGTATTTCCATTTTACAGATGAATAAACTGAGGCTCAGAGAGTTGGAAAACATGTATAAGATGACATGGTCAGATAATTGAAAGCTCTTTGCAGCATTCAATAACTATGCTTATGTTTTTTCAGAATTACATTTTGATCTTGGAAGGCCAAATTTGCACTGATTAAAAGAATGGGCTTTGGAGTCAGACAGATTTGGGTTTAAATCCCAGTTGCAACAACAACAAAAATAATAAATCCTAGTTCCAGCATATTATAACTATGTCGCCTGGGGGAAGTAATTTACTTGAAACTTTTTCTTTAAGCCTCTGTTTTTTTTAATCTGTAAATGGAAAGAGTACTATTGACCTTCGGGGTTGCTATAGAGGGAAAACAAGTTAATGTATATAAACCACCTACCACAGGGCCTTACGCCATAGAAAGTGCTCAGTAAATTCAAGCTGCACTGCTGCTGTTGATGTTGCCATCAGCTGTGGCTTAAGTCTTGCCTAGACCTGGTCCTGTAGTCACAGTGAAAGGCTGAGGCTTTCACTGCAGTCAGGTTAGCAGAGGTAGGTCTGGTTCTCGCTGGTCTTTCCCAGCTGAGCAGGGCCCTATTTTTAACCAAGGCCCCATGGAACTTCCCAGTCTGAAGCATGGAAGAATAGAATGGAAGGCATCCAGGGAATATTGCCAGAGGAGTGCCATTTCCCCATTTAACTTAATTTTACTGTAATTTACTCATTCATTCTATTATAAAACAAATATTTAATGGCACAGCCAGCCCTGTGCTATTTCTACATGAGCTTTGTGAGGCCTACCCTCCCTGTTCTCAAAATTCAATTGTGAGAAATGTCCCCCTGGGCTCCTATGACAAATTGCCCCTGGGCCCCTAAAAGGACTCACTCATGATCTTCTCCTTTTTAGGTGAAATCTATGGGACTTCAAAATGTGTTGTCATTATAATCCTCTTTGATTGCTAATTCTCTTCTAAGGCATCAAAATCTATTTCAATATTTAAGAAGCATCCATTTTAGCAGTTCATGCTTTTGATTAACTTTGCAATCAAGGGAACAATATCTGTTTAGTTGTCCCTATTGTCGAGATCTCTGAGACTCACTTCAAAAATGATTCTACCTCTTAGAACAGCATTGGTCATTAAATGTGGCAGTAGAGAGTGGAGGGGAGTGTATTTGCTCTTCTGAGGGCTTCCACAAAGATCAGTTCAAGGGTTTCTAAATACTCTAGCTGCTCTTCAAATTTGTTGTTTGGCCTCTTGTCAATAAGCACTTGTGTTCTTTCTGTGCAGGGACGTTTGTGGAGGAGGAAATGTTGGCATTCATAAATTCTTTTCAGCTCAGTAGACCACAGTTTCCCTGTCTAGTATTTGATTTTACAAAGAACCCAAGTTTAATGCATGGACTCATACACTTTCCCTTTTCAACCCACAGCTCTTTCTATAGTCTTCATTGTAAGCTTTGCATAGATTATAAGTGTTTAAAGTCATATTTGGGCTTTGAAAGTATCTGATATGGTGGGCCAATTCCCTATGGCCCTGTGTGTAAATTAAAAGATTGCATCAGCAGAAATGAAAGTAAAGCTTCGGAGCAGTCTCAGCCTACAGATCAAGGTGGGAGGGCAGAGGGACCAATCAACATCTTGGGGTCCACTTCAGCAAGAGCAACTTAGTAATTAGTGAAAACACTGGTGGAGAAGGTTGAATGGCTCTTAGTTGGTAAAGTTACTATAGAATGTAATTAATTGACAGTGCAGCTTCTATAATCAGCATAGGTCAATAGACCTAAGAAAAAGAAAAGATAAGAGAAATTGATCTCCAAGTAACTTATATTTAGGAAAAAATCATTTGCCCCAGTATCCTAATACTAAGTTCCGTTATCTTTATGCCACTCTGTTATATGAGTAATTATATTAGTAAGTTCATATTATAAAACTTGGACAGAAAAAGTTTTAGATTGTCACGTTGCTTAAAAACTTGGTTGAGATATTCTATCCCTGGATTTTGGTTATCCTATAGTGTTAAATCTATTTTAGTAACTTGGATTTCATCTAAATGGTGAGAAATTTATATGAAATCTAAAATAAACACAGAAATATGTTTCTTTCTAACTATTTTATAATAATAATGAGAATTGGGGTGCTTTGATAAACCTTTTTCCACCTGAATGGAATTTTCTGATTTTGAGACTTGACACTAATTGCTGTGGGAACCAGGTGGTATTGCAATAGTTTAGATTACTATGTGCCAGTGGATTCTGGCAATCTTGCAACCACATTCTTGAATGTTTCTACTTTTACACTTCTTCCTGAAACATCAGCCTGCAAACAAATCCGTCACAGAATAAACATTCTCATAAAACTAAGGAGGAGATAGTAACTTTTCTTTCTTCCAGAGACTGTCACATTATGTTAAACTTTACTATTATGATCATCTAGATCATACAAGGGGAGTAAACTTAACTTAAGCCATTTTTCTTTATCATACCTTTTATAATGAAAAAAGATATATAATTGCGAAATAAGTCTTGCTTGTTTAATCAGACTTTTCATCTCCTTGGTGACCTTCATAGACCTCTTAAAAATCACCAACTTGAGAATCAAGTTTGTGAAACTACATACTTTGGGAGATAACCTTTTGGATTCCAGAATGGAAATCAGAGAAAAGTACTACTATGCAGTTTATGACATGGTGGTTCGAGGAAATTGCTTCTGCTATGGCCACGCCAGTGAATGTGCCCCTGTGGATGGAATCAATGAAGAAGTAGAAGGAATGGTAAGCAAGCACTCTGTATGGTGTGCTCCTTTAGACAGGTGAACTTAAAAAGCCTATTTAAGCTATTCTTAACTGTGAGCCTTTCATGTTTTCTAGGGGTTTTATTTTTTTCAGGCTTACAGTTAGTGGTGGTTGATTGTTGATTTTCTCTTTGCTGACTTTTCTTGGACTAAGAATGTTAGGACTGCTGATTTCATAGATACTGAATTACTTTTTGGAAATTGTAGCTGAGGGCTACTGCTACACTAGATATTTCAATCAGCAAGGATTAAAACATTATCTAAATAACAATACATCTTCTTTTACTTTAGGGAAGATTAAAAACCACAAGCATTCCGCCTTTATGCTAGAAGGCATAAATTGATTCCAGCCTGAAGAAACTGGAAATTTGAACCTAGGACCATAGGCTATCATTTAGGAATCAAATGGACTGTTTCTTTATATCTTCTAGTTTCATTCTTTTCCCACTTCTATGCTGTTTTTTCAAATTATGTACTTTTAAATTTGGGGGATTTGGGTGATTTCTAAAATGGATAAAGTTAGGTTATTTTACCAGTTTCTAAGCAAACTGGTAATTCTTGTAGATCCATAGAATTTTTAAGCCAGACAGGAGTTATTAAACCAGCAATCCTTATTAGAAGAAACCAGGAATTTAGTAAGTACATGGCAGACAGAAATTCAAATCCAGCTCTCCTGACTCTGCCCCAGGGTTCCTTCCACTGGACTGTGGGTCTCCCTCTTTGATGAAGGATGCACCTTGCTGACTTGCTGTTTGCCTTTTCAAAGTTTATTAGTTCTCACCTAAAAAGGCGGAGGATTGAGTGTAATCAACTTTCTAAAACTTCTGCCTTCTCTTTACTCCAGTTAGAAATTTATTGCATAAAGTTGAATTTTTAACGGAGCCTAAAGGGAGGATGTTTCCTAACCTTGTTGCTATATATTTCAGAGAATGTTATGAAGATTTGGTTTACTTTTCAGTGTAATAAATTTGGTATGTAGCTAGTGTCACGCATTCATGTCACTGTCACACATCTCACAGTATATTGGACTATTTATTTAGGAACTATACAGTCTTGTGGTATGTGCTTTGAAACTGTTTTTCAGTCTATGTGAAGCTACTCTGTAATGATAGGTTTAGACTTCTGCTAACTGCATTTCTGTCAAAGTGGGTCTAAGGTCAACCTGTGTGTCCTGTTTCTGAATTCCATAGAAACTAGTGTTAAGGTGAGATGCCCACATATATGCATATTCAGTAGACTGAAAGAATTTATTGTTTTATGTGCCTCAGGTTTCAGCATGCCTTGCATTAACACAATGCAAAATAGTACATCATGGGCCCTCATAAAAAGAGTTAATATCTTTTTCTGAGATTTATATTTCCTTTCTTAAAGGAAAAATGTAAATGTAAAACAATTGGTTGAAAAACATTTTAAGTGCTGTGCCTGAAGTAAGAACAAAATTTATATGGCATGGTGGTGAAATGTACAGCAACGTGAGTTGCTTCCCAAGTGGTGTGTACATATTTAGTTCTGCATTATAATTTTTGTTGGTTTCTATCATATTTTTTAACTCTGAAATAGTTTTTCTTTTTAAAAAATTTTAAGTTACTAATTTTGTTCATCTGGGTTCTTTTTATTGATACTTCAATAAAATGTTTATCGAGTATCCATTATATAAAGGGAACTATTCCTAGAGATTGGTGTTATAGCCATCAACAGGACAGACAGCACTCATTTGGAGGGGGACAAAATAAAAACAAAGAAACACTCATTGTGATGCACTAGAGATTAGGATTAGTATGAAAAGGAGTTTATATTCTCCATTGATCATGGAGAAAATTCGACCATTAATATATCTTTTACTTTGTTCTTTCCTGTTTGTACAACTTTCAAGGTTCATGGACACTGCATGTGCAGGCATAATACCAAGGGCTTGAACTGTGAACTGTGCATGGATTTCTACCATGATTTACCATGGAGACCTGCTGAAGGTCGAAATAGCAATGCCTGTAAAAGTAAGTCTCAGTCAAAGGGACATTTCGAATCAATTCAGACCCCAGTATTCATTTTTTGGTTAGAGGTATGATGATAGTACACTATTTTACAAAAGGAAGAAAAGTTACTACCTTTTTCTCAGCTTCACCCTGATACTCCTAGGAAACCAATATGCACTCAAATAAATTAATATTTACTGAGAAGCACTGTATGTTTAGCAGATTCAGTAGAAGACAGATATGTTTTCCCTGACACCATACCTGTTTTTTAAGGCAACATGACCATGAGAGAAAAAACAAATGAAAAATATGGCATGGTAGAGCATTAAGGTTGAAGAGATACAGAGTTAGAGTGTTTGGGCTTGTTCATTTACCAACCCAGTTGCAGCCTCCAGCTTACTTCCATCCATCCATCCATCTGTCCACCCATTCCAGTGGTATTCTCTGAGCAGAGGTGTCATTTGAAACACCACCCCGCCTCCCCACAGTGATTCTAATATACTATCCTCCCCTCGAGGAGTGTGCCTGCCACCACCTCCACTGAGAAGGGCTGTACTAGAAGACAAGAAAGCAATGAGGGTTGGAGTGGTCAAGGTTTTGTTAGTAAGTACAACCCAGCTGGCTCTTGATGAATACTTAAGATTGTTTAGGTAAAGAGGAGAAAAAAAGAAAGAGAGGGGAAGGTGGGAGGGACCTCAGGTAAGGAGAACAACATTTAGCACAAGGCCCCAAGGACATTCTTGTGACCACCATAGTCTGCTGGGAGATGATCCCAAAGTTTAATTCAATCAATATATCAAGAGTAATACTCTGCTAGATACTGAGGATACATCAGCAGATAAGACACAGGCCCTCTGTACAGGACATAGTGTTACAGGGGGATACAGATCAGGCTAGAGGGTAGAGCCCCATGAAAACCAAGCTGAGTTAAGCCTTATTGTGAGAAGATAAAAGGAATCCATGTAGACAGTTGACCATGAGAGTGAGATGACTAAAGCTTGGTTACACCAAAATGACTCTGCCAAATAGGCTAGAAGAGGAATAGACTGTACTCAACCTGGCTGGATGGCTGTTAAGCAGACCATAATTCTCAGAGAAGAGCCTGGCCGACTGTGGTGGTGGGAATGGAGAGGAGGGGAATCAGGCCTTTCCTACCACATTCCTCAAAGCTAGCAGCCCAAAAAGGCTTTTCTAGGAACATGCTGCCTAGAAAATCCTCCAAAGTGATATTTCTCCATCCCACCTTGAGCAGGACCCAAAGGAACCCTCCACACAATGACAGCCTTCATGTCAATAAGCTTCCAAGGAGACTTTCCCTGAAGGTTTTTGACTTTTTATAGCCCATTCTCTTCCAAAGAGGGCAAATTATTGAATTTCTTTTATAAAGTTCACACTTTGAAGGTTTCCAGCATGATTTAGGATTTAAGCTGATATCATAAGTGAATGTGTCTTTTTTCACCACAGGTACTTTCATGTTAATTGCTGTTTTGCCTGAACTTTTGTCCCTGCTTCCCAAAATAAGCTTCCTTCCTACCAATCCCAGCCTCCATTGATAAATAGATTTAAAAGGCTTTTCTTGACGTTGGTCTTGTCATGCAGAGTGTAACTGCAATGAACATGCCAGCTCATGCCACTTTGACATGGCAGTCTACTTAGCTACTGGAAACATCAGTGGAGGAGTGTGTGATGACTGTCAGCACAACACAATGGGACGCAACTGTGAGCAGTGCAAGCCATTTTACTACCAACACCCGGAGAGGGACATCCGAGATCCTAATTTCTGTGAACGTACGTGGGAAAAGGTCATGAGGTGGGACCTATCTTATGTCATCTTTCAGTTTGAATAGTCTGATAGTTACCATCCTTCTTTCAGAACTCATAGTATGGCCATCAGACCCAGCATTATTTTCTCTACTATGCAGGATGCTGGGAGTGGAATTTGGTAGTCTAGCCTTTTTTAGTCTTGTTTTTGTGCCATTTGGCGGAAAGGAATATATGTATTTATACAAACATACATCATGTCACCTGGTGGTTTTCATTCTTTGTAGAATGTACCTGTCACCCAGCTGGTTCTGAGAATGGGGGAATCTGTGACAGTTACACTGATTTTTCTGCTGGCCTCATTGCTGGTCAGTGTCGGTGTAAATTATACGTGGAAGGAGAACATTGTGATATTTGTAAAGAAGGCTTCTACAGTTTAAGTGCCAAAGATCCATTTGGTTGTAAATGTAAGTATATTTGTTGAAAAGTTTAGGAGTTCTCATAATTCCCATTTTACTTTGCAATTCTAAATCCAGACTACCACTTCAGATGCCTTTGGTTTATATTTCTTTACTTTGTGTTCTCTTTAATAAAGCTTGTGCTTGCAATCCTCTGGGAACAATCCCTGGTGGGAATCCTTGTGACTCCGAGAGGGGTTACTGCTACTGTAAACGTCTGGTGACTGGACAGCATTGTGACCAGTGTCTGGTAGGTAAATCCTGATTACATGGGTGTGTAGTTTGTGAATATGACATGTTTTAATAGAGAATGCTTTTTGCTATTGTAAATTCTACCATCACCCTTATATATAAATATTAAAAGTCATGAGTAGATACTTTACAAAAGAGGAATTACTAATGAATAATTTTGACAAGATATTCACCATCGCTGTTAGAATCATAAAAGAAGACCACAGTGACATACCATTTTTACAGACAAAATTAACAAAAGTTTTAAAAAGTGGGAATGCTGACTATTAGGACAAAATGAGGGGCTGGTACTTATAAGCTGTTGATGGAAATCCAAATTGTTTCATACTTTTTGAAAAGCATTTTGGAGGTACGTATCAGTAGCCTGTAGAAATGTGCATACCCTTTGACCCAGTAATCACACTTCTGGGGCTCTACCTAATAATCAGAAAGTCAGACTAAGATGTATTCACCAGAAGACTCATTGCAATTTTTTTTAAAATTTATTTTTCAATTACAGTTGACTCAGGTGGACAACATAACAATTAGACATTGATATGCCTTATTAAGTGATCACCCAATAAGTCATTGCATATTTTATTAATCATAGCAAAAAACTTAGAAGCAACAATAAGAAAAATAGTTAAGTAAATCTGTGGGCTTCTATACAGTGTGATATTTGGTTGCCACTGAAAATTACAGTAACATGAGGAAATGCTGATGCAGGCATAAAAAATACTCAGAATATGAGTAGTATCTTGATAATGTAGGAAAAAATTTCATCAAGAAAAACAAAATCTGGAAGGAAATACACCAGAAAGTTCACTGTAGTGATTCCAGGTAAAATAATTATGAGAGTAACATTTTAAAATTATTCTATATCTCATAACATTGTTATGATTGCTTTTATAATATGAGAAAGGAAGTCTACTTGAACCCAAACTATATTTATGATCACTAAATATGCATACTTGCATATATCCTGATAGATTCTTAAAGTAAATTTCTGGAAGTCTGATTTAAATGGGTGAACCTGGTTTTTATCGCTCATTAGGAAATACGTATATGTTGAGGTGCGAAGAGATTTCCCTTCTATAGATTCTGCCCTGTTTCTTCTTATTTCTTTCTCTAGTGTCTTCAGAACTTGGTGATCTCCTCACATTTCAGTTGTGAAACAGTTCTTGCTTTAGGCTATGTTTCCAAACAGGCAAATCCTTGAAGAGCTTTTAAAATTTTTGACAGACTGAACTTAGGAAAAATCTAAAAGCCTGCCGAATATTTGCCAACATTCTCCTACTACTAGGGTCATTCTAATGAAAATTGGTATCTTTGCCACCTTCTCATGGTTGTTATTGGATTCAGGCTATTTGCAGGGCAGAGAAACTGCTCTGATCTGGTGTTACCATGTGCTCATATGTAACTCTCTCTGATCGCAGTGACCTGCCGCTTAGATTTCTTTATTTCAAAATATTTGTACTCATTTCTTCTGTAGGCTTTCTACTTTCACAGTGCAAATGAATGTTCAGTGGAACAGCCAAAACGTGCTATAACTTGTTTCTTGCTGAGTCTATTATGTAATACAGGAACCCACTTTTAGATGCTTTAATCTTCTGTTCTACAGCCAGAACACTGGGGCTTAAGCAATGATTTGGATGGATGTCGACCTTGTGACTGTGACCTTGGGGGAGCCTTAAACAATAGGTGAGTGAAGATTCACTTACACCCTTGTAACGCAGTCACCTGGGAAAGCTCTCATGACCCTTAGGTGAAGTGACATTCAGTCTCTGAAGAAGACATAGGAAGTATATTCACTTTTGGTTTGAGTGCCTGATAATCACTTGGTCTCAGTGTTTTCAAAGATTTATTCATTCCAAGAGATAGCTTTGAAACCTTCTAGTATATTTATGTTTCTTGGTTTTAATAGTGTTGCTATTACTTGTTTTTGTACTTTTACTTTACAGTAGTTTTTTAAATTATGGAAGCAATATATACCCATAATTTTTTTAAAAAACAAATGGTTATGATAGGTGTCCTGCCCTTTCTCCCCCAAAGTTCCATTGCCAAGAATTGCCACTGTTAACAGTTTCTTATATCTCTCTAGAAGTTAATAATAGTGCTCAGAGTATCTGTTAAAAATTACAATTTCTTTCCTCTAATTTCTTTTAAAATAACATGTTAGGTTTTATTTTTTAACAGGCAAGTGCAAAGAAAAAAAATAGCCCATTAGTTTCCACTTTGCCTCACTGCCATTTTTTGAAAATTAAAGTAATACATGTTACATATTATTCTGCAACTTGCCTTTTTTTTAATATAGAGATTTTTTTTGTATCAGTGTGTATTCATCTACTCCCTCTCCCTTTTTTTGTATTCTGTCATGTAAAAGTGCTATATATTTATTTATTTAAAGTTTTCTTCTCTTTAAAAATGTTTCAGTGAATAAATGTCCTTGTAGATATATCTTGATGAATGTTTGTAGATGTATCTATAGATTAGGTTCCCAATGATGGAATCACTAAGTCAACTAGATGTACATTTTTTTATTTTAATAGAGAATGTCAGATTGTCCTGCAGACAGATTGTGTTAGTTTATTTTTCTGCCACCTAGTTATAAAAGTACCTTTTTGTCTATTCCTACCAGAAGTTGGTATCAACAAACATTTTATTTTTCATCATTCTAAAAGATTAAAAATGAACTCATATTTTGATTTGTATAAAGAATCTTTTTTTTTCGCTTTCCAAGCTTATTAATGAAAATTACATATAATGACTTTTAATGACTTAAATAAATTGGTATTCTTTGAATCGATGAGACATGAAGCTCTACGAGAAATTATAACGCACATTTGGCAAGATTTTAAATTTGTTAGAGTTTAATTGACCACCTTTGAGTTAAAGAGAGTTTTGGTCTGTGTTGGTTACACGATCAGATTCAGAGCATCTGGTGAAGACGGTGTGAGTGACTGCCGGGAGGACACCAGGTGTTTCCCTGTGACCCTGAGTCTTCCCGAAGAGAGCGTGCTGAATTCGCTGAGCGAGCCTTCTGTGCTCAGGAACTGACTCCCCCATAAGATTATTTCCAACACCATAGTAGTCTGCTGGGCAGGAAGGAGATTTTAGGCAGCAAGAACATGTTACCTTTGGCCTCTGCATTCAAGTTTGTCTTACTCCAGATCATGTGGTAAATTCAGTACAGTGTATAGCCTCCGAAACTGCACTGTGAGTGTCTGTTCTTAGGAAACCTCCAGAGGAGGAGAAAGACTAATTCTATACAAGCAGGGCAGAAAGGCAAACTGCCAGCTGCTTAGGGACTCTTCTCTGACTTTTCTTTGTGACTCCCAGAACACATGCTGATTCCTTTAGTAACTGATTCCTTAATTCAAAGCTGTAATCACACCTAAAATTCTTCATAATCATATGAAAATGGCATCCATAATTCTCCAAATTACATCATAAACTCAGGAAGGTCCAATGTTCCTTTACTCTAAATGCTTTCTATTACTTACACTCCCTTCTTTTTCTCTATTCCATACACACTTCCTGTCTCTAAATCTACTCACACACATTCCCTAGGTTGCCCCAAGTCTCTCTTGCAAAAATTTCCAAAAATCAGAATGTGCTAATTAAAAGAGTTTGTGAAGCAAAAATTTTTAGTGAAGATTTTAAAGCAGGTAATTTGATCGCTCTGGCATGATTGTTAAGACTTTCTATCTTTTGACGTCACTGATGGCAAAAAAGAATTTTACAGATGCCCCTAACCCTGTGACTACAGTGTTTCATAGTGATGATCCTTTTCAGAGTTTCCCTCATAAGCATTCTCTCAGAGCCCTGGAGGGATGGTGGAGGCGCCGTCTTCAGAAGCACTGATTCTACTTGGAGAAAGCTCAGGAAATACTGAATGAACAATGTGTTACAACCACTCATAAATATCTTCTACTTGATAATATTCCTTTGCTTTATCTTGGACACATTGTAGGTATTGAATAAATGTTGACTGAGCTAAAGAATTTAAGAAACAAAAGATTTTTAAAATATAGAAACTAAATATGCACTCCTTAGGAGAGGTGATCTAAATGTGATGCCCAAACATTCCTCAGTTACTTTGGCCAGGGACAGAATTAAGTGTAAAAATCATGTGAAGTGGAAAAACTTTTTAAATGTTTTATATAATAAGCCAAATGGATTTTTATAAAACAATATAAATTTAGTAATCCATGTATATTATGTTGACAGCTAATCTGAACTTTTGGACATTCTCAGGAGGTAAAACTTAATGTAAATTATGTAACTCAATGAAGCTTTGCCCACCAGATAACCTGCTTTAACAAATAAATAAGCATGGTTGCTAGGTAAATCCTACTTGTAAATGTTTTAAAAACACTGAAAAATACAAAAATCTTTACATAATCCTTCAAAATCATTTCATCATTTAATTTAGGACTTTGATATCTGGCTTGGAACCCACCACCACTTTTTTGAAGACTTCTAGCTTCCTAGACTGAAGTTCCCAGTCCTCCTTTGATGTTTCAACAGCACATTACTTCTGCATCTCTTTTAGCACTTATTTTACTGGACTTTGTATTATAGCTGTTCGTATTTGAAAGGTCTCTTTGGACAGAGATTGTGTCTTACTTGTTTTTGCATGTCCTTTCATTCCTAGCACAGTGGGCCTTGCTGATGCTCAATAAATGAGGAACTGAAATGTATTATACTTGGGACAAGAACAGAAATTAATACCTGTTTTCATTAGTGTATTGAATGATTATGGTGTCTAACCCTCTGTTAATTATATGGTAACGGAACATAGAAGGATTATAGAGAACAGCTCCTACCCCTTAAGAAAGTATCCTAGTTTGGGGAGTGGGGCTACTCTGGATAACATGGATAGTGCTTACTGTTAATCAATATAAAACCAACTCTAATTCGTAATCAGAATTTTAGAGGCAAAATCACTGTTGAGCAGAGTGGTGATTTGTATGAATAATGTTTTTCATCCTTTTATTTTTCCCCCTGATTTCTTAGTAATAGAGAAAAGTTGAAACTGTACAGCATTTACTCTGCTCATCACTATTTAAATGATAAATAATTTTCCTTCCAAGAGAATTTTTAAACATGTTGCTAAGTTCTATATTTATAAGAAATCTGTGTTTTTAAAAAATAATCTTAGTCTTCACCCACCGAGAAAAAATAGGGCTTGTATTAGTTTTCTATTGCTGCCGTAGTAAATTATCACAACTTAGTGCCCTAAAACAAATAAATTTATTATATTACAGTTCTTTGTGTCAGATAAGGTCTCCCTGGACTAAAATCAAGCTGTTGGTAGGACCAGACCATGTTTCTATCTTAAGGCTCTAGGGGAGAATCTGTTTCCTGCTGATTTTCAGTCATAGGATGAGGTTTCTATTTTCCTGCTGGCTCTTGGCAAGCATCTCATGGCTGCCCACATCCTTTGACTCATGGCTTCTTTCTTTTGTCCTCAAAGCTAACAACCATAGGTCAAATTTTACTCATTTCACGTCTTTGACCCACTTTATGCTTTCCTCTTTCACTTTTAAGAACTCATCTGACTTGATTGGGTCCATCTGATAATCCAGGATACTCTCACATCTCAAGGTCCTTAACCTTAATCACATCAGTCCCTGTGCCACAGATTTGGGCGATGAGACCATGGACACCTTTGGAGCCCATTATTCTACCTACCACAGGGCCTGATTTGTTTTATCTTTAATCATTATTCTCCCTTACTGATCCAATGCATTGAATCTGTATCTAGTTACAGGAAAATTTGTGTGAGGGACATATAAACTCGTGTACCATTTCTACCCACTATGATTTTTACTTGAACACAGAAAAGATTACATGTAATAAATCTTTTGTCTCACTGTAGAGGAGGTAGGATTTGAGCTTGGATGAGTGAGGTTTGAGAGGCGTGACAGGTGGGGAGAAGGGCCTTCCGGCTGAGAGGAAGAAGACTGGTGAAGGCATAGAGAATGTGTGTCAAGGTCAAGATCTGGCCTGATCTTGACCATCTCTGCTTACATTTCTCCATTATCCATCTTTGCTCTTATCATTCCTATCCTCTCTCAACCTGTCAAGATCCTCTGCAACCTTCAAAGCCTCCTCTTTCATGATGCTGCTCTTAATCAGGTGAACAATGTGTTTCTCTGTGCCCATAATACTTTGCTTATAGCTCTGACAGCATTTCAATTTGTTGCATGAGTCATTTGTTCTATTGTTTATCTCCCCAGCAGATTGTAAATTCTTTCAGACAGGGACTATGTTTCCCTCCATTATTCTCTTTATCATTTAGACAGAAATAATGGACTTTACCAAGGAAGTAAAGATTCATCCAGAAAAAGTTGACAATGAACTAAAATGTGTGAGTTATTGACACCAGAAAGCACAGCTTCAAGGGCCAATATTTGATTTACTCAGTAAATGTTTGTAGAAGACTATGAGGAGTGTGGCTCATCTGAAAACAAAGGGCAGGCACCAAAAAAAGAAGCAGTTTATGTTTCAGAGTATGGATTATAGAAGCTGCTGGAAACCAGGCAGAGACATCATGACGTGATATAATAAAATAAGAAGAAACAATCATGTATTTTTGTGAAATGATGCAAGCAGTGCTATAGGGAAACTGGTTTTGCAGTGTAGACAGGATGCACTGGCTGGACAGAGGGGACAGAAGAGCTTGAGAGCTCAGTTTGAGAGGTTGCTAGAGTAATAGGTATGTAATGACAACGTACCAACTAGGATAGTGACAGTGACAGTGACAATGAGAGGAGACTGCTGGTTGAGAATCATCTTGAAATAAGACTTGGACATTAAGGATAAAGGAAAGGGACGGTTATGTCTCACCTACAACATCGGAAGAATTTAAAATCTGCTGATGGAAATAGCTGAAGAAGCCAGTGAGTGTTAAGAGGCAATGAGCAATTTAGGACAAGATAAATTAGAGATGACACCTTGGCAAACCATGGAAATGTCCCATTCATGTCTGGAAATGTACAACCAGAGCACAGCTCTGTGAGAGCTAAGAGCTGTAGATGTGAGGGCCATCTACACAGGGACAAGTAAAGCCACAAGAATGAGTTCATTAAAGGAATGACTGTTGAATTGGAGCCACGCCTAGTGTAAATTCTGTGTCCACAAAGAGGAGTAATTGCCAGGGCTGATGTTAAAGGAAATCCTTTCACCTGATCAGATTCTCCTGCATTATTTCTTCTTTAGAATTGGGCTGCAGATAAAAGGCCACACCTCAGTTTTATCTGCTTATTCTCTAGTGATAGCATGTGAAGAATCTAGTTGTTTTCTTTTTTGGTGGTTAGTGTTTCACATATTTGTTCCCTCTGTAAACATCTGGGAAAGAAAGAAGGATTTTTCTTCATGTCCATATGATTTAATGTCTGATGCTTGGATTTTTGAAAATGGCTTTTTTGGGTACTGTGCCCAAAGAGGCCTGGATCCTAAGTGGAACAAACTTTCCTCCTCTGGAAATTGGCTACAGGATGTTAGATACCAGAGAGAAGGCAATAAATATCTTAACAATACAGATAAGGAACAATTGAAGCCTCAGGAAGCACCACTTAAAACTGGTAGAGGGAAGGAACCAAATGAAACTTAATGAAAGGGATGAAAGTTGATCTGGGCTTTGAAAAATAAGTAGAATTTGAAGATACAGTGCCTCAATTTCAACAAACACCTATTTCTTGACAAGCTTTGTTGTAGATGTGAATACATCATTTCTTACACAAGTAGGTAGTAGCATAAAAGAGATGGTTCGTTCATCCTATGGAGTGAGGACTTGATGGTCAGGAAATACCAGAGCAGGAATCATGTGTGAGCTCAGCCTAGAAAAAAGATCTTTGCTGGATGAATCAAGGAGAAAGACATTCCAGACTATAAAAACAACATAAGCAAAGGGAAGGGGTCATGAATCACCCAGTCCAGTTGAGAAATTTTAAGTAGTTCAGTGTGGTTGGAGAGGTAGAGAGAGATGCACTGGAAAAGCAGAGAAAGGCCAGATTCTGGAAGTCCTGTTGCGCCTCCCCAAGGCCAGTGTGGCAGGAAGGGATATGGTTAATGCATCTCAGGTAAGTTCATTTGGGTAGCTCTGTGGGGATGGTGGTTTAAGTTGGGAAGTTGGAAGACTGGCAACAAAGATACCAATTAGCAGACCATAACTCCTTTTACTGTGAGAGAAGGAAGAAAGACCTGGTATAGCCCATGGAAAGGGGGAAGAGACACTCAATATATGAGGAGGTGAAATCACAGAAGTTGATCTCCGACTGGTTAGAAAGAAGGAATCTGGAGGGTAACTTCCAGGTCTCTGACTTTGCTGACTCAGTGCGAGTGTCTTCTCCCCAGGAGAGAACATGAGAGGGGTTGAGTGCTACCTTCTGGATCTGTCGTTAACCCCTGGGACATCTAAGTTGGAACTGACCTTCTCGAAGTTAGATATTTGGGTCTGAGACCCAGCAAAGGGGTTGCGGTTGGAAATAAGGCAAATAAGCAAAAATTACAAGATACCAAAGGAAGGACACTTGTGATATTTATAGAAAGCCCCAGTGTGGTGTAGATGGAGCATAGTAAAGAGAAGGCAATGGAGATAAAAGTAAAATACCAGGTCATGCAGAGCTTTCAATTTCAGAGATTGGGATTCATTCATTGGAATATTTTTTTCATGTACTTATTTTCCAAAGAAAACAAGACCTCCCTCTCCCCCCGAAAATTTCACCCCACTTAATGTTTAATGGCAAATGTACAGCTGTATCTGGGGGGCTCCTTCATAAGTGCCGAGCACAGCTGACCCAGCTCCGGGACCTCCTTGCAGCTGCTCCGCTGAGTCAGGCCAGTGCTCGTGTCGACCCCACATGATCGGACGTCAGTGCAATGAAGTGGAACCTGGTTACTATTTCACCACCTTGGATCACTATATCTATGAAGCAGAAGAAGCCAACTTTGGGCCTGTAAGTAGAGGAGTGCTTGACAGGTTGATAGAGCAGTGTTTAGGGGGCAGTCAATGGCATATACACATTTTGTAAACAGACCATGTAGGAAGTATTCTGTCAGTAAGCCCAAAGTAAGCATCAGTAGTATGCCTTTCTGAGAACAATCATATTTGAAGCTAAGTAAATCTATAACTCTGAAAGAGACTTTGGAACATTCACTAATAAGGCTTTTGGTGTTTGGGAAAAGAGGGTTTGGTTTTCTTGGGTTTTTCTTCTTCCATTCTTCTCTCTACTTAAGCTCCAACGTTATTGTTGATCTAGTAAATACTTAGAGAAAATATGGTTTAATTTTTCCATTGCCATGTAACAAGCCATCCCCAAATTTGATGGCTTAAAATGTATGTCTGGCACTTCAGCACTGATGGTTGAGGCAGCTGGCAGCTGGCTGGGCATTTTTTTCTGTGAGACTTCACCAAGCAGCTACCCTGAGCTTCCTCACAGGATGGTGGGGCCGGGATTGTGAGACTTCCAGCATGGTGTTTAGCTCTAAGAAGGACAAAACTGCTCAGTCTCAAAGTCTGAGCTCAGACATTTCAGAAAGTCATTTTCTTATGTTTTTTTGGTCATAAGGCCAGACCAGAGTCAAGGGCAAGGTTGCATAGGTCTCACCCCTTAATGGGTAAAGGCTCTCACACACACATACAGGGAATGAAGGCCTCAGTTTTTGGAGACAACTAATCACAGGTATTATATATAACCCTGTGAACAAACTCAAGTGCATACTAGAGTTAAGCAACTCAGATTGGTCAATTCTCAATCTCAGTGACAGAATGAACTCACTGGTAGTTTTCATGACCATATTGAGTTTCTTCTCTTATACTTGGAGCTTGAAACAAATGCTGCTGAGAATGATAGACAGAAATAAATCCACTAGATATTGGACTAACCTTGTAGAAAGTCTGTGAAATACCTCGTCACTCCTAGGGTCACTTACAACAGCATTTGGGATGTTCTCTCTCCTTCCTTTATGCTCATTCCCATGGCTACATCACAGAAAGTCTGCCCTAGGCTTTTGAATCCCATGTCCAATGTCCCAAGATTACTTTGACCACAAAACTAAAAAGAAACCAATTTGCTATTTATATACCAAAAACTTTTTACAGTCTACTGGGAAAACGTGACTACAAAACATAGGTATAATATCTACAGTTCTGGACTTTTGATTGCTTTATTTAATTGAATTGCATGTCCGAGAAAGCCTGACTGTCTCCTTGTCCTCAGGGGGTCAGCATCGTGGAGAGGCTGTATGTGCAGGACCGGATTCCTTCCTGGACTGGAGCGGGCTTTGTCCAAGTGCCCGAAGGGGCTTATTTGGAGTTTTTCATTGACAACATACCATATTCCATGGAGTACGACATCCTAATTCGCTATGAGCCACAGGTAATTAGACACTTAATCTTACTGAGAACCAAGGTGGTGACAAGAATGTCTGAGATCCTCCCATTGCCCTTACAGCCTCCATTGCCCAGAAACAGACATTCCCCAAACTGTAGTAAGAGGCCAAAGTTGGAAAGTATAAGAACAGAGATATGAACAGTGATGGAAGATGAGAGGTTCATACCAGCTGGGCTGGGCCAAGGGCTACCAAAATGTTTCAAAGAATCAGATATAAGTTTTAAACATAAAGAAATTTTGATACAAGAGGAAGTCAGGAATAGCATGAGCAGAGAAGAGGAAAGTGTTTTGAGAGCCGTTCCACATAAATAGTTAAGGGATATGGTTGGACATGCTTTCAGGAAAAATGCCAGGATCAGTAAATGAAGTTGGACTCCATATTGAGAGGAAGCTATTGAAAGGTTTTGAGCAGGGAGATGTCACTCTGAGCTGTATTTTAAGAAGGAGAAAGGGATGTTGGGAGAGGCAGGGCGAGCAGCTGTTTCAGTGTCCAGGTGAGGCAAGTATTAGGGCTAGAACTGGGGCGGGCAAGAACAGAGGAAATGGTAGAGGGAAGGGAAATGCAAATAAGTGTTTTCCATTTAAACTTGGTGAATCTTTATAAAAACAGGCTGTAGTGGACCAGTGTGGATGGCCTTTTTGGTTGATTGTTTCTTTTTCTAGCTACCTGATCACTGGGAAAAGGCTGTCATCACGGTGCAGCGACCTGGGAAGATTCCAACCAGCAGCCGATGTGGTAACACAGTTCCTGATGATGACAACCAGGTGGTGTCCTTATCTCCTGGCTCAAGGTCAGTGTGATAGCTCAATAGAATTAATATGCAAATTAATTTTTCTGGTCTCTTACCTTGTGAGTTGTACAGTTACCATCTTGGAGCCAGAGCCAAACTCTAACTATTGACTTTCTTCCTTCGGAATGAGCTGCATACAGCTTTGATTATTTAGATACGTAAACTTTGACTTTTGTTGTTGTTCTCTTTCATTCTGGGGCAGGTATGTCGTCCTTCCACGCCCCGTGTGCTTTGAGAAGGGTGTGAACTACACGGTCAGGTTAGAGCTGCCCCAGTACACCTCCGATAGCAGTGTGGAGAGTCCCTACACACTTATTGATTCAGTAAGTGCAAGGTCAGTTCTGACCTGTGCAGGGAAGGCTGGGTGGAAAGTGTTCCTTTGCTTCCCCAGAGAATTTTGTGGAGGGCTAACACTGAGAAGCTAGACAGAATAATTTTTTCTTACCTCCAAGGCTTCTTTGCTTATATATTTTAATAAAACTCCACTCTCTCAAAAGGATTTACTCAATCTGATTCTTTCTGAAAATACGAAGTATCTTAAAAATGGCATTTTAGAAACTATCAAACTATGTAGGGCCTCTCTAAGCTTTTTCTGGCAAGAATATTTTAAGAATGGGAAAGTTTATTGCATGAATCTGATTTTTCCTTTTCAAGAGTCAAATAAGCATTTTGGGTTTTTACATGTTTACTTGTTTTAATTGGTGACACAGGACACCACTCACGGTAAGAATACTTTGCTGTTCTTGTTTCTTTATAGCTTGTTCTTATGCCATTCTGTAAATCACTGGACATCTTCACTGTGGGAGGTTCAGGAGACGGGTCAGTCACCAACAGTGCCTGGGAAACCTTTCAGAGATACCGCTGTCTGGAGAATAGCAGAAGTGTTGTAAAAACGCCGATGACTGACGTTTGTAGAAACATAATCTTTAGCATTTCTGCCTTGTTACACCAGACAGGCTTGGGTAGGTATTAACTGTAGCTGCTACTGCTCCTTCTTTCTTGAGAGTCAAGGGGACACTTGGCATCACAAGATATGTTAGAAGGCATCCTTATAGTTCTGTGTTAGGCAGTCAGCACAAAGGAAATAGTGTCTCAACTACAGTTTGTCTTTATTTTTTTAAAGAATACATTTTGACAGAGCACCACTGCAAATGCAGTCAATGCTCAAGAAGCACAGAATAGATGACTAGGGGAACAGTCCATGAGGATGCAGCATTTCCATAGGCACAGTCAGCAGTTGGGGTGGTATCAGAGGAGCATCATGTAACTGAAATTTGTTTTTCTCTTTGAAAGGTCAGACCAGCCCCCAGAGGTCACTAAGCTTTTGTCTAAGGTCCTGTGATATTTGAGCTTTGAAAGCCAGGGGAAAAAATCTTAACGACCTTCCTAGAAAAATTGCTTTTATCTGCTAACTCTGTCTCCTGGTGCTTCCCTCCAGTTCATCATAGGAATAAGATTGTTTTACATGGGAATTCTGAGTAAGCCCAGGTAGTAAAGGAGGAAGGATTGGGGTGAGCCCAAGGGGAGAGATGGGCCAGGTACTCAGTTTCTTTGGGTGGAGCAGCTGCTCTATGTCACAAATTCTGGCCTCTCTTTCCCCTGCAGCTTGTGAGTGTGACCCTCAGGGCTCATTAAGTTCTGTCTGTGACCCCAACGGAGGCCAGTGCCAGTGCCGGCCAAACGTGGTTGGAAGAACCTGCGACAGATGTGCTCCTGGCACCTTTGGCTTTGGACCCAGTGGATGCAAACGTAGGTTAATCAGAATCGTAATGTATTTATCCAGATTGTCTGAGATATACTGGTATGGGTTCCATAGCTTCCGGAGGCAGTGCTTCACTTTGGAAGTTGATCATGCGAGCCCATGAGTACTCTGAGCTGGGTGTGAGGGGTGTGTTTGTGTCTAATGAGTTTCTCAAGGTGGTTCCCTGATTGCCCGTCTCTTCAGCTTGTGAGTGCCATCTGCAAGGATCTGTCAATGCTTTCTGCGACCCCATCACCGGACAGTGCCACTGTTTCCAGGGAGTGTATACTCGGCAGTGTGACCGGTGCTTACCCGGGTACTGGGGCTTTCCAAGTTGCCAACCCTGCCAGTGCAATGGTCATGCCGATGACTGTGACTCAGTGACGGGAGAATGCTTGAGCTGCCAGGACTACACCACGGGTCATAACTGTGAAAGGTAAGTGGCTGGGGCCTCTCGAAAGTAAAGAAAACGAGATCATTTTTGGCTGAGCAAATAGCATCTTAGGGAAATCATGGAATGAATCTCCTCCAGACTCCAGATGCCTCATTCATTTCTGACCACCTCAGTATTATCTAGGAACTCATTCCTTTATCCAATACATATTTAATTTCTACCTTCTGTGTGCCAGGAGTTGTTCTGGGGCTGGGAATGTGGCATAGAACAAACCCGAAAAGAACATGCCTTTGTGGAGGGTCATCCTAGAGGTCACTGTAGATCTGTACAGAAGTTATCTCTGTCTCAGCAGGTTCTGGCCTAGGATGAGAATTGTGAAATGTTAATGTCTAATTTCGTCATAGAGTAGAAACCCAATCCAAATGGGATTAGTCATTTTAAATAGCTTTGTTTTTCTAAACACTTTATGCAGCTACAATTTCCAGGAGACCACAGAAAATGTGCAAAAGTCGATCTATTCTCCTGTCAGCAAATGTGAATTGGATAATTATTATGGATGCAGAGCACTGCAATAGATAATAGTAGGAATACGACATAGAATGTGCTTCTAATAACATTACAGTCCCGCTCAGTAGATAAGAAATAGTCTACATGAGAAAATGGCATGCCGACTTATACTGTTCCTTAAGAAAGCCAGACAAGCTATTAGAACCTGCTTTTTTTTTTTGGCGTACTAGTCTTTACCTTCCATGTCAATAAATTTTCTCTTTTAATATCTACTCACTCTATAGGATTTGTGTTTTAAAAATCTCAGCAAGTGCTTCAGGTAGCGCAAAAGTTGTTTATCAGATGAAAGATTGTTAGTGAAAAATTAAATATGTGATTAATTGATGGCATGAAGATATGCATGGAAGCAAATGTGTGGCTCTTGGCTCTATGCTTGGAGGTATTCAAAAATTGGGAGGTTCCAGTGATTACTCTTTTGAGTAAAAAATTATTCCTTTCAACCACAAAGCTGTATTATAAAAGGATAACAAGGAAACAGTTATACAAGAAATTAGTATATTGCTGCCATCTCTTGTTCTCTGCATTAAGTTTTCCATTACTCTTTCAATGGGGAATGGAAAATAAGTTTGAGAAAAAGAGGAGCTGAGAGTAGCGTGGGAACCACAGTAAACGAAGTTAGTTGTCCACAGCACACTCCAACACCCCGTGGGAATGGCTTGGTTGGTGTTTGTGACTGTTCTTGGATTTTACTTGTAAAGCATTTTGATTTCTTGCAGGAGAATGAGAAGAGGATGTGGGAGGAAGAAAGATGTTTAGCCTTAGTTTGATTCTGCTGTCTAATCTGAGCCAATTTCTCATCATTTTTTTTTCCTCTTTCTAAGATGGTATCAATTTAAAAAAATCGTTCTAGGTTCGGATTGTTCCCAAAGTGGGAAACGGGTGGGAGGCAGGAAATAAACACTGAGATTCTTTCGTGACTTATTTGAGTTTATTTTACCTAGAAAACTTTCTCAGAAACCATTGTATAAAATTGCTTCATCACCACCAGTTCCCCAGCATATAAGTGGGGATCATGTTCTTGTATTCTGTCTGTATATTTTTAAACAGAAGGTTGATTTCCTCTGAACAACTTTCTCCTATTTCTTCACCCCCCCATTTAAATAATATTACCTCTGCCTCTAAAACAAACAAACAAACAAACAAACAAAACCTACCATGAAAAACAATTAGAAGTCCTTAGACCTGAGTTCTAGGCCTAGTTCTGCTTCTAACCTTCTTTATTACCTTGAGTGAGTTAGCTCACCTCTCCAAGTATCCAGCTTTCTGTTGATAGAATAACTAAGTTGGATTAGATGATCTTCAAATTCCTTCAAGCTCTTATGTTATACGAATTAAAAAAGTAACCAAGTATCATTCATGCTAAGAAGCTGCATGACAGTCAAATAATTCCTTGCTAAAAATTAAAAGGCTGGATTCAAATCCTGCCTCATTATTAACAAGTTGTGGAAACCTTGCAGATCACTTAACCTCCCTGGATTCCTTATCTTTGAGGAGAAGAGATGGAACCTGTTGGGTTTGGGAGTTGATAAATTACACCCCTCCTCACTGCCCAAGTTTAAAACCACCTGAGACAGACACGAGAGTCATATAGTTGGAGAACATCCTTATCAGTTCTATTACTGGTAAAGGCTGGATTATAGAACATGCTTGCCAACATGTCATTCTCCCAGGCAGAACCAGGGACAGACAACCACACCCCACTGCCCAAACTCTTTAATGCAAGGCGGGAACCAACTAGAATGCTCAGGGCAGGCAGGCCACTGATAGAACCGTAGGGTACCCTTAGGAAGATGTGCCTCTTCCCCTGGGGAAAAGTGAGGGAGGGTCCAGGTGAGGCCAGGGTTGTCACCCTAATGCAGTGGCCCTGAAAGTATGATCCCCAGACCATCAGCATCAGCATTACCTGGGACCTGCTATCTCAGAAGGGGGAGGAACTCAGCGATCTGCGTTTTAACAAGCCCTTTCAGGGAATTCTGATTGGAGCAAACGTTCGAGAACCACTGTCCCAATGCAAAGTCCTCCATGAAGAATGGGGAATGAGTATTCTCAGAAAACATAGTTTTCTCACCACGCTGGCTCATGGCCGTCTCTCTTCTGTGGCTGATGTAGGTGTTTGGCTGGTTATTATGGTGATCCCATCATTGGGTCAGGAGATCACTGCCGCCCTTGTCCTTGCCCAGATGGTCCTGACAGTGGACGCCAGTTTGCCAGTAGCTGCTATCAAGATCCTGTTACTTTACAGCTTGCATGTGTCTGTAATCCTGGATACATCGGTAGGTAATGTGGAGACTCTTGAAGGAAAAGAGGTGTCTTTATGAGTTAATTGTTAAAGAAATAGATGGAGAGTGAACCAATTTAGTTTAGTTTTTATAATCTTTAACTAAAAGTGAAGGGAATCTAGGACGTTCTGTTCCTGTTTGGCATATGAAGGAGAGTCAATTCTTGAATCTCTGTGATACTGTTACAGTACTGAGCAGAAGAGCAAGCTCGTTTAAATCTATAAACGAATCCCTCTGAACACTTTTCTGTTTTTAAGTAGTAGAAAGATGAATTTACATTTGACTTCTCCCTTCCTTTATCTAACTCCTAGCAGAAGTCTCAAAGTAGTGAAGTGGCCCAACAGTGGACAAAAAGAAGACAAGAATATCACCTAGGGGGCCCCCACATAACTGAATCTATCAGTGCTAGATACATTCTTCATTGCTGTTATACTCACAGTATCTGTCAACACCTAAGGAGTGCTGCAAGTTGTGAAAATGAACCCCTTTAATTTCATCCTTGATGCCACCCTTTCAAATACTAGTTAGTTAGGCTTAGCCATAGCTCTGTAAACATTTGCCTATAGTTTCCAGATTTCTTATACAGGGACTTTGGTCATCAGCAAGAACCCCATTTGTCAAGTTGCTCGTGCAGGAGCAGTGATTTTTCAGTTAATACAATCTTTGGATTAGGATTTAAAACCAAGCTAAGCTTTACCCTGTTAGATCATTGTGTATTTCCTAACCTGTTCCATCCCTGTGTAATGAGAAGCTGATGCCTCATGCTAGAACTCTTAAAGCTGTCCATGCCCCGCTGTGGCCTCAGAGCTGGGCTGTCACAGTGTTTCAGATGACAAAATACTTTCCGCTCACAACTAGAAGCCTGTTTTTCTCCCCTGAAGATGTGGTCACCCCGGGCTCGGGAAGTAGGTGAGGAGCACAGCACAGCCTGGGGTGACTCTGCACAGGAATGTGGATGGAGTCAGTGAGCTAACTGCCATTGGTTTTATTGGACAATAGGTTCCAGATGTGACGACTGTGCTGCAGGCTTCTTTGGCAATCCTTCAGAAGTTGGGGGGATGTGTCAGCTTTGCCATTGTCACCACAATATTGACACGACAGACCCAGAAGCCTGTGACAAGGAGACTGGGAGGTGCCTCAAGTGCCTGTACCATACAGAAGGGGAGCACTGCCAGCTCTGCCGATATGGGTATTACGGGGACGCCCTCCAGCAGGACTGTCGGAGTAAGATGCATGTTCATTTTGCCTACTCATTAGAATGGTTTCCACTTCCTTCTATGTTGGGGGATCTTATTCTGGAATTTATTTCATTTTGGGAATACACTTGTTCAAAGAGGTAAAATTTTACCTTTGGCAAAAGAAAGATGAGACTGATATTTTTTTCTTTGCATCCTCATTTTCTAGCAGAACATAACTCAAGACATAACTCAGTGCTTGAGAGAGACAACCAAAATGAAAACCTTTGTAGCTATCCCCATGATAAATGCCATCTAATAAAACGTGTTGATTTTATGTTCTGCCCAGGAACTGTGCTGATTGGCTAGGATTTACAGATCCTAGATACCCACTCTTCTCCACACCTTTTCCCTGTCGTTGATAGAAAGAGCCTTCCAGTTTAAGGAAAAGAAAGAAGTAACACCTCTAAAGTCTCTCTCTCAGCCAGCATTTCCTCCTGCCATTGCTGCAAGCCCTCAGGCCCCCATCTCGTTGATACAAACCCATGAAGAATGTTGAGGACCAGCAGAGCTGGATTCCTTCAAGCCTTCCTAGTTTAAAGGGCTTCTGCCCATTCTGATATATCCATTATGGCTGGTGCCTGCCAAAAGTTTGAAATCATTAGATATCTCAACTCTCATGGCATGTTTTTTATTATCTCCAGTTAAATTCTCAATTTTAAAATGATAAACCAGCAGCTTATTAAATCTGCATATTTAGAAAATACTGCTAAGCAAAACATGTCATCATGCATGTCCACTCAGGAAATGTCAGAACTGTGTAAAGTAAAACATTATCAGAACTTCTGAAGAACAACAGTCATAGATTTTTTTTTTAACACCTCCATTTCTTCCCCTACTTGTTTGCATTTCCAGACTAAAATCTGGAGAGGGAAAATCTTAGCCATTGGCATATAGCTAACTTTCACATGGCCTGTACATTTTATGAATGTGACTATGTGAGTAAATCTGATTATGGTATTTTTCAGAGTGTGTCTGCAATTACCTGGGCACTGTGCAGGAGCACTGTAACGGCTCTGACTGCCAGTGTGAAAAAACCACTGGCCAGTGCTTGTGTCTTCCTAATGTGGTTGGACAGAACTGTGACCACTGTGCACCTAATACCTGGCAGCTGGCCAGCGGGATTGGGTGTGACCCATGCAACTGCGATGCTGCTCATTCCTTCGGGCCATCTTGTAATGAGGTGAATGAGACTCTATAGCTAGTGTGAGGCTGTCATGGCATAAAGAAAGATGCCTTTATGGGGTTCAGGTGATAGCTAATTAGGTGCCTTTGCCCCACTTAGAGAAAGGCACCCCCTCTTGTGGTCGTGGCCTTGCCCCAGGGCACACAGCTTGGCAAACACAGCACAGACTAGATGTCAACCCTCACTTGTCTCCCTTAGCTGGGACTACATAACCATGCGCAGAGGCCCCATTGGATACACCCAGAGCATTTTAACATAGGGCTCCAGCTGCAGACTCACATGAGAATAGACAGGAGTGTGCTGTTTGTCTTCAATCCCTGGCTGCTGAATCAGACTGTTTTCTTAGCCACACAGCCTGAAAGGAACAAACAGCCATACTCAGCATTGTAAAAACTGCTTCTGTTTCCTGACATGCACTCAAAATGAAGGGCTCCCCATGGCAAGTGAGTCCCAGGTGGCCTAGGCTTATTCGTGATTTGCGAAGAAACATGTTAATAAAGGGTAATATGCTCTGGGCCTCTCCAACCTCTGTTGCAGGAAAGCAGTTAGGAGATACTGGCATGGGGTCCTGAGCAACCTCTTAGGCAAACAGCTCAGTCCCATTTTCCCCAACTGGCAGCTGAAAAAAAAAGTGCAGGCTGGCTTCTGCCCTGCAGCCCACTTGACTGAGGTCTGTTTTCCGGCCACAGTTCACGGGACAGTGCCAGTGCATGCCTGGGTTCGGAGGCCGCACCTGCAGCGAATGTCAGGAGCTCTTCTGGGGAGACCCCAGCATGGAGTGCCGAGGTGAGGCCGTGACAGATCTCGCGTTGGTATGGGATTGGAGTGGAGGGAACAGATGTCTGCAGGAGGTTTTGGAAACCTCTAAAGTACAGTGCAAATTAATTTGTGTATAAAAACCATGTTTAATTACAAAAGAAACTCATGCTCATTGTTTGGGGGGAAAAAATCTAACAATTTAGCCCTATAGAAGTGCGGGTAGTAAAAAGTAGACCTGTTCATTTCTCCACCTCTATTCCCTAGGGTAACCTTTGTTTCTGTGCAAACACACATATGCACCACACACACAAAGTTGATTTTTTAAATGCTTTTAACCAAAATGGGCTCATATTAACTATATATTTCGGTAAATTGATTTTTCCTCCCCGTGAACAGTATTTTGTGGACATCTTCCTTGTCAGCACATACAGAGCGAAATGGTTGTTGTAGTAAGATCATTTTATTCCAGTGTGTCAAGTACTCTGCTGACAGTGAAAACACTCAGCATTTGTACTTTGTGTAATGTCTCCACAAAGGGCATTGTCATAGTGCCTTCGTGCACAACAAGTCAGATAGATGACAGGAACTCCAAGTCTGTTAATGTGAGTAAAACCCAGATTCCCACTAAAGCTTATGATAAACTAGTACTGGGAGGGAAAACTTGACATTTTCATAAGAACAATAACTTGTTAAAATCATATGAATCACAAGGATTGCTTAAGTCTTATGCTTTTGCGATTTTTTTTTTACTTGCCAGAGTACTTTTCAGATCGTAAAGTAAAAGCATTTACAAAAAAGATTTTAATAGATTGTTTCTATTCTATTTTTGTATTCTTTCCTATTTGAATTTTCTTCCCTACATTTTAAGTTTATGACTATGCATAAATATCTTCTGTAGTTGCATATTTGTTCTTTGATATATTTTCTTTGTTACACTTCTGAAATTCTAGGTCCCTGTTAGACTCTAAATTTTTAAAAAAGAGACCTTTTTCTTTTTTGGATACAATTGTAGCAAGAAAATAACACAGATCTTCAAGTTAACAGTTCATTCAGTATCTCCTACCAAAGATCAGAAACCTAGATACTGTGTGTTCCTTCAAAGGACTGTCCCTTAACAGCAGGAACAATTCAAACAGTGGGCAAGACCAGAACAAAAGGCATATGATTTGTTTTTCCAGTTGAGGCTTAGCCAGAAGGATTTGAACCAACATCTTAGATTAAAGATTTGTTCCACAGAGGAGATGATGTTTGCTATCAATAAACAAGTGCTTTTTCATTCATCATTCCTCAGTCCAGATGTTGGTTCTTAATGGGAGCTGATTTTCTCACTTCCATTAGAAGGGCACCACTTGCTCTAAGATGTCTTCTTTACATAAAACCCTGCTTGAAATATGGTTTCTCCAGAGTTCTTACACTATTCTGTTAAATTTCTCAATCTTATAAATGCCCTAATGCCACAGGGACTTGATTTTTCTCCAGATAATGATTCTATCATTGCTTATAGCCTAATTCTATCAGCATGTGTCACTGGAAAAATTGCTTTGGCTGCCAAGCTTTCTGACCTTTTGCTCCATCTAAGCTTTGTTAGCATAAAAGTCCTGTTACCCAGAGTCAGAATCAATCAGAGAATTGTTCATTTAGTGATCAGAACTTTACCTCTTACCCTTTTATCTTTTCTTTAAACTTTCAGCTCTAAATCTGCCAGAGAAATTATGGCTTAAAGGAACAGTATCAACTTCTTTAGGCTGAAAGCTGATCACATTGTAGACACTTTGCAAAGAGTGAAATCCATGGTATCAATGTTTAACAACTTCTTCATTCATTTTATTCAGAAGAAAGGTCAGCCTATTACATAAGAAAATGCTGGGACCCAAATGTTTTTGACACCCTGTGGAAGAAGCTCTTAACTTATAATGCACCCAAAGAGAGTAAGAATTGACTTAACAATGGAGAGTCATCGCTAGCCACAGGGCCTTCTGCATGCAGGATGGCAGTAGAAGAAAGACCAATATGATCGAATGGTAGGGACAAAAATGCAGAAGCAGATGGAGCTCAGGGCTCTAGATGTACTGGAATGTAGTCACAAATGGAAATGGGGGGATAAGAACTTGACGGAACTGTGTCCAGCGATCAGCAGGACAGGAATAGGTGTCATCTGCAATTAGATGGAACTATGGGGAAAGAATGTGACTACTTTTCTCAGATTACATAATTAATTGCCAAAGAGTCCTCAATTTCAAATCTTTCAGTTGAATGGGACACAAATTTAAAACTTTCTAGCGTCACCTCATTAACAATAAGCTTACAGAAAAACTTAGGTCATAACTAAGTATTCTCCTTATGGAAAAAAAAAATGTAGTTATGTAAAAGACAAATGAGTTGAGCTTCAAACTTAAAAATTTTTGAATGTTCCTATTGTCCAGGCGGGTTGGGATTCTTGGCCAGCCATGCCAAGTCTGAACAAGCCCACTACTGTGCTGCGATGGAGAGAGAATCTCATCCATCCACCACCAAATATGCCGGAGAAATTCTCAGCCTAGAGCTCTGCGACATGCCCCTCAGGAGTCAGAGGGTCACATTAGAACTCTTTCTGTTGATTCATAGATAGCAAAGAGCCCCCTGGCTCTTGGGAAAGGCCAGAGTCTCTTAAATCTAGGAAAATTGGAAATGTGGAGCATGGGAGGGAGGCTCTGAGTAATGGCCATCATGCTTCTCATTTCAAATTGTTTTAATAGGGAATTTAAGTCCATTTCTTCGCTTACACTTGAATTTTTAAAATACTTGTATTTTCTCAGCCTGGGATTCCTTTACGGTCACCCACCTGTTCTTTATTTATTGTTAGTGTGACTCAGGAAATCAGATTTAATTTGATTCTTTAGAGACATAAATACTCTTGTTAGTAGGTGGAAGCCTTGTCTTACATAATCCTAATCACAGAACGTGGTCCCAGAAGTGCTAGGCTAGACCACAAGTGGACAAACTATACCCATGTGCCAAATCCAGCTCACCGGGTCAGTAGCGTTTCACTGGATACAGCCATGCCTATTTCTTCTTACATATTTTCCAGGGCTGGCTTCATGCTGCCCTTCATGGAATTTTTTCCTAGTGGAATACCTAGTGACACCCCAGAAATATAATGGGAAAGGCCTAGATGACCCAGGTAACTTAGCTTTTTGGAAGATGATAATGGAAATCCATTCCTAAAGTTCCAAACAACATAGCATTCAGACACAGTATTATCTAAGTTCCTTCCATTCTCTTGATCTCAGAAACTGATGAAGGCAGTGGTTTTCCCAGGCCTTTCCCAGTATATTTCTGGGGTGTTACTAGGTATTCCACTAGGAAAAAATTCCATGATCAGATGATTTTGGGATATGACTGGGTGAAAAAATGTGAAAGAGTTTTTACTGCAGACCTCTGAGTCCTTAATATGTCGATGTTTGTTTTGAGTCTTCAAAAGGAGGATGTAGAATCTCCTGAACCTACTTGATTGTGGAGCCCTTATTTCCAGGAACATCTCCTGGAACTAATGGTCTAGGGAACACACTTAAAGTTATCCCCAGCTCACCTAAGCTGCTTCCTGATCCTTGAAAATGCCCCAAAACAAAGGAAAAATGAAACATGCCTAAAGTGCCTAGAGAGAAACAATAGGCTTAAGGGGGAAAAAAGGTTTAGTTTTGAAAACCCAAGGGCCCAAAAAGAACGTTATATATTTTAATTTATTTATTTTTTACTTTTTATGGTGAAATTAGTTAATAAAATACAGTAAGTTTCAGGTGTACACTTTAACAGTAAGGCATATATGTATTTCATTGTGTGTTCACCGCCCACAGTTAGCTTTCTTTCTGTCACCACATATACATTATGTTTTCAATCCTAAAGGCTGAGAAGTAGAATATTCCAAACTTCAATTTTTTTAATAATCATGGTTATTTGTAAATATAAAAAGGTAAAGATAAGGAAGTCCACAACGACTTTTTTTTCCCCTTTATCCAATGGAAATGTGATATAGCAACACTGAGCAGGAGACCACCCGACACTTACATGGACACAGAAATAGCAATAACATTATTGAATGCTTGCTATGAGCCATACGCTCCTTGTAGCACTTAAGAATTAATTTATTTATCCTGAAAACAATCCTTATTAGGTAAAACTGTTGACTCAATTCCCTCACATAACTGGGGTGTGGGGAAGGTAGGGTTCACAGATAGGCAGCCTGAGATCACAACTTGTGTTCTGACCACACGCTGTACTACTTAAACTTGCTACTCAAGAACTTAGAGTATAATTGGCTAACAAAGGCGATGAAAAGAAAAACTAATGAAATGCTACAGGCCACAACATAGCTTTCTAGGTTTAGAGGATAGAGGTGTTGTGAGTGAAACTGGTTCTTGAGGATGTTTCATTAGAAAGTCTTGCATAGGTAAATCATAGCTTTTTACCCAAGAAAATGTTATAAAGATATTTGAGAGAGTATGAATTTGGTGTGCTTTGTCATCGTTGACATTTTTAGGAGGATTATTTTCTTTTTAGGGGCATGTGAATGTCCTTGCATGCTGGTACCAAAAATGAGGTTAGGGCCTCATTTGGCAAAGACAACTGAACTCCAGTTTTCAAGTTAACCCTGTGCTTGGTGCTGAGAATGGAAAAATGGTTTAAGATGTACCCTTGCCCTTGGAATCCTCAGTCTAGTTAAGGGAAATAAGATTCCAGGGATGGGGCAGGGGGAGGGGGGTTGTTTTGGTTTTGTAATTTTTTTATCCCCACCTTTTCCCAGAAAGGATTTAAGGCCAGAGATAAGATTTGTGTACAGGCTTTTGTTATTCAAACACTATATAAATACTCAGAAATGTCGAGTGTTGATATAAAAATGAGTTAGTTGCCTGAGATTTGGGACTCTAAGCCAGAGTTCAGTGACACAGGCAATGTGACAAGTAGCCTCAGCCACAGTCCACTGGCCACTTTTACTTTGTACCATTGGGCTCTATGTAAGGTGTCAGCTTCGCTGGGCCAGTGAGAGATTGGGACTTGAATGTCCCCCCCATGTTCTTTTACTCTGACATTTTATGAGCCTGTGCTCTTAGTCTGGGGTGGTTATCACAATGGTAGATACTCACAAGTTAGATTACACTTAGATGAAAGGCTTTGAACTAGATAGTTAGAATTCTCATAATCTCTTTCTGATTTAGATTTCATTTTATCAAGTTTATTGCATTTTGCCAAGTATTCATTCATCATTCTGTTATGTGACAGGGAAGGGCAAGGTATGTCATCAGCTGCTGTTAGTGTGTTGTATCTTAGGCCAGATGCCTCATGGTATCAAAGGTCACCTGAATTGTTTGTACTGGTAAGATCCAGAGGGAAGTCTGAGTAAGAGGAAGGCAGAAGCAGGATAGAGCTTAAGAACATAGTCTGGAGTTGCAAAGTGCTAAATTTAAATCCTGGCTCAGCCATTTCCCTGCTGTGAGACTTGGGGCAGGTAACCTATCCCACAGGGTTATTGTGAGGGTTAAATGAGATGATTGATGCATGTAAACCATTTATATAATGCCAAGCACAATAAGTGTTAACTTTTAAAATAATTATTGTGTACTATTACTATTATTGGAGTGATTTTACATGATGACAAAACTACAATAATTTTTTTTTTTTGTAAGATGGGACTTTAATCAGTATCTCTAAAAAGCCAGATGGACTTTTCATCTCAATTCTATGTATGAGAAGCAGGAAGGAAACAGCTGACATTAACTCAAGTACCTTATAGAAAGTCCTTCCTTGGCCTTCTAGATTTTAAGAAGTGGTCGGCAAGGGTTGAGGTAATGTAATGCATGTTTTGGAGGAAGCTGCTACAGTCTCTTTTAGAGCCATTGGTAAATGGTCATCAATGGTTGACACCTTCCCATTATAACAGTGACTGAGGTTTGTGATCTAGCAGATCAGCTAGCATTGCTGTTTTCCTTTCTAGCCTGTGACTGTGACCCAAGGGGTATTGAGACACCACAGTGTGACCAGTCCACTGGCCAGTGTATCTGCATCGAGGGTGTCGAGGGTCCACGCTGTGACAAGTGCACTCGAGGGTACTCGGGGATCTTCCCTGACTGCACTCCCTGCCACCAGTGCTTTGCTCTTTGGGACATGATTATTGCTGAGTTGACCAACAGGACCCAGAAGTTCCTGGAAAAAGCCAAGGCCTTGAAGATCAGTGGTGTGATCGGGCCTTACCGGGAGACTGTGGACTCAGTGGAGAAGAAAGTCAGTGAGATCAGAGACATCCTGGCCCAGAACCTGGCTGCAGAGCCACTAAAGAATATTGGGAATCTCTTTGAGGAAGCAGAGTAAGTAGTTAATGAGCCTGAGTAAGAATTCACAATATTATTTCAACTTAATAAATAAACAGCAAAGATGTCTTGGCACGGTGCTTCCATCAGGAGGTGTGATAAGCCCTGTGAGTGAAAACAGATGCTGGGCCTTTTATTTTCCGGCAGTCTTCACCCTGGGCATTGGGTTTGTGAATGTTGGCACATCACTGGGGACCAAAATCGTGGAGGCTGCAGTATAGAATGTATGCATGTTATATTCACAGGTCCTCTTTGCAAATAATCCTCTAAGAACAAGGGATTCGGAGACAAAGGATCCATAACGAAGTCACAGCTCAGTTACGGACTAGGCTCGTGAATGTGAATGACTCACTTATTCCTGAGCCCTTCTTCTCTCCTGTGGAGGAGGAGAAGATAATACTTGCCTTTACTTTACAGAACAACAAAAGGATTGATCTGTGAAATGGATAATGTAATTATTATTATGTTTCACTACTACCAAAGACACTCAATCTATTACCATAATAAGAATGCTATTTTCAAGTTATTTCTGCTGCTCAGCCGTTGGTCCACCAGAACAGTGCTTTATTCATCTAATTATGACATTTTTCTACAGTGGAAAATCTTCTTAGCCCTTCCTTAGGCAGTCACGTCTCTGATTGGATAGTGTTTATTTTGCCAATGAAAGCAGAGAGAATTGAGGTGAGTGATGCCTAACTTTGCAGGAATCATTTGTCTACTATTTTTCCTAGCCTTCTTTCTCCTCCTGCTGTTAGTCATTCCAACTACCTTTGCCAAAAAAAGAGCCCAGAAAAATAGCACAATGAGTTCTAGGCCAAAAGACAAAACAGAAAAAGGGGTGAAACATTTGAGTTTCCCCAAATACTATGGTTTTTTTATTACAGACTCACCATTTGGCATGAACAGGGGACTGTTTCATAGCTAAATCCTGTACACTGGAGTGATTTTACATGATGACAAAACTACAATAATTTTTTTTTTTTTTGTAAGATGGGACTTTAATCAGTATCTCTAAAAAGCCAGATGGACTTTTCATCTCAACTCTATGTATGAGAAGCAGAAAGAAAACAGCTGACATTAACTCAAGTACCTTATAGAAAGTCCTTCCTTGGCCTTCTAGATTTAAAGCAACTGGTCCCTTGATTTTAAACTTCAGGTTTTGTGCCCAGGACCACACAGTTGACCAGGGTGTTATGAAATGTCTACATGGGGCAATAATGCATTTAATGAGGAATTTTACCTCATCCAAAAGACTGCGGTGCAGCTCAGCCTCCTAACACATAACGACGTTTTGGAAGGCTGTGGTTTGAGTGCAAGCCCATTTAGGAAATGATTGCTGGCCTTGGTCTTATGCACCTAAGAGAGAACAAAAAAAATACGGTATCCCTTGAGAGTCTGCCAAATGAGAGATTACATTCCTAAAACAGCTCTGTGTCTACCCTCACTATTCAATTTACAATCAGAGAGATTGTAAGCATCTCTGAAAAACTAATTTCATTAATCTTTTTTCAACACAATATCTAAGGATGCATGTTTTAGAATCTAAAGTGGCACTATTTAAAAACATACAATGTTAGATTTGATTATTTTTAATTGTAACAGTGTATGAGACCTGAGAAGAAATGAAAGCCTTCTGTGAATCAACAGATTAATAAGAGCAACGCACAGAAAAAAGAAACTATATTATAATAGCCTCGGGAAAAGTCATTGGGTTCATAAAATGTAATTTAACCTGCAAATCCTTTTAAGTACTTTTTCTCTGAATTGGGTCATGGTATTATCTCACTCAGTCTTAGATATCATTTTTCTAATGGCCCCCAACCTTTCAATATATCTACATTTTCCCATTTTTTTATACTATTCTATCCCTGAGAAGATAATTATATTCAATTAGGTGACCCAGTGATACCCAGAGTTATGGTCTTCTCAAAGATTACTTTCACTATGATATGTACACACATGCACACTGTATACAAGTAGATCCCTAAAGTCCAGCTTTGGAGATACGAAGAGACAGAACAAAATGCAGTTGGGTTTAGATTCAGAATGAAATATTGTCAAAGCTAAATGTTTATCATATTTCATTCTCAGTCGATACTACCTTTTTTCTTATGAAAAACAAAAGGGTAGCTTGTCGATAGAAGGAGGCTCCTTTGATGGGCTTGCTCAAAGTGGGGACTGTATATAAGGTGGGGTGACTCCTGCTGACTTCTTGCTGGCTATGGGGCTTCCTTTCTCCATGTCCCATCTTGAAGGAGATCCCTGAAGTTCTCCTTCAGGTAAGAGCATTTTTGGCAGATGGCTGGGAGGCATAATTCTACATTGGAGTCATGTCCTTTGAGTTTGTGGGATTGTATGGGTTTTAAGCCACTTACATATAGAGCTGGAACTTCACACTCTGGACCCATGCTCATATTACAGCAGAAATTTGAAATCCTTCAAATGGCCCATCTGGTCCAACAGAGCCAAGTGGTGCTTCTATGTTTTTCTTCAGTCTTTGAAGAAAAATTGTTAGGTTTAATAACAGTCTCTTAATGATAAGGAGAATAAAACCAGTCCTGAGATAAATTGTTACCGACTACTTAATTGGTTTGAAATTAGAATTATGGATACAGTATTAGTAGAAAAAGTAAAATCGAGACTTCAAAATTCTCCTTTGGTTTATTTTTCTTGGGTGAACTTACCCTTCTCTTTACAGGAAACTAGCCAAAGATGTTATGGAAAAGATGGCTCAAGTAGAAGTGAAATTATCTGACACAGCTTCACAAAGAAACAGCACAGCCAAAGAACTAGACTCTCTACAAACTGAAGCAGAAAGCCTAGACAACACAGTGAAAGAGCTTGCTGAACAATTAGAATTTATCAAAAACTCAGATATTCGGGGTGAGCATTTTTTGTGCAAATACTCAATCCTGGACGATAGATTTAAACCATCTGTCTAACCTCTGTAATATAGTACTTTAAGAAAAAAATCCAAGTGATTTCTAATAATCTTAAAACTTTTTCTCATTGAGTCTTTGGCACAAATGAGGATTAAAGTCTCCATTTTATAAACATGGGACCTGGGCCACAGAGAGACTGAGAGACACAGCAGAGGTCCCAGGGAGCAAGCAGCCATAATTTCATTAGAAAGTCATCTGTTTCCTGATTTTTTTCACTTTGCGGTTTAACCTCCTTGACTTTTCTTGGAAAGGGGTGCATTTAAATAGTTAAGAAATTAAGTTGATAATTCTGCAAATCCTTTTACATTCAAGAATATTGCGTTGTCAGGAAATAATTTTGGCCACTCCTTCATTTATTGTTACCACAGGCTACATATAGACTCCTCCCCCAAAAAGCAAAAGAAATAAAGTAGAACTATGTCAGACCACACTATCCATCCTGTTTAATGCACGATTGCTTATTTTTTTGGCTAAATCCTTAAAGCTAGAATATGTCATGCTGTTTTATGTATATAATACTAGGCTTTTGAGTGGATCTAAATAGTTAAATGACTGAGAAAGGGAAAAATTAGCTGGACATGTGATCTATAGGTTGCCTGACGACAGCTATTTAGAAGTAACTGGAGGCTTGCCTGTGTAGAAACAATATCTGCATGGTTGACCTAATTTTCATCCAGATGTTTGGCATCATCCAGAACCCAAGTAGGTGCTGATGGGACAAAGTATATTTATTGATCATGAAAGTTATATTTCTTCATAAAGGTTTTATTTCTTGAATTTTAAAACAAAACCACTCAGTAAATTTAGTGCCGAAAGACACCAAAAACAGACATGGCTTGATGAGGAGAGTGAGTACGAGGGGACTAACTGTGGGTAACTGCACTTCGTGCCCTAGGAGCCGTGGACAGCATTACCAAGTATTTCCAGGTGTCTCTAGAGGCAGAGGAGAGGGCAAATGCCTCCACCGTGGATTTTAACAGCACAGTGGAGCAGTCGGCACTCACTCGCGACAGAGTAGAAAACTTGATGTTGGAGCGAGAATCCCAGTTCAGGGAAAAACAAGAGGAACAGTCTCGCCTTCTGGATGAGCTGGCAGGCAAACTACAAAGTCTAGACCTTTCAGCAGCTGCCGAAATGGTAAGGTTGGAGGTTTGTCCTTAAGGCTGTCTATCAGCGGTATAGGAGAAAAAACACCCTGCTTTGTTTTTAATGTTGTTCATTCACTCTGAAAATGAATGAGCAGGAATGAAACTCCCAGTCTGGTCTCTGGACCACAGTATGGGGTATCCATGACCAAGCCAGATTAAAAACAAGCGTATGTGTGTTATCTTCCTTCTCTTCAAGCGGCTTCTCTGTGGTCCAGCCAGAGAATCCTGACTACTCTTCCATACTGTTGAACTGACTCATTTATTTCCGATTTGCACTTGATCCTTTTTATACTATAGACGTTTCTTTGTTCTGTTTTGAAGCGCAAATTCCATTGCAGTGGATCAATTCAAAATCATTCTGAGAAGGATTTCCTAAAAAATTAAAGGGAGCTAAAGAATTTTTTCCATGGGTGTTAGTAAAATGTTCCTTTGTTCCAGTAACTTTACCTGGTGAAGATTAACCCTGAGACCAGCCTAGAAAGTACATTTATTTCCCAAAAGCTTTTGAAAAGTAACCCTGGAGCCAAATGAAACTGAGTAGTGACTTTACTGAAAATCAGGCAGAAGGCCAGAAAACCCCAGATTAAGCCTCTTTATTCCTCTTGATTCTTTATTGTTTTATATGGAAGAGCACCTGAGAGAATTTAGAGAGCATTTTTTTATGGACTTTTATTTTATAAGGCTTATGCTCTCTTAGCTTAGAAAAGAGGAACAGTAAAAAATTGGGGCGGGGGGGGGTGCGGGGGAGAGGTGAATAGATAGAAGACCATGAAGAGTTCTGACTTCATTAGTTTTGTCTTGGTGATAGTTCTCCCTCCTGACTCCTTCCCCATTACCCCTTTCTCTGAAATATACAAAAACACAGTCTGTACTATACTGTGACAAATGGATGCTTACAATATATATTCATTATCTTAATAAACTTTATAGCATCTAGTGGAAGTAGGGAGTAAGTAGTCCTCCTGTCACTATTTAATAGAAAGAGAAATGGAGGCCCAGAGCAATATGTAAATTGTGCCTAACAGGAGGCAGAGTTGTTATACTGAAGCATGGAATGCCGATTCTTTCACTCTTTCCTTTCAGTCTTGATTCCTTCCTTACAGATTCCAATAAAAACCAGTAATCACTGCAAACTAAAATGAAAAGCATTAAGCATGCTTTTCAACAGACAAGGTATCTGGGGACGGGTTGGCCGATGGGCTGGTTCCTCTGTCCCTGTGAGTGGTGCTGTACCATGCTCACTTTCTGAACTGATGAGCTAATTAGGGATTAGCCAGCTTCTTCTAGCCTTGTTGTATGTTTGTCTTTGTTAATTATCCTATGAGAACTCCATACTGCCACTCTTTGGGTAGACAGAGATTTTTGTCCCTTTGTGTTTTTTCAAGTGCCATCAGTTCTTTGTCTTTGTGTCTGTTTAGCCAGACCTAAGCTGATTTTTTTCATGCCTGCTGGAATAAAACAGATCTAGTGTGCTTTCATATTGTTTTTAGAAAGCACCCCTGAGGTCTTATCCTGTGCTTGATTAAAGCTCATGTTCTTCTATAGGACACAGAATAAATTTTATTTTTTCAAGATTTTATGTAGAGTGACCCTGTTTTCCTAACTAGATAGGAAGTTACTAATGGGCTTTTTATGTCACCGTATTCACCAAAACACTTAACATGTTGCTAGTCTAAAAAGGTTTTCAGTACCTGTTTGTATTTTTAAATCCAACTGGTTAGAATAAAGGGGAAGCGTTCTGTGGCTCTCATACAGACAGACTTCAACTCGTTATAGCAGATAATGTTTGCACCCTGTACAGAGTCCATATGGTATTCCAGTTCAATAGGGCAGAAACTATTGACGAAGGTTTTAAATTTTTGGTGTTTCCTTAGAAATAAACAGGTTAGCTTATTCCTAAACTCTTTGCTCCTTTCTCCATCCCAAACCCTGTTTTCAAGCACCCTTGCCGAGGACCACCTACACACTCCCTGGGGCCACCCAGGCACTGCACAGATGTTTTGCTGCAGCAGATTCACTCTCTGAACCTTGTGCCTGTTCCTTGGCTTGTTGTAGACCTGTGGAACGCCTCAGGGGGCCTCCTGTTCCGAGACTGAATGTGGCGGCCCAAACTGCAGAACTGACGAAGGACAGAAGAAGTGTGGGGGGCCTGGCTGTGGTGGTCTGGTCACTGTTGCACACAGTGCCTGGCAGAAAACCATGGACTTTGACCAAGATGTCCTGAGCGCCCTAGCAGAGGTCGAACAGCTCTCCAGGATGGTAATTCCGTGGATGGCTTCAGTTTTTATTGTTGGTTTGCTTTTGGTTTTGGACTACAGGATCTGAAAGGAAGAAATCGATTCTAAGTGCTGACTAAAATAAAAAGAGCATTTCATATCAAGTATGAAAGTTCAAGTTTTTGTGAGATCAAGGAAAGAGATGAAGAGGTTTTATTCATAGTTTAAGAATTTGCTTTCTTCTCGTGATAGTAATTTGAGACAACCACGTTACTTACATTGGCCCAAGGTTATAAATATATCCAGCTGTACTACAAAAATTCTATACTAAGCAATTGAGAGTTTATGCTAAAGTGATACATGAAGTATTATTAATACTAACTTCATATTCACCGAAGTACTTATGTTGGTACCTGAGAAAAAAACAAGGAACATTTTATAAATACCAAATGTTTTGGATAAGTTAAAAACTAGAAAAAAATTTATATGCCAGTCCAATCTGTATAAGAATACTGTATTGGAATCTGTATACTGAATACTTAGTCTGTATAGGAATATAATCCGTTGAATGGGAGGCATTTGTTTCTAAAAGCCGTGATTCCAAATTCTTAGTTTTTTATCATCATTTTTGGATCATTTATAATATCTGGTCTGCTTTATAAACAATGAAGTTGTTCCCTGGCTAATTTATTCCTCATATTTAGGTCTCTGAAGCAAAATTGAGGGCAGATGAGGCAAAACAGAATGCTCAAGATGTTCTGTTGAAAACCAGTGCTACCAAAGAAAAAGTGGACAAGAACAATGAGGAACTGCGAAATCTGATCAAGCAGATCAGAAACTTTTTGACCCGTAAGGATTTTTCTCATTTTACTTTTAGACATTTCTTCCTGTCTTGGAATATCAAACGATTTTATAAGAGTCTGTGTTTGAGAGGCCATAATTCAAATCTGCAACTTTTTGATAAAAGCAATTTCTGGCAGAGAATAAGGTAACATTTCCAAATTTAAAAAACAAAAAAATCCATGTAAAATATTTCCATTTCTTAAAGTAGTTTATATGTGTATGTCAAAAACCTCAAATTTTATGCAGATAAAGACACACCTGATGTGATACCCAAGTAGCAAATCGAGAAGTGAAAGCAAATCATATACTGTGAGAACTGAATTTAGAATTTGTTAGAGATTACATATAATGTCATTAGAACCTTAACTTGAAGTAGCATTTATTTTGGCATTGCCCCTAAAACTTTGTTATTTACAGGATATTTTACTTATGGTTAGACAGTTCTGTGTTTTTTATTGTTGTTTTTGTTTAGTTTTAGAGAAAGAAAATCTCTAGATCTGTGGTCTAGCGTATAAGAATTGCTGGTCAGTTCGAGTATTATCAGTAAGGATGGTTTTGCCTGCAAGTTACAGAAAACTCTCACCTGAAATGGACTTACTCAAAAAGATGTGTAACACATAACAAGAAGTTCAGCAGTAGGATAGCTCCATGGTTCTGAGACCCATGTACTTTTTGTCTTTCTGTTCTGCCATTTTAAGCATATCACCTTTGCTCTCAGGCTAGCTCCTCCTGGTTACAAGGTGGCTGCCCAAGTTCTAGACTTCACAGAAAGACACGGAAATATCTAATGAAAGAAGAGACCACCTATTCCTTTCTTGTATCTTTAAAAGAAGGAAATCTTCCCCAGAACCCTTTGAGCAGTCATCTCCATAAATCACACTGGTCAGAAATGTGTCTCATGCCCATGCATAAATGTCACAGGCAAACAGAATGAGACTACCCTATATGGCAGACTAATCAGGATTTATGTGGACATCACTCATTCATAGGGTCACCAAGAGCTAGAGCCGACTAAAGGCCACATAACAAATACAATCAGGATTTATCTCTGAGTTGATAAGCTTACTTTACCTTAGAGGTAGACACCTAAACAAAATCAGAGAGGAATGGCTAATAAATAAGGAGCTAACAGTATTTGCTAAAAATACCTTATGGAATATCCTGTGCAAGCCATAATTCGATGATATATTTTCCTATACTTAAATCTTTGGGGGTCCATTTTTATGTTCTTTGAGTTAAAAAAAAAAAATTAAAATTAATGACCTACCCTCTTTTTGTTTTTTTGTTTTATTCTTTTTTTTTCTACCTTTTACATTTGCCATTTGAAACTCCTTGGCTTCTGATAACTACACTTTCCTGATTCTCTTGCTTCTGACTGGATTTTTCTCTTGTAATTTCCTGAGTTCAGATCACTCATAAGGAATAGCAGCTCTTTATATCTGCATTTACAGTAGTTTCCTAGCTACTTTTTTCAGCCTCAGTTGAAAGTGTTCATTGCCTGTTGGGATCAAGTCCCAGCTTTCCTACCCTGGCCTCTACTGTGTTCTATAATCTGAACCATTCACTCCACTCAACTTTCAAGTAACAGGCTCTGCCCATACTGTTTTTCTACCCAAAGATGTCTTTTTTTTCTTTTCAAGTATTACTATACTTCAAAACCTGGTTAGCTCCTCATCCTCCGTGAAGACTTTCCCAACTACCCCAGCCTACAACAAATTCCCCAGTAGTACTATTGTCTGATTACTTTCTTATGTGTGGGTCTCATCTCCCTACTTAATTAGATTATAAGCTCTTAAAAAGAAAGTGCATTTGTCTTGGCGTAACCCCCACTGTGCTATTCACTTAGTGGATGACCAGTAAGTGGTTGAATGCGTAAACTATGATTTTCACTTCTTTACGGGAACATCTTTGCTTTTAACAGAGGATAGTGCTGATTTGGACAGCATTGAAGCAGTTGCTAATGAAGTATTGAAAATGGAAATGCCTAGCACCCCACAGCAGTTACAGAACTTGACAGAAGATATTCGTGAACGAGTTGAAAGCCTTTCTCAAGTGGAGGTTATTCTACAGCAAAGTGCTGCTGACATTGCCAGAGCTGAGATGCTGTTAGAAGAAGCCAAAAGAGCCAGGTATTTGAAGACTATGGCATTTAGGGGCTTATGTTGTGTATCTAGCATGCAGTGAAAAGGTATTTCCTTAAGCAGTGAAAATTTCTAAGAGTGACCTATGTAAGTCTCTTTGGATCATTTCAGGAAGTCTGTTTTTAAAAGAAATATTCTTTTCTGAAAGGAATACCTTTTTCAAGTTCACATATATTTCCTCATTCTTTTACTTAGCAAAAGCGCAACAGATGTTAAAGTTACTGCAGACATGGTAAAGGAAGCTCTGGAAGAAGCAGAAAAGGCTCAGATCATAGCAGAGAAGGCAATTAAACAAGCAGATGAAGACATCCAAGGAACTCAGAACCTACTGACTTCAGTAAGATATTACAATCATTATTATATATGAGAGAAAATACTTGCACATACTCTTTCATCAGAAAAGTACATTTATTTGATAGTTACCTTTGAAAATTCTTACAACTGAACATTAAAGGATAAATCTTAACTATTCCCTTAGCACAGATGCTAAAAGTGAGATTTTCAAGGAAGAAATAGGTGTTTGAAGACATTGGAACATTAATACCCCTTCCATTTTCACCCCCACAAAAGGTTAAGATAAAAAGTTTCCTGTTCTTTCAAGAAATCACATAGTCTCTATTCAGTAGTTTGAAGTGTATTTATTTTGAAGTCCCATGTTAGAAAACTGTTATAAAGCACCCCAGAAGCAACTACATGATTAAAACCAGTATCTCAAGAATTATGAGGTGATCATTCACAAAAATTTAACTATAGTTTTAAAAACAACTAGAAAGCAACAAAGGTCAAAATGGACATTGCTTCCAATGTCCATTTTAGAGGAACTTAATGGAGATCTAAACAATTTGGTGTGTTCAGAATGCATAGAAAACTTAATTTTTTTAATAAGCAGAATGCTCTTAGAGTCTACCAAATATATTAGTCACCCAACAATTTTTCATATGCATTTAATGCTTTATTCTAAAAATCCTCTTCTCTCTTAAAAGTAAAGCAAACATAGTCCTATTTTTTTAAAAAAATCAGTTCTATAAGCAAATTTTTTTTCCTTCCAACTTTAGCAAAGTTCTTTTCTTTTATCAAATTTGGTGAAGAAATTGATAACTCTTCTAACATCTCCCCATCTTCTCAGAATATCCTTTTAAATTAGATGCACCCAAGTACTGTCGGCCTTCTCAGGCCAACAACCCCTTAATGTTTAAAACTTGATGGTTTTCAACCTGATTTCTAATCGTTAGTTGATACAAACCTGTCTCCCCTGTTCCATTGCTCTCAGTAAAGTAAGGCCCAGTAGTTCATCAGCCACTTTCCCTTTCCTAAATTTTGAGAATATACAAGGCTTTCTCTTAAGCCTTGTGCAAGTTTAGAAAATTACGTTTTCTCACCAGACTGTGTTCTAACCCTTTAATCATTTTGGTTTTTCTGTGTCTTAAGTTTTTCAAATTGCTCAGTTTGCTAACATTTAAGAGAAATGTATTTTAGTGACTTTTTAAAAGTTACCCTATTTTGAAAAGAAAGTTAGAAAATATTAATCTTGATGATGGTTGTTTCTCAGGGACCCTAAGGGGCAGGAAGTGTTTTGGATTAGCGATAAGAAACTAAGAGACTCTCAGATGAGAAATTTTCTTCTTTAAATAACCTTATTTATAGTTTCCATCTCACGATCCTATAAGTATCTCTTCAAAGTGTATTCCTGATCTCTGTGTCTTCAGTAATTAGCTGAAAACACTAAAATTAACTTTCCAGGTAGTTCTGAAATGTCGTAACCTCCAGTAATAGAGTTTCATTTAAAGTTGAGAGAAAAGACTAAAGGTAACTCGAAGTTATAATTTTCCCACCCACATTAATTTGGCAGATTATGTGGAAATAACTCTTCTCACATCTGCTTATTTGTGATCATTGGCCAAAGTCTGCAGATGTCTTTAACTGCTTCTCAACATATTAAGTTGCCTGGTAGTGGTTTACTGTAAGGAGACATTTTATGTGAATTTCATCCCAGATCACCAGAAGCATCAAAAGAATAAAGTTAATACGTTGAGATGTAGCAAAAACCATTTAAAGTTGGATACTTTACTTAAGCTTTCTTGAAATTAAATTTTCTTTTTAGTAATTACTTTGGGTCTAGAATAAAATGGAATAGTGGCCTTTTTAATCTTCCTCTAAACTTGTATTCATAGCACTTCCTATTCTTAAATTAATGGTGTGCTGGATGATTGACATTATACTTTCAGATTGAGTCTGAAACAGCAGCTTCGGAGGAAACTCTATTCAATGCCTCCCAACGCATCAGTGAGCTAGAGAGGAATGTGGAAGAACTTAAACGGAAGGCTGCCCAAAACTCTGGGGAGGCAGAATATATTGAAAAAGTAGTATATACTGTGAAACAAAGAGCAGAAGATATTAAGAGGGTAAGTAAATCTTTGTATCTTCACAGTAGGTTGATAAAGGAGCAACTAGTCTCTTCACTGCCTTCCTTGGAATTAATAAGGGACACGGGCTTAACATAGTCATGAGAAACAGCGCTAATGACCTGTTTGGACATAGATAGCAGTCTTTGGAGACACAGATGAAAAAGAACTGGAGTGGATCTGAAAGTATCCAATAAGCATGACCTAGGCCCTCAAATCCAAACTTGGCTAAGGATTTGGAAAAATGAAATAACTTAGTGGCGGAAGTGTTAAAAGAAGCATATTAAGCATGTATTTCTGCATTAAACAGGAAGATCTTTACAGCATACAGGAATTTCCTGGCCATTTAAGAAATCTTTAAAAGCAGGTTAGAAAAAACTTTATACATAGAGTTCATAACAGAGAACATCTAATAGGAGGGAGCCAACATCTCACCCCTACGCACTCATTTTGAATTTACCATCCCTTGCTTCTCTATGGAAGTTACTCTTATTTTGCAGAGAAAATCTCACAAGACCCAAATTTTTCACTAGAAGCCAAGTTCAAACACACGTTCAGTCTCTAAATTTGTATAAGCTTATTTCCAAAGAAACCTTTTTAAACTTTTGGGGAGAGTGTTAAAACTGTTAAATGTATAGTAGGGAGTTATAAACTGGTAAGTCAAGATTTCTCTGGCATTACTTTGGCTTTTGGGCATTACATAACAATGACTACCCTACACCTCTGGGTTGGGGAAGAGAACAAAACAATAAGACAAGTTTATTGCCATATCTCTTTTCCACTATGTAGTTTCCTGCGGTTCTGTAAGTAGTCTTCTTACAGAACATTTTGCATGCATAACATTTAATTGTCGAAAAGAGGAACAAAACCCCTTGACGTGAAATTCCTATTATCGATGGCTATTATTTAAAGTGTCTCAAAAGAATAACTTGCAACCATCTTTCCAAACCCACAAGTTTTTCCTCTCAACCACCCCACATATGCTAGCTACATCCTTGCACTTTCATTAAATCTACCTTTTCCCTCTGATTTCCTGATACCAAGTTTCTACAAACCCTAAATTAGTCAAGAATCCAGATGGTCCTCCATCCATTTCTTCAAAATGGGCCTTTTCTGAAGTCTAAATATTTGGTTCTAGCACATGTACTTTTGAGAATATCAGTTCCTCCCTACAGTCTCCATAGAAAAGTGCTGATCAGTAGAAGAGAAAAAGGGCTCAGCGCTAGAGACCTGCTGCAACTCCAAAGTGTCTGAAATCTTGCTTTTAAAAATCATGGCAATGTTATAATTCCTATTCCAATGTTTTCAATAATTTACTACTGAATAGTTTAAAGCCCAAGTACCCTTGATGATGGATGGCTCTTAATCCAGAATGCTTGCTGTGCAAGTAACATCTATATGATCGAAGCTTGCCATTATACTACATACTGCTCTTAAATGTTAATTACTGATGCTAATATTATCACCGCTTTGTGTCTAAATGTGGAACTGCAGACTCTAGATGGTGAACTTGATGAAAAGTACAAGAAAGTAGAAAATTTAATTGCCAAAAAAACTGAAGAGTCAGCTGATGCCAGAAGGAAAGCTGAAATGCTACAAAATGAAGCAAAAACACTTTTGGCTCAAGCAAACAGCAAGCTGCAACTCTTAAAAGGTAGATCTTTTCATTTAGATTCCTGCTTTCATAAGGAATTTTAAAATTAATGTATCCGTAGAGGTTTATCTAAAGGGTGAAAATCTATTCACTTTGTCTTAGGCACTTAATAGAGTCTTATAAGCAAAGAGTCAGTAGTAGATTTTGAGATCAGAGTATAAATTGCTCAGACTTTCTCTTTATCTTCCACAGATTTAGAAAGAAAGTATGAGGACAATCAAAAATATTTAGAAGATAAAGCTCAAGAATTAGTAAGACTGGAAGGAGAAGTCCGTTCACTCCTAAAGGATATAAGCCAAAAAGTGGCTGTCTATAGCACCTGCTTGTAATGGAGGGCTATACGATGACTGAGGTGACCAAAGTAAAATTGCTATATTTTAAAAACTGACTCAATGATCTTCAGAGTAAAACTCTTTGCCAATTTAGTGTTTTTAATTGCCACCTTGTGTATGGAGTTAAATAAAGTACAGTGCTTTTGTATAAATATATATTTAGCTAATTCTTAAATTGTTACTTATGCTGATTTAGTGTTCACGAATCTCTTGAACGAAGAGTGTTATTGTCACTGTAAAGATAGATTTATAAACAAATTGATTGCCTCCATAGAGATCCTACTTTATTATATCTATAAACAAACTATTACTCATCTATTTACTAAGTCAATATCCTCCACAATTCCAACCCAAAATCATCTCCCAGTGATTTCTGGATATAGAACCTGAGCTACCTTCACTATTTCAGTGATTGCTCATTTTCTCAAATCTCCAAAACTCACAAGTATTCCTTGCTCTAGTAAAGAGAACAAAATGCAACACTTTTTAGAAAATTGTGGCTTTTAAGTACTACCATCTAGAATAGGGCTAGGATTGCTGAGGGGAAGGTTTAAATTAAATCAGGCCAGTTTATAGACACTGCTCCTGCCAACTGAGCAGTGCTACTCAAAATATAGAATGATGCTGTATTTGCTTTTATATTATATTTGATTTCACAAACCAAAGTTCTCTGCTATGATCTGTGAGGCCAAATCAATTAGATAGTAATTACTTAATTCTACAGAATAACAAAAATAGCTGAAATACAATTGCCAAACCTATCAACTTTATAGTAGAGCCATCTGGGTAACAGGCCAGGCCTAAGTGGTTTTTTCACACATTCTTCTTAGAGCAAGACTATTCTGTGTACCACTTAACAACCACCCACATATCCAACACAGCTGCATTTGAAGCTGGGCCTGAATGAAAGTTATCTAAACAGCTGTAATTTAAACAATAAGGCAACTTCCCTCTGGTTCAAGGCAATCATTTGTCACTTTTGTTTAGGTAGGAATCCCTAGTAACTAACAAAGTGGTCATACCCAAGCATCATCTACTGAGTCTCTTTTTTCCCAAGTATTTTACTTAAATTATAGAAACCTTCACTACTCACCATTCCTTTTCAGCTAAATAACTAAAGATCTCACTTTAAAATTACTAACTTCAATCAGTTTAGTGAACTGAACAAGTAACAGCCCCAACCTTCAGAAGCTAAGAAAATATCAAGAATTTAGTAAACAACAGTATGCGAACGTTTAAAAACGTTTTATACCTTGAATTTCATTCCCACCCAGATCAATTTTCATTCTCATATTAAATGGGAACCCTTAAAGTTGGACTTAATGATTATTCTGTTTCTCTATAGCTAGAATTTCATATTAAGTTATATTTTACTATTCCCTAATTAGAAACTTTTTCCCTAGAGTAGGGAACAGGTTTGAGATCTAAATAAACTAGCACTTCACATAATATCAGATTTTAAAAAGATGCGGAGTCATTTCCAATAACGGCAAATAGCACATATCAAACCAATCCTCCTGCTGATAACAAGTGCAAACTATGAACAAAATGTTCTTGATTTTCCCCTAAAGATACTGGAGAATAACCAGAAGCAGGCAGAAGGTAGAGGAGAGTTGATAAGAAGATCAGCACTGGGTGAAATTCCTATTTTTAACAACTTTTCACTTGAGAGGAGAATCTAAGTGGCAACTTGGGCAGAAGCTGAGTTTTATTTACTGGTTAAGGACTCAGAGGGCAGAGTTTAGAGCAACTACAATAACTAAAATATGAGGGAAGGAAACCCCAGAAAAGAGACAGGCACAAAGGAAAGGGCCCTCAAATATACGTGGCCCAATCTCCGGTTAACCAGTGAACTAAACATGTACGGGACAGATTTCAGGCAGACCAGGTAAAACTAAAACTGAGTAGAGATCTCAGCTGCAGCCCCTGACAAAGATGACAAGAGTTTGGGAGTTGGAGATAGCCAGGTTAACTGCCTACTAAAAAAAAATTCACTGTTTTTCAGAGTTATGTAACAGAATCCAGAGTCTTTACAATGTACCATTCATAATGACCATAATACAATCCAGGACCACTGGACATGTTAAGAAAAAAGGAAAATGTGACCCACATACAATGCAACTAAAGACTTTGCTTTTAGCTATCATCAACTGATGGTATTATCTATTCCATACAGCTTTCTGCTGATAAATTATATTCTCCAAACTTTTTCTTAAGACAAGTATAACCTTTAAATTCCAATCAAATGACTATCTAGTTTATATATTTCTAATACTTTGAGATAGTTTATTTTCCTTTTTAAATTTATGCTATTCCAAATTTGAGAATTACTTAATCTGAAATTATTCTTTAGTTATTATATGCAAAAGCCTATTTTTAATTTAACACCATTAGTTACATATTTCAAGAAATTGCCATGTTAAATATTTATCAACAAATAAGACCCAGCAAAAGGACACAATGAAAATCGACATAGGAAGACAGCAGATTAAAGACTCCTTTGTATTGTTTCTCCAAAAGTATATGCTAAACATTTAGTAGATATCACTAAAACAGATGAAAGGGTAATGATCTTTTAAATGCCTTAATATTGTACTACAATGTGGGGAAAAGATACGTCCAGACCTGTAAGAGCAATAATAAAGAATAATAAGAATACACACAAGAGGCAGTCAAAAAAATTCGGACCATCTTGATATCCACTCAGAACAACCAGTACAAGAATATTTAAGAAATGTTTATTTTCACATCTTCATTTCCCACTGTAATACATTTAAGTTGCCACTTAATATCTGAATTTCGTAAATATACCTCCTTAATTTGGTGAATTATAAACTCTAGACTATAGACCTCAATGGTACCTTAAAAATCTAAACATAAATTCTACCTCTAAACTGCAAGAATTTGGAGATTAAATAAAACAAGTGAGAGACCACTTTATTTACATGAGTTGAGTTTATACATATTTTAATCTTATTCTAATGAATGACTCTTGATTCCAATATGAAAACTACGTTTAAAATAACTTGATCACCTTGCTTTGAAAATAGCTATTCACATACATACTCCAGCTCTGTCCATGTAATAAGTAAATCCAACTTTAATATAGCAGAAATAAAAGCTACTTAACATAAATTCAGTGAAGTTTAACTTTTCACAAACAGCATGGGAAAATACACTGAAAAAAATTTTCCAGAACACAAGTAGCTTTTTTTCAATATTAATGTACTGAAATAAAATATTAAATTTATTTAAAATATAGATGAGAGTATTCCATTCTGTTCAACCCTACTAAATACCTTCCAAAAGTTTCATAATTCAGTCCTAGAAATTCTTGGAGCTGTGAGCATATCCTGTTCAGGAATGTGACCTTTACAAAAACTCCCAGGAAATTTGAGAAAAAAATAAATATAATCTTCTAATTTAAAAGTTGATTGATTTGCCAAATGAAGCAGCCAGATTTGCTTCTCTAAAAGCTTCTGATAAGGTCTGCAAGGGAAGAAATTTAAAATTAAAAATCAAGTATTTGTGAGTCAAAAAATAATTTCAGGTGGCAATCAATTGTGTTATGTTATTAATACTTACCGGATGCGCATGACAGACTCTAGCTATATCTTCACAGGACGCTCCATATTCCAATGCAAGAGCAGCTTCATTTACCATTTCACCAGCACCCTTTAAAATAATAAACCAAGAAGTAATTTTGTTTCCATGGCAAAAACAAATACACATTAATGGTACAGATTAGTTTTAAGAGCAGTTAACTAACTGACTCTAGTCAGAAGAAGCTTAACAGAAAAGGTGGCAGAGAAGTTGAGCTTGGGCTCTGCAGCCGGATGGCCTGGATTCAAATCCTACCATGTACTACACTTCAACCACTCACAGACTATGTCCTTCATTCCATTTATTCGCCTCAAAAATGGGTACAGCAATACTGATCTCACGGAGTTATGAAAATTAGTTAGTGAATGCATTTAGGACTAATTACAGAGTAAGTACTCAAATGTTACCATTTTTGTTACATCACACGCCTAAAATGAGGGCACACTTCAGATTCGATGGTAGAAAAGGCTTCTTTTAAAAGGTAACATGAGCTGAGACCTGAATAATAAAGGAGGCACTCATGCAGAGATCTGGAGGCAGAGCATTCTAAGCAAATAGTACTACTACTACAAGCACAAGGGCTTCAAAGTGAGAAAAGGTTTAACCTGTTATGATATTGGAAAAAAGACCATAGGCAGGAAATTAATAAGCAAAAGGGAATAGTGGAAAGTGATGAGGTCAGAAAGATAGGCAGGGCCAGATTTAGAGGGCCCCTCTATATAAATTTGCAGTTGAAAAGAACCATTGGAGAGTTTTAAGCAGGCACATGGTACACATTTTAAAGGGTTAATAATAGTTGCAGTATGTAAATTAGATGACATGGTGGGCAAGACTGACTGACTGACAGTGTTGCTGGTACCCTGCTAGAAATGATGCACAAAGAGGCCATATTCACACTTTACTGGAAAATAATAACCTCAGAATGTAAATATCAGGTGACTTTAATCTTCTCAAGAGCAATGCCTTCCAGAAATCCTAACAGGGTTTCTATTTTTACAATACTCACTGGTCCTAGAATATGTGCTCCCAATACTCTGTCCGTTGATTTCTGCCCAAGAATTTTCACCATGCCATCTGTGTCAGCATTTGTCTTAGCTCTGCTGTTAGCAGCAAATGGGAATTTCCCAACTTTGTACTCAATACCCTGAGAGACAGAAAATGAAAATCTACATAAACTGAAAAGCTACAATCTTAATGACAAAATCGTCTGCCATTTGTTCAGAAAATAAATCTCAAGAATGTAATTCTTCACGGAACATATAGAAGACTATAAGGCTTGTTACTGAAATATATTTTGCATACAAACACAAGCAAATGCAAATTTTAGTCTATCTTTACGTATTTCAAAGCCCAAAAGAAAAACTCTGGAATTGCCAGTTTTTGAATACAGGCAAGTGAATGATCTCCTTTATAATACCACAAAGGAAAAATATATAAAACTAAACTATAAGGTTCTATATAGTTATTAAAATGCATTAATGCAATAATAAAATGATTCTCAACCACTAGGGTCATTAATTCAATTCACACATTGAAGTGAACTCATTCAGCATTACCTCATCTTTCAACTGCTCTTCTGATTTGCCAACCCAAGCAACTTCAGGGTGTGTGTAAATCACTGATGGTACACAATTGTAGTCAATGTGCACAGCACCACCAGCCATTCCTTCAACACAGATAATGCCTTCATCCTCTGCTTTGTGAGCCAGCATTGGACCAGCGACCACATCACCAATAGCATAGATACTACCACAGAAATTAAAAAAAAAAAAAACCAGAGACCTTCTGAAATCACAGATCCTCCTTTTGATTATGCCATGTGAACAAAATTATGTTTCTAATTATTATGTTACCAAAAGTATGAAATACAGCTCTTCAAATATCTGAGTGTGTTCTAATCTTTGGATAATGAAAAAAATCCATTAATTATTGTTGTTTTTACATATAAATTTACCATTCTCTAAAACCAATGCATTTTTAAGTATGACAAAAGTCTCATTTTGAAAATAGTTTGACATAAACTTTAAAATTATTGAAAATGCAACTTACTTTGGAATTTTAGTTTGAAATCTGGTATTGACTGGAATTCTACCTTTAGGATCTAATTCAATGCCAAGCTCTTCTAGTCCCAAATTCTGAGTAAAAGGTCGTCGGCCAATGCAAACCAAAAGTACATCACAAGTGATAACTTCAGCTTTACCACCAGAAGCAGCTTCAATACTAGACAATGAACAGTGTACAACTATTAAACATATCTACAAAAATAGCTGATAGACTTGGAAATTTAAGATCAGACATTTCTCAAATGTTTATGACATTCTAACAGTGTTAAGTTTATTTTACTATAAGATGAACATAGGGGTCAGGCAATGAAAAAATGTACATACTCTCTACAGGCCTATCATTAAAGTCTCACAAAAACAGGCAGTATAACACAGATTAAGAACAGGTCTTATAGTCAGAAAGACCCAAGTTCAAGTTATTTCATTAAGTTATAAAAGTGCTTAACAGAGTACCACCACATAGTAAGCAATGTAATTAATATTATTGATACCCCCATATATCTGTCTAAAAGTACTGAATTCATTTTACTGAATGTTGAGTTTACATTTTTTTGAATGTATACAATGAAAAGTACATTTCAATGAGAAAGCTCGATTAATTTTTCTAGCATCAACTTCATCGAGAATTTCAACAGGCTGATTTGATAAGCATTACTGAGTTATATTCGGCAATAAATGATCTTAAATTATTAAATATCTAATCCTGAAAAATTAAAGTTTTTTCTTAAAGAAAAATAGACAAGGATATTATATCAAATACAAATGTAGCATACTTACGAAACATCAATTTTCCCATCTGACTTCTTGGTAGCTCCAGTAACTTTTGTATTCAATTTAAATTTAAATCCTTGTTTTTGAAGGATGCGTTGAAAGTTTTTAGATATCTCCATATCAATTCCAACTCCACCAACATGACCCAAAAACTCAACTGCTGTGACATCTGCACCAAGTCTTTGCCAAACTGAACCCTGCAAATAATTTTTTTTAAATAATAAAAATAAAGGTTTCTATACCAAATGCTTACTGAATTATATCAATTTATTATAGGATATTTTCTTTTGTAAATATGTTCCTATTAGAAGCTCTGAGATTTAAATTAACACCATGGCAAATATGTATAACTTCATATATTTACTCATTCATTCAACATTTATTGAGCAACTACTATATGCTAGGCACCAATTTAGATGCTGGGTATACATCTGTGACCAAAATACTGCCCTCAGGAAACTTAAATGCTGGTAGAGGAGAAAGACAAATAATTGAAGAGGATAGTAAAAGTACTACGAGAAAAACAAAGCAGGAAGTAGAACCAGGAGTACTGAAAGGAAAAGAATTGCAATTTTAAATATCATGGTTGAGGAAAGGCCTGAGAGTGACATTTGCACAAAGACGGGAAGAGAGGAACAAGTGAAAAGAAAGGTCCTAAAGGGGAAGAAGTAGCTTCCTATTGCTACTAATTACTATTGGTAAAATATTAAATTGACTTGTTTTATTTTCTCAACAGAGAAATATTTACTTTTTTCATTCAAATTATAATTGAGACTGAATGCTGATTTTAACGTTTTAACAATTATAACTTCTGAATATTTACATTTGAAGCAGGCAAGAGAACGTAAGTAACAAGCGTATACAAAAAATTAATTTTAAATGGATCTAGACCTAAATGTCAAACACAAAATGACAAAATTTCTAGAAAAAAATACAGGAGAGAATCTTTGTGACCCAGAATGATGCAAAGGTTTCTTAGCTACATTAAAGGGAAAAAATGTATATAAATTAATCTTCATCAAAATCAAAAACTTCTCTTCAAATCAGTATTAAGAACACAATATTAAGAATGACATCAGCATCATGGAGTGAGAAGACCCCTTGGTTTTCCCCTTAAAATTACACTTTGGACAACTATAATTCAACAAAGGATTCCCTGCTGAACACACAAACATGTCTGAGAGATCTGAATGTAGGTGTATTGCAATGAGCATGGGAGGCAGGATGGGGGGATGGACAGAAAAGGGGGCCACAGAAACAGTCTAGCGCCTGATGCAGCCTCAGCTAACAGGGTAGTGGGGAAGGAGTCAGCTACAACCCTAACACGGCAGCCAGGAGAGCCAGAGGGGCAGAAGCAACATTCTGGCTTGATTGGCCGGCACCTACTACAGTTAAACCTGGTGACGAGGGGGGAAATGTAGCACAATTGTGTGGCAGCAGAGTGGACCAGCCATTACTATCAAAGCAAAACCACAGACACACAAACTTACCTCCCCCGCCACACACATACACCCTCCCCCACCTATCACAGTAGAACCTGGTAGAGGTAGCAGCGACGCCTCAGATAAAACAGCATGGCTGACAGCCTCTGGTTACAAGGAGCCAGAAAGTCACAGGCCCAGAACCCCAACACCGGTCACATGCCATCATGGGAATGGTACCCGAACACCCAGGGAACTCAGATGCAGAGAGGACAACCACCTCTACAGGGAATAGCGGGCATTTCCCTAGAACCAAGCCACACCAAGCCACCAAGAAGATCCTGGAGGTGGGAGTAGTGCTGGTAGGAGAAAAGTAAAACTTGCACTATGGCACCACCTACTGGAGAACAAAAGAAATACCTCTACGTAATTGGCTGAATTAAGAGTGAAACACTATCTAAAAAAGAAGAGTCTACTACCTCAAATGCCCAGGCAGAAAAACAATCCATCGAGTACTTTGAAAAACCAAGGTAACAAGGCAGCTCATAAAGAAGATAAAATCTCCACAAGCAGGACTCAAAGATGTAGAAGTCTGTGATTTAAATGACAGAGAAATCAAGATTGCAGTTACGAAAAAACTCAATGAGATACAGAAAAAAAAACACACACACAAAGTAATTCAATGAGCTCAGGAATAAAATCAATGAACAAAAGGAGTACTTAACCCAAGAGACTGAAACTATAAAAAAGAATCAAAGAGAAAACTGGAGCTGAAGAACTCAATAAATGAGATGAAGAATGCATTAGAGCCTTAGAAGCAACGTAACAGATGGAAGAGAGAATGAGCTGGAAGACAGAAATCTAGAAATGACTCGGGGAAGGAGAGAGAGAAGTGAGTTAAAAAAAAAAAAAATGAAAGAACATTATGAGAACTAACTCCATTAGAAAGAGCAACATAAGAACAATGGGTACACCAGAGGAGAATAGTGAGCAAAGGAAACAGAGAGCCTATGCAAAGAAATAATTGATGAGCACTTCTCAAGTCTATAGAAAGAAATAGACCCTCAAATTCAAAATGATCTCAATGCAAAAGGACCTCCTCTAAGATGCATTATATCAAAACTATGAAAAATTAATGACAAAGAATTCTCAAGGCAGCCGGGTTGGGGCGGGGGGGGGGGGCGGGGCGGGGAAGACTGCAATCTACAAAGGCAATGGCATTAGATTATCATCAGATTTTTCGCCTGAAAATGTACAAGTCAGGAGAGTGGAATGAAATATTCAAATATGAGAAAAACATCAGGCAAGAATAATATATCCAGCATTTATCCTTTAGATATATAAAGGCTATCACAGACAAAAAGTTGAGGGAATTTACAAGACCTGCATTATAAAATGGTTAAAAGAACTCTTCTACCTAAAACAAAAAGACAAAAGTATACAAACTTTGAGTAGGTTAACAAACAGAAGCAGGTTACTACAACTCTATTTCAGAATAGGGTAGTAAATATGTAATTATTATATAAAGATTAAAGGAAAAAAACATTTTTTAAAAAAGACTGACTTCTGCAATCTGGAAATGAATGCACAACATAAAAAGGTATATCTGTGACAACAATCATGAAAAGAAGGACTCAACTTACACAGGTGAATGAAGATGCAATCAGAGAGGAAAAAACTACTGTATGTGTGAAACATTTTCCCCCCAAAAAACGTTAACTGTAATCACAAAACAAAAATCTAGAGCTGAGACATGTAACAAAAAAAAAAAAAAAATAGGAAAGTAAAAAACAAAAAATCACAGAAGACTGAAACTGAAATAGCAGACAGAAATACAAGGAAAAAAAATAATGGAAATACAGAGCAACTCGAAAACAAGAGATAAAATAGCTACAGTAAGTCCTCATATCGATAATCACCCTAAATGTAAATTTATTGAATTCTCCAATCAAAAAGCAGAGGAGCATTGGTGGTATTGCAGTGAGCAAAGCTGCCTCCTAAAAGGCACAGAATAGTGGGATGGATTTAAAAAGGTCTGTCAAGAGACTCACCTCAGCTACAAAGACAAACATAGGCTCAAAGTAAAGGGGTGGAAAGTGATCCTCCAAGCAAATGACATCCAGAGAAATGCAAGTGTAGCCATACTTTTATCAGACAAAACAAATTCCAAGATAAAAAAGATGAGACAGAAATCGACATGACACTTATCAGTATACATCATCTGATTTATGCAGTACTTTTTTTACATGAGTTTTTTAATATGCAGTAAATATTTCCCATTTACGTGTACTTTTGATACGCAGTTTTCATTTACACAGTCTCATTTTACACAGTTCTTTTTCATTTCCATTATTGGCAATAACTCTTTCTAAAAATATAGCTTAACTCAGCAACATACAAAGAACTAATACTAACACGATTATTAATGATCTTCCCATTCACTGGACGGCAAATAAAAAAGCAGGGGTGACTACTGATGTTTTTCGGGATTGGTTTTACAAATGTTTTACTATAAAAGCTGAAAATTATAAGACGGAAAAATGTCTTCCTTTCAAAATACTTTTACTTTTAAATAATGAACATGGTCATCCACACGATTTAGAACATTCAAATATAAAAGTTGTGTATTTGCCACCAAGTACAACTTCCTTGATCCAACCTTTAGATCAAGGCATTAGTTCCACCTTTAAATTAATCATATTAAATGAACTTTTAATAACATTTTCAATATACTTGAAGAAGCCTGAAATACACAATTTTAAACTGTATCAAGAATATTGCTTTAGCTTTGAATGATATAAAGCCATCAATTTTCAGTACTTGCCAGAAAGCAATATGGCCAGAAGTGGCTGTACCTGGGACTATCGTTCCAACAACTGAAGAGGGAGTAACTGGCATTAATTTATTAAATAAATTATAAGAAAAAGGCTCTGACAATTTGAATTTGGATATTAATAAATTACTCGTTGATCACTGATTAACTGATAATGAATTAATTCACTTAATATCTGAGGGCCGGCCATCCTGCCAAGGAATATGGATGGCAGTGTCCTTGAACCAGTTTCATTTACTGCAGAAAATATTTACAAAACTCTTCAAATGTCCACAAAACTGAAAACTGCAATTCTAGGTATTGATCCAAACATCCAATGAGCTTTAAAATTTCAAAAAGATTTTTTAAAATGTCAGCAGTGAATATTGAATAATTTATAAAAACTTAGTAAAAGATGAGGTTGGGAAAAGGTCATCCAAAATCATAAATAAACCAAAGTAGTACTACCAAATATTTTGAGGGATAAAGATAGTGACTTTGTACCAATTAAAATGAGAAGGCTGACTGCTTTGGATTATAGTACAGACAACACCAACAGTGAATAAAAGTTTTAGTTTTTCTAAATTTTCATTAGCATTTTTTTGTGAAAATGTGAAATAAATGTTTTCATGACTTATATTGGACTATTTCTTCAGTATTTCTTTTTCAAACTTGTGGATTGTTTACACGGTATTCTTCAGTGTGGAAAAAAAAAAAAACACTTGGAACAGATAATCTGCATATATTGAGGGATGGGTATATATAGAGCAATTAGTAACAAACCTAAAGAGGTAAAATGACAAAAATACAAGTATAGTGGAAACCTGAATATTTCACTGACATAAATGGTCAAATCGTCCAGTGTCAAAAAGGAAATACTGGCCATAAATGACATTAGACCAAAGGGACATAATTAAGAGTTATAAACCTTTTCATCCCAAAACAACAGACAACACATTCTTCTCAAGTACACATGGAACATTCTCAAGGGCAGACCATATGTTAGCAGCACAAAACTAATCACAATAAAATGAAAAAGAATGAACTCTTAACAAGCATATTTTCCTAACACAACAGTATGTAAATGGAAATTAACTACAAAAAGAAAGCTGGGAAAACCACGTGTGGGTATTAAACACACTACTGAACAACTACTGGGTCAAAGAAGAATTAAGAGATCAAAAGTGCATAGAGACAAATGAAAATGACAATACAACATACCAAAATTTGGAGGATATAGTTAAAGCAGTAGTAGGAGGGAATTTTATAGCATTACAGGCCTACCTCCATAAACAAGAAAAATCCCCAATAGTCTAGTCAAGAGTCCAAAGTCAGTATAAAGAAGGAAATAATAAAAATTAGAACAGAAATAAACAAAAAGACAACAGAAAAAAATTAATGATACAGAAAGCTGGTTCTTGGAAAATAAAATTGAGAAACTTCTGGCTAGACTTGCTAAGGAAAAAAGAGAAAAGACTCCAAAAAATAAAAACAGAAATTAAAGAGAAGTTCAATGGACACCACAGAAATACAAAGGATTATACAAGAACACTATGAAAGGCTATATGCCACCAAATTTGATAAGCTAGAAGAAATGAACAAATTCCTAGAAATATTTAACCTTCATAGGCTGAACCATAAAGAACTGGAAAACCTAAACAGACCAATCACTAGTGAGGAAACTGAAACAGTCGTCAAAAACCTCCCCAAAAAGCAAAAGTCCAGGACCAAATGGCTTCACTTGGGAATTCTACCAAACATTCAAAGATTTAATATCTATCCTCAAACTCCTCCAAAAAATTTTGAGAGAATACTTAATTCATTTTATGAAGCCAACATTACCCTAATACCAAAATTAGACAAGGACAAAACAAAAAATGAAAATCCTAGGCCAGTATCTCTGATAAACATGGATGCAAAAATCCTAAACAAAATACTAGCAAATCAAATACGACACATTAAAAGGATTATATGTTACGATCAAGTAACATTCACAAGTAACATTCACTCCAGGGATACAAGAATTGTTCAACATATGCAAATCGATGTGATACACCACATTAACAAAATACAAGATAAAAACCACACGACATCAATAGATGCATAAAAAACATTCTACAAGATACAACATCCATTTATGATTAAAACACTCAATATAATGGGTGCAGAAGGAAAGTACCTCAATATAATAAAGAGCATATATACCAAACCCTCAGCAAAATTATACTCAATGGTGAATTCGAGGGTCTAGCTCTTTCCACAGGTAAGCGGAAGGTATAAAATAGCATGGTATTCAAAGAACTGCAAATAGTTTGACATGTCTAATACGTAAGAGGAATTAAGATGAGGATGGAGAGGAAGGGAAGAACCAGATCATGTCAGTCATGGTTTTTATCTGAAATGCAATTAGCTCAAAATGAGAACTGCCTTCTGAAAGACTAAAGGGCCTGAAAGGTTGTCAAAAATGTTTTTAAATTAGTCCAGTTCTAGGGAACAGAAAGAATGGAATAAACTGAGACAGAGATTTCAAAATAAAAAAGAATGTTCTAATGATTAATGATTATATACATAGGTTGTCTTGAAAACTCTTGACTACTAGAAGTATTTAAGCAAAAGTCAATGTTGATGTGCCTGTGACATACAAAGAATCAAAGAGGGGACCGGTATGTACCTTCCAATCCCATGGAGGCAATAAGACACAGACATTACTTACCAATTCCACACCTATTACTCCTGCACCAATGACAACCATCTTTTCCGGAACTTTTTTTAAAGATAAAGCTCCTGTAGATGATACTACTGTATCTTCATCAATCTATAATAATAATATTTAAAAGATACAATCAAAATCATTTAGAAAAACCTATTGATTAATAAACTGTGATCTCACTCAGTACAATAACTAAAAATACTAAGTCATTTGTTTTAAAGTATCTATGACTTCTATCCATATACTCAATTTTATCAAGCCCCATAAAAAAAGAGTCACTTAAAATTTTTATTTAGCATTTCAAAACAAACTTCATGTTGAATTAAACTATACTGTAATGTAAAGTGTTCTATTTCTGGTCAAAATCACTGCAGAATAAAGATAGGCAACTTCCCAAAGATGAATGATGGTCAACATATAGTATTTCAGTCAGAAATATTTCATTCAAAGTTAATAAATAGCATGAATAAAGTAATTTATAAAATGTATTTCTGAAAGAAGATTTTTACAGTTGTCAATAGCATAAATACCATGATTCCAGGGAAAGGAGTAACTTCTGAACCTGTAGCTATAAGAATGTTCTTTGTATCGATAACTTGCGTACTGCCATCGGCTTTCTTGGCGGTGACCTGATTTTTGCCAGTTATCTTTCCATATCCATTTACGTGAACAACCTTTATAAAATATTTATAAATCACAAAGTTTAAAACTTTTTTTGATAAACAAACATGATTAATAGGAAAAAAAAAAACTATTCTATTAAACAATTTATCTAATACAAAATGCCCTTACTTAGTAATGCTATACATGGAGCAGCTAAAAATTTGTTATATATGTTAGGGAAATCAATTTCAGGTTAGCATACTGTTTTAAATTAAATAAATATCCCCCAGCAGCCAAGTCCTAATAGCATCACTCTGTCAGCATAAAGCTATGTTTAATATATATAAAATAAAGCAAAAATATGAACATTAAATACACCAACCTTATTTTGTTTGAATAAGTGGGCAATTCCACCTGTTAAAGCTTTTACTGCAGTACTCTTCTGCTCCATCATCTTCTCTAAATTCAAGCGAACTTCAGACACTATAATTTATTAAATAAATCTTTAGTGCTTAGCTCAATTCTTAAAACAATGTATGACATTTTTCACTAATCGAGGTCTGGAAAATGTCAACCTAATGCTTATAGAACTATTTATAAAGCAGTATAACTTTTCTAAATTTAATAACTGACATAATAATCCTATTGGCAAAAGCTCAATAACATCATATTACAATAACATAATCTATCAAACACAAACACTATAACAAAAATGAGTTTAATCAACTAGATTTTAATCACTCATCTACCTCAGAAGAGAACTCTGAAGCAACAACATAAGATGAAGAAGACCAACTCATAGAACTTTAAAGGAACGGAATCTTAGAAATCAGCTCAACCAACCAACATGTATCTTAGACATGAGAAAGCAAAGATCCTGAGAAATTTGATTTACCTAAGGTCACAGAGCTAGAACAGGCAGTTCTGCCTACAATACAGGTTTCCTGACTAATCCCATCTCTTCTTTCCTTAGTGGGTAAGGAAAGTGGGTTCTGATTCTATTTTTCATCTAATTTAATACAATATTTGCTTTACTGTATATACATCACCTTTAGACCCTCCAGATTGCCAACACTGCAACTTATTCTTTCAGATATCTACTGCTACAAAGAAACAAATGAATGTAAAAACAGGCTCCCAAGGTGTGTTTAAGTCCTTCCTAGAACAAACTAGCCTTCTGGATGTATCTGTCAACAATAGTTAAAGAGAAAGAATGAAAACAGACCCAAAAGAATGGCAAGAGACAAGACATACCAAATTAAAATGTTACGAAATGTCATCTTCCATCATGCCATATCCTTCCCTCTCTCCTCTGCTCTTTCCACTACCAATAACTTGGGTAGACCTTCGTTCCTTCACCATTATCTGCCCACGGCACCCAGGAATCCAATGCCCCCCACACTCTCAAGTGATTCCAGGTTTTAGAAGATGCCCACAAGCACGCACGCGCACACACACACATACATAGTAGACTTCACACGAAAGTTGACAAAAGAGCAGATGTCATGGTAGAAATCTGAATTAAACCTTCTTTGTTAAGTAAATCTCTCTAAATTTTTAAGATCTTTTTCTTACACTTCCCTCACTAAACATATATTGCACACTCATCAGGCACAAGTTGTCTTTAGCCATAAGAATTAAGTATGGCTGGTAATATTGCTAAATATGAACGTATACTTACTTTCAATTCCCCTAGATGCAAAATCTTTTCCATGGGCCATGTGGTAATAATGAGAGTTATTTAATAAAGCCTACAGGAAAGAAGACAAAATGTTCAAAGCAGACAATACACAATCAAAAACCACTTATGAAATGACATTCTGTACGTGGAATAGTGCATAGGACCACACCAATTCAGTTTCTGTTCTTACATAATTAATCTAAGACAAATAATAAATGACAAAAAAATGCTCAACAAACAAGAATGAAAAAGCTTTACTTCTTTAGAAGTGAAAAGATAAGTACACACTTCAGGGTGGCAGGTGAAAAAGGCAATCATGTTTACAAAATATATAAACTACCTAAAAGAATTTACCTATTATCTGTTTCATTGCTCAAGAAAGCTAAAGAGAAAAAAAGTAACATCAGAGTGTGGTTGAATGAAAATACTAGGCATTCTGAGACCAGAAAATTACTTCAGGAATGTATGGTAGACTAGTGACAACCCTCTAAATTTTACAAAGGAAAAGCATGTTTATCATCAATGGGTTGTTTATTTTGTAATAACTGTATCAGTTTAATATTCTAGTCTCAATACATCCTTCTAGTTGGTGACAAATGAAAAAAACTCTATACTGTACAAAATATATGCTCACCTTTGAAGGAATACAACCAACATTTAAGCATGTTCCACCTAGTGTTTCATTTTTCTCAACACAGACTGTCTATAACAAAAGAAAACATTATTTAACTGCACATAACCTGCAATATTTCAGTTCATTTAAATTCCAAATGTATCTCTTAGTTCTACAAAACAAGCTACTCAAGGTGTGTGTGTGTGTGTGTGTGTGTGTGTGTGTGTGTGTGTGAATGATATATAGTTCTTTGTAATTTATCATTTGAATAATACTAAACTCAGGCTAACCCAAAAGTGAATTATTCTAAGCGATATCTCCATTTGTTTAACATTACCAAATACATGCTTTTAGCTCTATTTCTGTATCTTCCAAGGTGTGATTAGAAGCCAATGAAAAAAATTGGCGGGGGGATGTGGACCTCGTTTTTCATTTCATGAGAATACTACAACTAAATGAACCCTCTCTTCATTAGTCTCAGGCCTAAATATAATTTACAGATTTAAGAAATTATTGACCATTATTATCTACCTGCAAGTATTTTGTGCATATGATCCAACACCTAGTCTTACCTTGAAGCCTAACTGGGCAGCTTTAATAGCAGCAACATATCCTCCGGGACCAGAACCTATCACTGTTACATCAGCATCAACTACAATAAAAGCAAATTGATATAAAACAGTTAAGCTGCTTAATATTGACCAAAAACAGTACAATTAAAAAAAGATATTTTGAACCTACACAAAAGTGAAAATAACCAGCATTTTCTAAACAGTACCACTTATTCCTAGGTACTTGGTGCTCTTTGATGTAACTGAATATGGCACAGATTTTTCTATTTCATTTTCCATTTGTTCATTATGGGATATGGAAATACAACTAAATTCTATATCTACTGACCTTGCTAAATTCTACATAATTTTATTTAATGATAACAGGCATTTCGTGACACTGGAATACACATCTGTATCAAGAAAAGAGCCTGAGCTATAGAATCTGACATAAATGGCTTCAAATCATAGCTCTGACACTTAATAGTTGTGTGACCAAGTGACTTTTTCCCTATAATATAGAAACAATAATACGGCCTTAAATAATTGATGTTAGGATTAAATAAGGTAATTTTGTGTAATACCTTGGTACTGTTAATAAAGACTGATTACCTCTTTCAAGTTCTTAACTTCTGAGACATCAGGGGGGAAAAATCAGCTTTACTATAACACATGACAAATATGTTTTGAAATTTATGTGAATATTGATAAATTTTGTATAGTTTAAAATAAGATAACCAGAACATTCCATTAACTATTCTGGAGATTTATCACATAAAGACAAAAAATTCAAAATTAACTCTGATCAGCAGCCTTAGCAACATAATTGCAAAACAAATGTACAAAATATATTCAGTTATTCCCATTCTCCTCAATCCAACTTCAAATAAAGCAACAATTACGAATTAGGAGAGTCTCCCTTCTCCTCCCCCTTCACTGTCCTTACCATCTCAATCATTCTACCATTTAGCAGTTTTTAACACACTTACACATATATTATTATTGTTTGAGTCTCATAACTTCTTATGAAGAAGGTAAGAATGGTATATATCTGACCATTAAGAAACACAAGGTTCAGAGAGATTAATGAACTTGCCCACGGTCATCTAGCAAGCAGACAATAGAGACAAAATTAAGTTTTTTGTCTCTACTTCCAGTGGTCTTTCCATTATTCAATACTATTCCTTCCTCAATTTCAACTATCATAAACTAAAATCCCCAAGAGCAATAATACAGCTTTATAATGACTAGCTAGCTATCTGACCTTAGGTGAGTAATTTAACCTACTTCATCTTCAGTTTCCTCATCTGCAAAATGAAGACCACAAAACATCTACTTCACAGGGTCATAATAAAGAATTATGTATGTAAACAGTTTAGTATAGTACCGAATATACATAAGTATTCATCACATGACAGCTATATTCTGACCTCTAAAGATGGCAATTTTATCATCCCCTTCCCAACAAAAGACACAACCCTAGGGGATGGAAGCGCACTAGTATCACTCAAAAAACTTTTGCTGTCCTTGAAAAGGATCAGAGAACCTGTGTTGGAAGACAACTAAGAAGTTATCCAACCCAATTATCCACAAAATCTAAGAATCCTTTCTACTTAATAAATGAAAGTACCGATTCTCCTTGGTAATATCATATGATAATTAGGATTATCAATATGTGAACAAAATATAGCTAGTCCAATACATGAAAAAAGTACCGCTTCAATTTTTACTGATCCATTTGTGCTTTTTGGCCACAGTGGTTGGCTCACTCATTCATGTTCACTATTAAATATGTAATAAAATGTATTTCTATTCTCAAACTTTGAACCAAATGACCTAAACAATATCCCTTAATTTGGTAGAGTTCAAATATTAAGCTCTACCACTGCTTAAATTCTTGAGCAAATTATTTAACCTCTTTGGCTTTGATGTAACATAAGGACAATAGTAACAGTTAATACCCATATCCCAGGGTTGTGAAGTTAAAGATAATGCACATCAAGACCCTAAGGATGCCAGGTGCATACTAGGAATTCAAATGTTTGTTTCTTCCCTTCTTAGATCCACCTCCTAACTTTAGTCTTGCAGCCTCCAATCTCATTTCCACCCTCTATAACTCCCTACATACTACTATTCCACTGTTACCCCCTGCTAAAACCCAACTCAGATCTTATTCTCCTACTCTCCATTGGTTTCCCTGTCTTTCTGGATAAAGTCCAATTTCCTAAAAACAGCACCAAATCTCTTCAGTAACTATTTTTCCAGCCTCGTCTCCACCACATCCTACTTGTCCACTAATACCATGCAGTTTAAACTTCAGCAATAGTGAATTACTCTTGCTTACACCCACAGAACTATGCTGGTCTACCTGTTCCATCTGCCTAGAAAAAATCCTGACAATATGCATTTTACATTACAGACACTAAACTCCTGGACTACCAATAAATGACACAGCCCTGGTTCTTACAGACTAGGAAGAAAAAAGAATTACAATAAAAACTCCAATTTGCAACCAGAATGATCTTTAAAATCAAATACAGTCATGTCATATCCCTGCTTAAAACATTTCAATAACTTTCAACTATCCTCAAAATAGAAGTGTTAGGATCTTTCATAATCTGGAGAAGTCAGCTCATCATCTTTTAACACATTTCAGCCACTCTTGCTCTTTTTAAGTTACTCAAATGCACTATGCTCCTTCCCACATAAAAGTAATCTAGCAGGCTGTTTCCTCTAACTGGAACACTTCCTCTCATATCCGCTACTACCACTCCACCTCTTTTCAGATATCAAAATCATTTCCTTATGAAAAATTCTGTGAATATTCTCAATCCATATGTAGATTTCATAGCTCCCTATGCTTAGCCTGTGGAGTCCTTATTACAATTATACTTAATTATCTGTTGAATGTCTGTCTTCCCCAAATGGACTATAAACTTTATAAAAGCTGCACCTCATCTGTCTTATTCACTTCTGTATCCCAACAACTAGCAGAGTAGATATTCCATACTTGTTGAAATAACAAATGAGTATTGAGTGCTTAACTGTGCCATTTTAAATGCTAAAGGTCGCAGTCCTTGCCAATAAATAAATACCTAAGATGAATATAAATATGTATGTAAAAATGCTTGTTACTTCATCCAAAGACTTGACACATTGTATCTACAGGGGTACAAAGGGATCTATAATTTACTCAATGCCAAGGAATCACTGAACTGTTTGATTCATAAGGGCTCAGTTACCCTCGTTCTATTAAAATTCTTGCTCCAGACTCCTTAGCAAATAGAAGGCACTAAATAATCTTTGTTTGAATGTTTCCAAGTATAGAATTAGCCATGGAAAGTCTTTAACTGCATGCTTTGGAAATGAAAATCTAATATTTCTCCTATGTGTGAGTTTATAACACATAATGTTCCCATTTAACAAAGAAGGCAAAGTATGTATGCCCATTATATCTCAATAAAACTGAAAGACAAAAAAAAAAAAAAAAAAAGGAGACAAAGGATATAATGGTCCGCTATCTAATTAGTATTTTTAAAAGGAATTCTTGACCTGTTCAAAGCTAAGATAAATCATGCATTGTTGGTTATTAGTGATGGAATCCTCCCCCTATTCTTTCTTCTTAGAAGAAAATCTCCAAAATGATAATAGTTTGACAACAGTTAAGGATACAGGATAAAATTATTTCACAGAATACAGGGAAACTGATAATCAGTTTCCCCCAGCTAATAGTGATTATACAATGACGTTTTAAAATGTGCCATGCAACTTGTAATCATATGTGTAATTCCATTAAATGTCAAAACAAGTGATTTCAAATAATCGACATCCTTGGTATTGGGAGGCCAACATACCTTACTATAAGTCCATTGACTTCCTGTTATAAATACTTGAAAAAAATAAAATGTATAAACTTCAAAAATATTTTAAAAAGTATAAAGAAGAAACTACCCATAATCCATAGCTTCCTTTTAGAACACATCTTTCTAGTCTTTAAAAAGTGCTTTTGACCCCATCAACATTTTCATTCAGGATGTGAAAAAAGTCATCTCACCATTCTAAACAATGTTAAGCAACCAAAACAACCAGACCAGCAAATAGAATTAACTTTTTAAATGTAAATATATAAAGTCACATTCCCCTGTTCAAAACCCTTCAGTGGTTTCCCATCATACTTGGAGTAAAATCCAAACTCCCTGGCCCAGCTTATATAACCCTTCGTGATCTGATCTCCACCTACCTCTCCGATTTTACATTGTATAAGTCTTTGCTCCAGCCATAACCAGTCTTTTTGCAATTCCTTAAACCACACAAGCAAATTCTTACCTCAGATCCTCCTCACCGCTGTTTCCCTCTGCCTGAAATAATCTTCTCACTCCTTCACTCAGGCCCTTGCTCAGACATCATCTTCTCAAAAGAGCTCTGACACCTTACCTAAAATAGTTTCTTTTCCTCTCAACTACCTGCTTTAATTTTCAGTCACTTCCCAAAATATTTATCTGCTACTTGTATATTGTCTTTTATGAAACCAGATTATAAGTTCAATAAAAACAGGACTTTGCCTTGTTCATCACTTAGAACACAACAGGTGCTCAATAAACATTTAGGTGAATAAATGCATGAACAATCGTGAGCAACAACTGTTTTACTAAGTACTTACTTGTTTGATCTGCATAAGTTCTCAGAGGCACCGCAGAAACTCCCTGTATGCCATGAGATATTCGACTGAAATGGCCTCTCTGGAAGAAAAGAGAAAATGTCCCTATTATATAAATACTTACTGAAGGTCAATGAAAACATGACTTTGGGCAAATGTATCAAGCACTGATCATTAACGTATCTTCCATTACCACCCAAAGGTTACATATAAATTTCTCCTCTTTGACAATAATTAAACTTTCAACTTCAGCTTGCCACACTATCTTTTTATTATGCATATTCGAACATCTCATGTTTAACCTAATAAAACATGTTATTCAACGGTGTTAATTTTGTTGAATTTTCAGAAAGTATGGCTAATTTTAGGTACCAGGTTATCATTTTAATATAATTGAAGTTCTTAAAGTACTTGAATAAGCATTTGAATATCCTACATTATGACAATCCTTTTACTTGTAATTAGTTTCCTAACTCAAATCTACCACATACAATCTATGCACATGTTCCTGAACCGTCAACTATGAACAGAAAATTAGACAAGGGAATTTAGGAAAACGCACTAAGTAATGTATTCATATTCAAGAGCTACTACAGTTATACAAACTGCATCACAATCTCCACAACAACCTCTAAATATCAATGACTATTTCCTAGAATAGTGAGGCACAAACAAACGGCAAATACCTCCTATTACAGCAGGCGAATGGGAGGCAACGACAAAACCTACATTGATTAGTAATGTTCTCTATTCCAAGACAATTCTTGCACCTGAGGTTGGAACAGTAGACCTTAGAGGGGAAAACTGAATGTCAATCCTGAATTTCAGTCCCAGCTTTGGCCCTCATTAAAAGTGTAATTTCAACTTTCGAGAACACAGTTTACTCATCTTCAAAACAAAGGAGTCTGACAGCTATATTATCTTTAGGGTCTCTATCAATGTAGTATTCAGCCACAGTCCCACATATATACAATCTGGCTGTAGTTGCTGCGCGGATGTCTTGACGGTAACCTACAATAATTAAAATAAGTCCCTAGGAGGAATGGCAATGAACACTAATTTAAAGCTGCAAACACTAATGTGATGAGGAAATCCTAGCGTTGGCTACCTGTTGGCGCTGACTAGGTCTGGGTCTTTCAAGCAGTGGCCCTCAGGTTACTTGCCCAGTGCACAAAGTTAGGTCACTCTGGGACCGGGATTAGGAAAGAGTATAAGGCATTAAGAGCCAGAGATCATACGGGGAAAGGGCAATTTCTACTTCCTTCTCCAAGACGGAAAGGTCTTTGTGTGACCGCATGCCCCATAGCCTTGATCTACAACTAGAGTGTTTGACTGCTGGCCGTCACATAACGGCGGACTTCTTCACAGCCCAGGCCTTTGTCTCCCGGCCGCGGCCTGAACTGAGCCGGTTCAGGGGCGAGTCTGCGAGTGGTCCTAGCCAGGCCGCCGGCCTCTCCCACTCATACCAATTAGGCCGCGTTAGCTGGCCTCCCTGAGACTCTGGCTCAGCACGACTTCATCTAGTCGGCCCTCACCTTGGCGAAGGAACAGTACACACGACTCCAGCTCTGCATTTTCGCGCTGTACTTTCCTCTCCGCCAACGTTTTCACCTCCCGCAAGAACCTCCGCCGCCTTCCAAGGTCTCCCCGCCCTGCGCATGCACAAGCGTAGCTTGCGTCATGGGTCGGAAGCCGAGCGATTGGCCAGCGCGGTCCGGATCCGGCGGAAAAGGAGTTCCTATCAGGCTCGGCGTCGTACATTGACGTAAAGAACGTAGTGCTTTGTGGCAGCGGGGGTTGAGGCAGCGTTTTAGGGAATGGTGAAAAACTCTCCGGAAATGTAATGCGATATTCTACTACTTGCAAGACGAAATGAAAAAAACGATACATGCTGCGGAAAATAAAGCTTTACAAGTTCTTGATTGTGTTAGGCCAAGGAATCTCAGTACTTTCCAGGCATTATCTCGAGCATCCTTACACCACCAATGTGAGGGATTATGCGTATTTGAGCTTCTTAGATGAGTTTAAACAGTACCCTCGAGATCTCCCAAGGAAAAGATGACTGCATCCTTGAGGTCTTAACTACTGCTTTATAACCTCTCCCCTGAAATCAAATGCCATGTAAGGGATGGGGCCACAGTCTGGAATCACCAGCGCTTTGCTCTAATTAAGGTAACTGGCAATATGTAGAAAACACACTATCTTCTACCTCCTCAGTTGGGAAACACCCCTCCCTTGTAGAGCAAATTAGAATGGGTGGAGTGGTAGATGAGATTGTAGGTTTTCATAAGAGACAACGAAAAATGCCACCAAGATTGAGCACAGAAATCTAAGGTGTCATTCTTGCTTTGCAATAACTATAATATGGATAAATGTGATTGTACATTTCTGGAAAGGTTACTGCCCAGGCACTGTGCTGAGCTCTGTGGATTTAAATACTAGTTCAAAATTACTTATCTATGCTCAGTTTTAGGGAAGATATGAATGATATTCAGTGTTTGTTAACGAGACTGCTAGTGGTCATCCAATATCCATTCTCCTTGTTCTTTCCCCTTCACATGGCATTTTGGCCATCTTAACCATTTTCATGGCTTTAGCACCTGGCTACATACTGATAACTCCTAGATCCTTACCTTCAGTCTACTTCTCCAATTCCGTATTTTCAAATTTCTACTGAACACACCTAATTGGGTAGCCCTGCCAGCACCGAAGTTTCAATTATCTAAAACATATATGATAACTCCAAATGGCCAATCATATATAGTAAAAATTTTGTATCCATTCTCAAGTCCTTCCTCTATCCCAATATCTAATTGGTGACTGTTTTAGCTGACTACCCCTAGAAGCAGACTCACAGACAAGCATTTGAGTGCAATGAGTTTGTCTAGAGATAATCCAAGGAAGCATCAGTAGACGATGAAAACAAGATGCAAATTATTTTGGATACCTTAATGACTAAATTACCACTGTAGGCAATCAGGACTCAAACTCACTGGAGGCCTCTGGGAGACAACATAGAGAATGCTTCAGAGTCATTCTCCCTAAAATATATTCACTTACTTTCATCAGTCAATGGTTGAGGACTGCTCCTAGGGATTTTAACTCCCCAGCACTTCTGGCCTACCCCACAAGTGGGCTGAGTGAGCACCAGAAGCCAGAGATATTGCTCAGGCAAAGAGTTCCTGGTGCTTGCAGTAAGAACACTTTGGGTGAGCATGCAGGGGAAAGTGGGTGCTAATAGGACACAGGTGAAATACCAATGAGGTCTGCTACAGTCATCAAGTTCTAGTAATTCTGTGTGAGAAGAAGAGTGAAGGAAACACTGAAGATCATGCCAAAGCTTCTAGCTTAGATGGCTGGGTGGGTAGTGAAACCAACACATAAATAGGTACCATAGGAAGAAGAACAGCTTTGGAGAAAAGATGATGAGTTAAGTTCTTTGAATTTTTTTATGCCAGCTGGACATATCAGTTGAAATTTTCAACAGTTACTGTAAACACAGGTCTAGAGCTTAGAAACTCTAGACATGGACTTGAAAGTTTGATGGCATATGAATAGTGTTTGACATTTTAGGAATAGATGAATTTACTAAGGATAACACCTTAAAAAGTAGCTTTTACGGGAGAGTGAGAAGGAACTGTCATAGAGATTATACACTTCATATAGTCTCCGGCATGGAAGTCCCAATCACTGTTAATTTACTTTTGAGATATGTGGCCCTTTAGAAGAGGCTGTTGTACAAGTAGAAGCCCCAAATACTGCCACTTCCTCCAAACTGCTTCAGGCAAGGCTGACAACCAAACAGTGACATTTAAGGGGTCCTAAAATGACCCTCTGCCCCAACGTTTTTACTCTACCCAACCACTGCCCCAAGTTCTGGCCTGAAAGTTTCCCATTAAGAGATTTGTTCCTATTGTTCCTTTCCCAAACATTCTCTATTAGAACAAGCTATCGGTTGCTGGCTACAATTCTTCCTTTAGGGAAAAGAGGGTTCAAAAATTAACATCTGTTGAGCAGATGTTCTAAGCCCTGTGATAGAAGATATACATTATTTCTCCATTTGACTCTCACCCAAGTCCTGTGAACTGGTTTATCAGTAGATCTTCTAGATGACTCATGAAGAAATAAGGTCTTCAGATAGGTGGAGGGATTATTCTGGAGGATAGAATCTTCTCCTATTGGGCAGACCTAGCTAAGTGGAGGGTGGGGGGGGAGGTGAATGAATCAGAGTAAATGAGAAGTTGGACACCAGGTGAAAGGCATAGGCAGAAAGAAAAAAAGCCTAACTATATGAGAAATCAAAGATTTCCACCTGACACTCACTTTGGGTATGCATATAACCACTACAGTAATAGTAGTAACAACTCTAATAATAACCTGATTTTTTTTAGAGTCTGCAAGCTCTTTTTATCCATTCCTTTCTTCACTTGTCCAATAATCACTGAGGGCCCACTATGTGCTGGGCACTGTGCTAAAAACTGGAGAAACAATAAGGGACAAAACCAGAACCAGTCCCTGCCCTTCATGGAGTTTGGATCCTAATGAAACATGTTAACCAAACACTTCCATAAGGAAATAGAAAGGTGTAATTATGATAAGTGTTATGGTGATCTAAGAAAGGATTTAGACTAACTGTACAAGTAAGGGACAGAAGGCTTCCCTAAGAAAGCAATGCTTCAGCTAATATCCAAACAATGAGGAGTGTCCCAGGCAGTAAGCGTTACCATCATACTCATTTTACAGATAGGAAAGAATGCTGTGAGAATTGGACTGACAATTAGGAGACCTAAGTTCCAGACTTCACAGCTCTTCACCTTCTATGTAATCTAGCCTAAGCCATCTCTTAGGACCTTGCTTTCCCAAACTTTAAAATGAGGTGCTACAAGCTCCCTTCTAGCTATAAAGCTATTCTACTGAGTTGCAGAGTTGGCTTTCAGAGAACCACATCATCATCACAGTAGCTATTAGTGAGTCTTTGTTGCTCTGGGAACTGATGCCTGTTGGAACTCCCTTTATCTATTTAAGAAATTCATTACAGTGTGAGACCAGATTCCATTAGGAAACTCATGTGCCCCCTGACTCTCCTGGCCAGCAGAAGGTAGAGCAGACACAGAACCCAAGACAAGCAGATGTTCCCACAAGGAACTGAGTCAAAGGGGTGGCACAAACTGACAATTTAAATTCATTCCACTGGCGGTTCCAGTGGTTCCAATGGTAGCAATGGCAGTGTCCTAGTCAGACCCTTTCTGTGAGAAATCTCAGCTGGGGCCATTTAGCTTCCTGTCTGCTTCTCAAAATGTCACATTGGTTCTGTGGCATTATTAGCCTGCTAATAAACTTCTTTTTGTAAAAGTGAACCAGAGATTACTTCTCAGAGAGTACCTGGAATCCAATTTCATGATTGGTACACTATTATTTATTAAAAAGTTACTTAATTTTTTCTAACATTAATGAAAGTTTTATTCAAGAGATAATATTGAAAGAGTTGAATTCTAACAAAGGAAAAAGTTAATGGTTATCCTACAGTAAAAACTGGAACTGGGGACCATTTACAGCATATAAATAAACGCTACCTTTACACTTCTGAATAATGTCGTATTTCCTTCTTTGAGAGAGCCATGTCTTAACTTTTGCTGATAAGGCTTTGTGAATTGTTTTCAGAAATTTTAACGGTACACAGATACATAAAAATCCCTTTAAATGAACTACTTTAAAAAATCTCACACTGCAAAACAGTTATTAACACCACTTTTCAGGGAGGTAACAGAAGACAGTTTAAATAGCATACCTATTCATTCAGTCAGTAAGCAGCAAACTCTTGTGTGTCTCTGCTCTTTCCACAATTCCATGCTACATCCATTCACGCTGGACACAGTGCTAATTGGTAAAGAACAGAGTTCCTTGGATCTTTCTACTACCTCATAGTTTTGTGATGGAAAACTTTGTTTCTGGCATTGGCTTCCTTTGATTATTTAATCCAGGTTTACTAGGATTGAACTTTCCCATTGATAATGTGACAAACTAGCTCAAAAGATCTCAGAGTTATTGCCATACAGCCCTCTCCCTTGAATATTTTCTGGTTTTATTGAGGAAATTGTTGTACTTCATTTCCTAATCATCTCCTTTGTTCCTGACAAATTTCATTTTCTTAGATGATGCTTAAACAACAAAATTGTATCAACATGTTAACCTAAACGTTTGTGGTTGAGTAGGTAATAATGACTCACAGTATGTTAGAAGTAAACAGAATAATTTAAGAGTCAAGAGCCGCTAGAAAGGAGCAGTGAACTCTTATGTCACTCTGGTAACTTCTGAAAACGCAGGAAACTCCAAAAAGAAATATGTTGGGGCAGGGATGAAGGGATTTACTGTTTATGCTTCAAAATGATTCTAAATACAAAGATATTAGGCCACTGATGTGGATGTGTACCTACTAGGTACAAAATATTGTGCAGGACAATGTCAAAGGAATGCAAACTGCCTATGTAGTGACTCTGACGTGGATATTATTAGTATCATCATTTAGTGAGATGAAGTTACTTGTCTAAGCTCACAAATCAATTAAGTGATAAAGCTAGGACTCATAGCCAGGGTTTCTAATTCCAAGTGCATTACTCTTTCCATTAAATGTTTCTCATCTTCTAGCCATTTTAATGGATTTGAACCATAGTGTTGAGCTAGCTGTTCAACCAGCTAAAAAATCCTTGACAATTCTCAAATCTATAGCTGCCTAGATTATCTCTCTCTCTTACTGAAACTGAGATAAGAGGGACTAGAGATTTGGGTGTTATCTCTCAAGGCCACTTTCTGCCAGCAGGTGAAAGATTTTCTCTTCATTGTTTTTGTTCTCACAGAATTTAAACTTATTCAGGTGGAAATGGTACTTGGGGGGAAATGAGTTGGAAATACTCTTTACTTTGTCTCTTTCAGTGTAGTTCATTTAATGCTTCTAGTTAAGAAGAAATTCATCCTAACCATTAAGAAATTAGGGGAAAAAAAGAATGAAAAGACCAGAACACTTAGGATATGTGAATAAATAGACATTGAGGTGGGAGTGTTGTTGTTATATCCAAGGATGAAGAGAGCAAGAAATAATGTAGAGGAAATTGTGGTAGGCTATTAGAAAATTCATTAAGCAGGGAGGAACTGGATCTTGTTCTTAACACAACAGGGTATGAAAAGGGACATAGGGGCAGGTTTATAAATGACTTGATGTAATGGAATTAGATGAAGCACGTATGTGAGACATGTAACTACTGTAGAAATTTGGCTATTCTTATGACTAAGCGGATTCTCTGTTGTATTAAATAATATAATCATCATCTGCATAAATCGGGCATGTCCACGGGGCAAGTAGGTATTTTATTCATTTATTTGCTAGAAGTCAAGAAAAAAGATCCCCAAAGAGGAAACTTCTGCAATTCATTCTTTCTGCAGCTCCTAAAGAATTGCAAAATTTCCCTGTGTTGATACTGTTATATTTGATCATTATTGTTCTGACAAAATGAGCCTTAGTTTTTAGGCTAAAACATGCTCCTATCTAACATTTTTCTGGAAGCATGTGCAGCCAATTCTTTTAAGCTCAGCTTTTTAAAAAAAGACAATAACATCTCTCTTAAAAATGCCAAAATTCTATCCTAATTTAACAATTAATCAACAAATCAAGTGATACCCATATGATGTCTAGCACTGTATATAGTGCTGTGAGAAACAGAAAATTTTGTTATCCTTTTTAATTTTTATGGAAATTTTCAAACACACACAAGAGAAAAAAATATCATAATAAATCCCATATATCCATCACCCAGTTTCAGCAATGATCAACTCATAACCACTATTGTTTCACCGACATCACCACCTACATCCCTCCTCTTGTTTGATTTTAAAGCAAAACCCAGTAGTCATTGCATTTCATCCGTAACTGTTTCAGTGTATATCTCTAAAAGATAAGGATTTTTTAAACAAAGATTTTAAACTAGAACATAAAAATTATTCAATATAATCAAATATCCAGTCACTACTCAAATTTCCATTTAGGATTTGTCATTATGGACAATATTATTTACAGAGTTCTTCGTATATGTCAATCGGTGTGCCAAACACTTTATAAATAGTATGCAACTTAAACTTCACAATGACACTGTGAAAAAGCAAACATGTACATTTTACAGCATAAGGAAGTAAGGCTTAAAGATGTTAAGAAATTTTCTGTGGCCACTGCCTTTTGAAGGTGTACAATAGCAGGAGAAACAACCTACAGAAACAGAAAGCAGGAACAATTACAATAGATTAATGACATGTGAATACTAAGGATTTAAGGAAGGAGAAATTTATGCGTGTTGAAGCAGGAAGTAAAAAAAAAAAATCCTGGCAAATATAGGTCTGAGAATCTATAATACAAACTATTAAGACTTTCTGTACTCCAGTATGAAAGAGAATTCCAAAAGAAAGTCTCACAATACAGTTGAGGAGGTGTGTTGCCAGAAATGTCAAGGGCTCACAAATGACCAAAACCTATTCAATTGTTTATGTAGCTGCAATATGTGCTACAACCAACAGGTGGAAGCAACACACAAGCAATGTTAAATGTCATTAATTCTATCCTGATCTAACCAGTAATAATCCTCCCTTCAATTCTGAATTGCTCAAATATATTTAAGCGGATCTCTCAGTACTCACTGCTACCACTATAAATGTGATTTGGGGAACACAGAAGAAATAAAAGAGCCTGTAGGACAGTGTTTCTCAAAGCATGTTTTGTAGCCTTGCTAAAATGCTGACTGTGAAGACTTAGTACAAGAAATAAATGTAAGGATAGGGGAAAAAATGGCATAGATGATAGAGGCTTTGTTCACCCCTCTTGCAACTAAATCAAAGTTGTGACAGAAATACGGAGCAAACAGCAAGCAAAGTCACCTGGGATCTAAATGAATAGCACTACAACTAGGGAGAGAAATAAGAAATTACCCAGCAACAGAAGAAGGTAAGAGGGGGCGAAGACATGAGATTGCCTTGTGTGAGTGGCTGAATGGGACAGAGGCGGCAGCAGTGGTGGCCAGGCAGTGGGAGGCGCCTCTTAAAGCAGCTGTCTCTCTTGAGTGAATTTTGCGTTGACAGACTTGCTCACTCTGAGTACCAGCACCTTGTCAGCTGCTTGGGGGACACCAGGGACTTACAAGGGGACACTGAGTTATATGAGTGAAGGACAGAAGCGAGGCTCTCTCCTGGGTAGAAGTGCTGGCAGTATTCATTGTTCCTCTGTTGAATCCTCCTCCCTCCCAGTGTGAGGACACAGCACCGCCATTGCTGAGATGTCATCAAACTGGATAACAGAGGTCGCTCTGCCCAGAGGATTCCCTGAAACTCCACCTCCCCTAACTCGTGGTTTTACTCAAGCCACATCCAGTTGCGTCCTCTGAGAGTCCAGTGCTCTTTGCTGAGCCAACTCCAAGTCTCACACTGGTGGCAGCTGACTTCAGTTTCTAGCATGGCCTCTTGAAGCAACTATAAGCATAGATTGCTTGCTGAATCTTAACAGGTGGCCCCAGAGGGGCACAAGCTGAACCCCTCTCAGGACTGTGCCACTGTACACCTATCTACTATACAAAGCCACACTAAAAAAGACCAAGAGACTTAGGAGCTTTGCTTAGTATATAGAAACAGACACAGAAAGGCAGCTAAATGGGAAGACAAAGAAACAGAAAACATATGAGAGAATAGAACAGATATCCAGAAATAATGGAATCAAGCAATCTAACAGAGACAGAGTTCAAAAACTGGTTATAAAGATGCTCAATTAACTTAGGGAGTGTAGATGAACTCAATCAGAACTTTAATAAAGATAAAAAGCATAAGAATGGAAATGGAAATTATAAACAGGAACCAATCAGAAATGAAGAACACATTATCTGAGATCAAGAGTACACTAGAGGAAATCAACAGAGTGGATAAAGAAGAGGATTGAACCACCAATATAGAGAATGGGGAAGCCAAGGAAACTCAATCAGAATAGCAAGAAAAAAGAAGCCAAAACTATAATGATAATTTAAGGAGCCTATGGGACATAATTGAATGTAAGAATATCCATGCGATAGGGGTACCTGAAGAAAGACAAGAAGTTGAAGAGCTATTTGAAGAAATTATAATTAAAAATCTTCCCTCATCTGAATGAAATAGACATACAGCCCCAAGAAGCTCAGAGTCCAAAAAAAGATGAACCCAAAGTGGCCCACACCAAGACACATCATAATTAAAATGATGAAGTTTAAATACAAAGAGAGAATCTTAAAAGTAGCAAGAGAAGAGCAGTTAGTTATCTACAAGGGAGCACCCATAAGACTGGCAGCTGATTTCTCTAAAGAAACTATGCAGGACAGAAGGGCTTGACACAAAATATTCAAAGTAATGAAAACCCAGGATCTACAACCAAGAATACTTTAACCAGCAAAGCTATCATTTAGAGTTGAAGGACAGATAAAAAGCTTCTCAGATAAAAATAAGCTAAAAGAATTTATCACCATCAAATCATTATTACAGAAAATGTTGGATTTCATTAATTTAAAAACATGTATCAAAAACATGAATAAAGAAAGGTAGTAACTATATTCCTGTCAACAAGTACCTCAAATGGAAAAGAATTAAGTGCTCCAACCAAAAGATAGAATGGCTGAATGGATATGAAAACAAGCCCCTTACATATGCTGCCTAAAGAGACTCACTTCAGATTAAAAGATGTACACAGACTAAAAGGAGGAGGATGGAAAAAGATATTGCCTTGATAGATCTAGAGGGTACTGTGCTGAATGAAGTAAGTCAGATAAAGACAAATATCACATTATTTCACATATATGTGGAATCTAAAGAACAAAATAAGCAACAACAGCAACAAAAACAGAAACAAACTCATAGATACAGAAAATATTTTGAAGGTTACTAGAGAGGAGGAGGGTTGGGGAGATGGTGAAAAAGGACAAATGGATGGTTACAAAATAGTCATGGAGATATATAAAGTGTAGCATAAGGAAAATAGTTAACAATGTTGTAATAAATATGTAAGGGAGAAGAGGGGCACTAGATTTAGTGGGGTGACCGCTTTGTGAGTTATAAAGATCTTTAATCACTATGCTGTACAACTGAAATGAATGTATTACTGTATGCCAACTGTAATTGAAAGAAAAATTCACTGAATTGTACAATGTAAATATTAGCAACTAATTATCCATTATATTTCAATATAGCTATTTAAAAAAGGAGTTTATGTGGGAAATGAATACATAAGAGAAAAAAATAGTATTTTTCAAAAGCCTGCATTTTAGATAAGTTGAAGGAAATACATTAGATGTAAAACGAGTTTATAAAAAATTCTTCATATTTTTACAATTGAGAAAACTGAGGAGAAACCAAGCTTAGTTCATAGTGCAGTAATTATTTTTCACTTTAGGCCAATGAAGTAAGTCAAACAGAAAAAGGCAAATATCACATGATTTCATGTATGTGTGGAATCTAAAGAACAAAATAAACAATAACAGAAATAAATTCATTTTGAGGGCTACTAGATGGGAGGAGGTTAGAAGAGATGGTTAAAAAAGAGCAAAGGGATTAAGAAGTACAAATGGATAGCTACAAAAGAGACATAGAGATATACAGGGTAGCATAAGAAAAATAGTCAACAATGTTGTAATAAATATGTAAGAAGGAAGAGGGGTACTAGATTTAGTGGAGTGATCACTTTGTGAATTATGTAGATCTCTAATCACTATGCTGTACAACAGAAACTGGTATATTATTGTATGCTAACTATAATTGAAAAAAAACTAATTGAATTGTACAATGTAAATACAAGCAACTAATTGTCTATATTTCAATGAAGATGGGGACAAAATTATTAACCTACAAAAAAGTGAAAAGAAACACATGTAAAATATTTCATTAATAATATTTTCTATTGGTTAATGTTGAAACGATAAGTTTGAATATACTGGATTAAATAAAATATATCATTAAATTTAATTTCTCATGTTTAACTTTTTAAAATGCAGCTACTAGAATACATAAAGTTACATTTGTGTCTCATATTTGTGACTTCCACTATATTTTTATTGGACATCTCTGCTTCAAAGGTTAGAAGTAGAACATGTGACTCAAGCCTGAGCAATCAGACCAACACATTCTTATGATCACAGTGATTGGTTCAGGGACTTAGGACACAATTAGAAAGTGAAATTAACTCTTGTGCTCTTTTTTGCTTAAACTAGTTTGTGTTGGAATTTCTATCCCTTGCACCAGAAGATTCTTAATTCTTACCTCTTTGTATTTGACATTGGTGGTCTTTAGGAGCAAATTTCAGTCAAAAAGAGGTAAAGTTATAATTCAAGGATTGAAAACTGAGTGATAAGGAAATTTAGGCAAAAAAAATGCAAATATGACATTTTGTGGTAAAAAGAAAAAAAGGTCTGGGTCTACTTAAAGAAGAAATGGGTGAAGGGGAATGGGTTTTCTGTTCATTTGAGTGGATTTTATGTGTTTTGGTGAGGGGAGAACTGGAATATCCTCACTGCCTTATTTCCCTTAGCTTTGAGGTCAATGAGAGAATAGAGAACTTCTTTGATCACTCTCTTAGCTCTAACGTCTGGGCTTTCCTCACCCTAGGAGAGAGGTCTCTTGAAGTAGCCCAAGTAACAGACGGTAAATACTTGAGGGAGAGAGAAAAAGAAAGATTAAAAAAATAGTAAGAATACACAACTGAAGGGCTAATAGTTTACTAAAGGTAAGAGATAAAAAAGAGAAAGACAATAATAATACTCAGTTTCCTGATTTGGAGCACTTGGTTTGTGGTGATGTCTTTCACCAACAAGGGAGCATGGGCTAGAGGTCAGATATGACGGGGAATGAGGGAGTTTAGACATGCTAATTCATTTCTGTGTTCTCCAAGAACCATAGAAACTGGAGTGAAAGGCCTCATAACTTTTTCCTCCCAGTCACACTATGCTACAATTCCTTCTTGCTCTTCCCAAAGGGCTATTCCAAAAAGCCCTCTGCCTCTGGAGCTCTCTAGACAACAATCAGACACCAGTTTCCATGGTACAGGAAATCCCTCACCCTCAGGGGACACTCATCAAGCTCTCCTAAGAATGCTCAGCTAACCTGTAACCACAGCAGCATGAAGTAGACTGGATCTTTGGCTTCCCTGCCAGGGATCAATAAGTGAGTCTCCTCTTCCCGCAGGAACTTTGATCTCTGTGACGGATTTTCTTGGACACTCACAGAACTGCTGTGGCGTGAGTTAGGTGGGGAAGAACTTTTCCAATAGAAGAATGAACGCACCACACAATCTAGACTTCTACTCCCCCACAAATCATCTCCCCTTCCCCAGGCCTTTCCTTATTTAGAGTGTGAGCAGTGTAAGAGTGGAGGTTGATGGCAAAAGGTTTATGTTGGCTGCCTCTGATCACACTCATATACAATTATATACATATTTCCGTAAGTAGATTATATATGCATTGAAAGACATCTGGAAGGTTATTTACCAAAATACTAACATTAATACTACCCCCTCATAACTGTTTTTTAAAATTTCTCTTGGAACAAAGATTTAGATATAAACATGTAAAATGTATTAGAAAAGATATAGGTGAAAATATTCTTATGCTTTACATGATTTAAAAACTAAAATCATTTCTCCAACTCTTGCTCTGAGGTCTGTGCCCGAGAAACAGCAGCGCTCGCACCATCCAACCGACAGAGCCCTCGTTCTCCTCTCTTTGTGTGGCAGCAGCAGCAGCCGCCCAGCCCACCGCCACCCTCCGCAGTCACGTCCACCAGGTCCTCATCCTTATCCTCCTCCTACCGCAGGATGTTTGGCACCCTGGCACTACCAGTCGGCAGAACTCCAGCCAAAGCTGCTTGACCACATCCACCTGCACCTACGGCCGGCGCTGCGCTACAGCACCAGTGGTAGCCTCTTCTTCGCCTTGGCCTGGCAGCGTGTGGGCCACGGGCCCCTAAACTGTGCGCCTGCGGAGCGGTGTTCCAAGAGTGCGCGGCTGTAGGACTCGTACACTTCTCGCTGGCCCGCCATGAACGCTGAGTTCAGAACACATAGCACTAAAGAAAGAGAGGAGCTGAAGGGGCACTTTGCCAAGTACATGGACAAGATACACTTCCTGGAGCCACAGAACAAGATCCTGCTGACGGACCCCCACTGCCTCCGCCTCCTTACCAGTGTGATCCATGATTCGGCTCGCAGAGCACAGTGGGAGCGGAAGTCAACTGCTCCGGAGTCGCAGGGAGCGCGTGCGCGCTACCTTCTGGAGCCCGGGAGGCGGAAATGCGACCAGAGTGCCCCGGCTTTGGCCTCCCAGGGCTTCCTTCTCTCGCGTACACTACCCAACTCCTGTGACGGAGTCAGGCATACCAGCCGAGGGAGAAAGAGCGAGTACGCGAAGAGCTTCGATGTTGAGGTTGCTACGGCTTCCCCTCACGTACTTCAAGAGAAAGTAGCCTTTAACTGGAAAGAAGACCGACGGGAACCAGGGAGGGGGAGAGCGGTAGTAGCCGAGGGAATAAGCTCCGGGCAGGTAAGGCGGACGCCCGCCCTCGTAGGGCGTTGCCTTGTGGGACTTGTAGTGCACTGGAGCTCTGAAGCCAGCCAGGCCCACTGCGCAGGCTCGGTCGTTGGGCGGGTCCCACCACGGCGGGCGGAGTAACGGTTTGGAATCCCCCAGGTCTGCGAGCGACTGTCTCCTCCCCACCCCGGTCCAGGAAAAGTGTAAACACGCGCGCTACGGAAGGCGTCCTGCAGTGGGACGTTGCCCAGGGGATGACTGAGCTGTGTGAAGCTCCCTACAAGAGAGAAGGGTTCTATGCTTATTGTCTAAATGTCGCTTTGTCGCGCAACAGACTTGGTATATATATGCCCGTGTTCCCACCTCTTAAGTTTCTAACCGTTGCAACACTTAACAGTGCTTGACTAGCATTCATTTCCTAGCAAAAACGCTTCTGCCTTTAGAAACCCCCAGAACACGTCTCTTAAGGACTGGGCGCAGGGTCAGGTGGAGGGCGAGTGCAAAGTAGCCGCCTGTTATTAAGGGACACCCGGCAATAAAGTGCAGAGTAGAGCTGAAAGGAAGACAGACACGAGGTGAGATGAAGAGGATGTTAGGGCTGCCCGGAAGGGAGAGGTTAAAAAGGAAAGGCCAAAAATGAAGAAGAAAGAGTAACCACAACAGGCAGTACCTAGATCCAGTTCTTGGTCCCAGGGGTTTGTGGCTGCTGCTGCTTTCATCTTTCTCTGCCAAAACAAAGGAAAGTGCCAAAGAGTGATTCCTGAGGACTGACAATGCAGTCTCCACCTCGCGGACTTGGTACATTTGTGTCCACTCCCTCTCCAACCCTTTACACTTGATGTCCTCGGAAGAGTAGAAAGGAACACAATTAGTGGAAAACACAAGCTGGGGAGTCAAGGGATTTGGGTTCTATTCTTGTCGTCCCTTGGTGACGACATCATTACCTTGGGTTATTCAAGCTTTCAGTGCCAGCCAGAATTCTTAGATCAATAGGAGTATATTGACCTCTCACAGAAATGTTTTCGTGGTACTGAATTCCAAATAAAGTATGTGTAGAAATGTGCTATCTCTCTAGAGTTATAAAGTAACAGCTTTGAATAATAATGTGATGATCAATACATTAAGTGTTCTATGTTAATTGGTGAGTGTTTTACTGGGATCTTTTAAAAAACACTCCCGCTATGTCTGCGGCTGTATAAACAAGTTTTTAAGTACATTCACACAGCTAAGGACAATTGTGAATCAAAGTTACCCCTGGTTTTGTTAAAATGTGAATTTCTGTATTATCAAGTGGTTTTCAAGATGTCAGTTACTTGGCTTATTTATTGTTTCGGAGGTTGAGGGAACTTTAACCTTTCTCCCATGCCTCCCTATTTCTCTAAATGCAGTGCTGATATGATCAGGCATTTTTCACCAGTTTGCGATATAAAAGAAGGTAGTTTTCACCTAGAAAGTGCTCTTTCAATTTTTTTCTATCCTCATATTTAGCCTACTGGCCATATTTCAAATTGATACAAATCGAGGTTCCAAAATAATAATATTGGTGTCTGCCAATGCTGATATTTAAAGAATTAAAAAAGAACCTGCAAACCATATTTTACATAATTTAATCTGTAAGTCAGAATTTTCATCAGCATTTTACGGTACATCAAGTTATGAAAATTACTGAGCAAAACCACTTATTTTAGATTTCCTGTCGATAAAATGTTAAACATTTGTCGAATTATTAGATATAACATCTGTTGTTTCCATGCATTGCTTTAGCATGTGTGCTGTATATTCATTTATCCCTTGACTGTAGTTGCTTCACTTTACCAGTGCTGTAGCAGTATGACAAATTAATCTCTTTACCAAAATTGATAAGCGAAACTATACATAGAGTTATGTTTCATTACTGCATTCTGGTATCTGTTGTTGGAGAGCCCTGGTGAGCTGTAATGTCACAGTTTCTTTACTGAAAGTCAATATTCACATTTATTTTATAGCATGGTACCGTCCTAAGGTTTATAAAAATGAAATGTCATTGTAATAGATGATCTGAAGCGCTGGGTGCATATTTTCATTTTAGTGACAGACCGTCTGCTAGCCTATGAATTATAAGCCAATGTTCTTCAAGATGTTTTGGTAGCCTTCCATTTACATAGGACTGTTTATGCTATGAGAAAAATAGGATGGGTAGCACAGAGCTTGTTTCCCCAAGAGCTTGTTAGAGATTCCTCAATACCAGGTCAGGACAATAACCTTCATCTCTCTAATGCTCCTCCAGTTATATCACACTGTAGTGCATAAGACTGCAGAAGATAAGAAATGTATAAATAATGATCCCTACCTTAAGGATCATACTAGCATTTACAGAAATGATTAAAAACACATATCATTAAATTCTGTGTGTTTTAAGGGAATGCAGTCTACCTACATTCAGAGACAAAATGAGCAGTAGGGCTGAGGATATTTAGGTAGGCTTTGTGGAGGGATTTAAGTGGAGCCAGCCTTGATGGACAGATAGGATTTAGATACATTTGGATAGGAGGAGAGCAATGAAAGAGGCATACCAAACAGGAAAGAGCCACAGCTCAGATGGGAGAATTGTTGCAGCTTCTTTAGAGGGCAATGATCAGTTTGAATTAACGATTGATCCATGTTTGGAAGTACTGAAAAATAAGATAGGATTGTAGAGAACTTTGAAAAGAAAGATTTCAGAGTAATAGTTAAGAAAAAGCAATTAAACAAAACCTAGCGTGATATATTCATATAAACAACAAAATTCATCAAGATATATTTTAAAACAACGAGAAAATCTTAAATTTGAAGGGAAAAGGTAAAGTATTACCATTACATGTAGTATAATTAGAACAATTAACCAAGATGTCAGAGATCCCTATAATGGTCAAAATGCCCGCAAGTATGAATGAACTTTAGAAGAATTTAATAAGAACTGGCAAGGATAGTCACCATGGACATTAACAAATTGGATAAGCAGAATGGAGGGAAAGACAGTAGAATATAGTAGTTAGATGTATGCACTGGGTTCTAAGCCCAGCCCTGCCCATTACCAACTCTGAGACTTTAGGCAGATTACCTAATCTTTGTGACTGACTGCTTTCATTTATAAAATGGGGATGGTAATAGTACCTACCTTTGGGACTGAACATTGCTGATTGAAGGCATCTCTCCACTCTTTAATTTTTTGAAGCCTGGCAGTATACATACTAATTTGGGTAGGAATCCTTTGATCTAGAGAGGCTTTCCATTTCTGAGAAAGAAAATTTTGCAGTGGGTATCCTTTGAGCCAGATAGGCCTGCTTGTCTCAATAAGCCCTTCTCTAAGAGATAATTGCCTAATTTTTTTTCTCTCTACATTTCTATTCAGCTCAGTCCTGAAAGAATGTGTAGGATCTTGAACTGCTCTGTAGCTATGCCATGTTTGTAAGCAAGTAGTCTGTGATACTGTTTTTTGGTTGGAAGAGGGCTTTCAGGCTTCCCTGTTATATTTGATTTGTAAACAGGTTCTGTTACTGTTTAAATATTTCTCATTATCAGAAATATATCTTACATCATAGCCCAGTGCATAAACACAAACTCACATGCACATGCATGCATATAAGTGTCATGAAACTGTATTTACCCTTACCATATACGATACTCTGCTGTTTCTAGTCCATTCTGTCCCTTTCAAAAAAAAAAAATGCTAGTTATGACTCACTAGAATGTCAAAGCGCACTAATGGTTTGAAATTTTAGTCTGAAAACCTGCTTTTTTATCTCTTATGGTAGGGATCCCCATCCCCGGGCTGTGGACCAGTAAGGTCCTGTTAGGAACCGGGCTGCACAGCAGGAGTTGAGTGGAGGGCCAGGGAGCAAACAAAGCTTCATCTGTATTTGCAGTGCTCTCCAGCATTAGCATCACCACCTCAGTTCTACCTCAGATCATCAGGCATTAGGTTCTCATAAGTTCCTCATGCCAAAAAGGCCAGGGACTGCTGTCTTATGGTGTGTTGAAGAGCTTATTCTATTTTAGAAATGTCTGAGAGAAAGGATAAATCTTAGCATCAGGAAGACTTAATTCTTGTATAAACTGTGCAGAGAGGTGAAGAGGAAGAAGATAGATACCTAAGACCAAAGAATGCCAAGAAACTCGAGAACAAGGCTACTTGGAGTTTCCTTCCTGTAATTGCTAATAGCTGCCTGCTGAGAATTGGGTCTCCAAATGAATAGAAACAATTTCTTGACAATGGATTTAATACTCACAATTCCCTCGGTTTAGGAAAATACAGGGCATAGATTTACAATTCCTACTACTACCTTATTACTTACCTACCTATCAAGACACCTGTTCATATGCCACTTTCTCCATCAAGCCTTCTCTGACTCATTTTTGGAACAGGTTATATATATATATATATATAGTAAAGAAAGAGCATGAGCTTTGGAGTCATGGAGAACTGGGTTCAAACGTCAACGCTTCCTGTGTGATAATTTGTCAATTACTTAAGCTTAAATCTGTATGGATAAAACAGGGATAATCTTAACTTTCCTTACAGAACTGTCCTGAAGATCAAAGGAGATAACATCTGTGAAGACCATTCATTGCTTGCCAAGTAATAGACTTTTAATAAATGTTCATTTCTTTCATTGGTAATTACTGCGCCCCTTCAGAACATCCAGACACTTTTTTTTAAAAGACATCACTCTCTACTTCTTATTGTAGCAACATGCTTATTTTATCCACCCTACAAGATAGGCTCCTTGAGGATAGGAGTCCATTGGCCGTCCATATTTGTATAATACACAGTATTTAGCAGAAGGTGCTCCCAAAATACTTGTTGACTTACTAAAGAACATATCAGAGATAATATGGCCCTGTGAAAAAAAAACAACAACATTTAAAACTTTTACATACAAATGAATTTAGCTAATGACTGGATAAAACTTAACAATAAAAAATAATTATACTAGGAGGGCACCGACTACTAGGATTCTAAAGATTTAGTGATAATTTATTACACCAGTGTTCAGAGGTCACTCGATAAAATGAACAAAGGACATCTAATGCCAGAAGACATTGCCAGTGTTCAGAGTTCACTTGATAAAATGAACAAAGAACATCTAATGCCAGAAGACAATGACCCATGTCTTCAAACATGGAGGAACTCAAGCAGCATAGCATGTCTGAACTCAAGTGTGAAAAAACCCTATGTGTGTGTTTGTTTATACATGTGCACATATTCAACAATGAAACCCAGCCAACTAGAAGAGAAAATTTAAAACTAAGAGTGATTAACTCTGGTGAATAATTTATTCAACAAATATTTATTAGTAGCAGACACTTTTCTGGTCATTTTTAATATATCAGTGAACAAAGCAAATAATCCACCTTGCCTTGCCTACATTCTGGTAAAAAATGGTTTAAATATGTACCCTTACTAATACTAAGCAACTATGGAAACTAATGTTATAAACCTGAACAAAATAAATACAATGTAACCAAAAATTGTGGAGAGGGAACAGAAAGCCTACCAGTACTAATTTTTTTTTTTTTTTGAATGGAAGGTTGGGAACACATATGGCAGTTAAAAACAAAACATAAAACTTTCTTTGCAAAAGAAAGAAAAAGGTTTGTTTAATCTCCTCCACTCTAGCACACAAAAAGTGACAGTTCCCTCAGGCTCCATCGGGAGTAGAGAAGGAGAGCAAGAGTTCAGAGATTTCTTTTCCAGGCCCAGGCCTGTGAAAAATGATGGCCAAGTGTTCTTAGCAGGACTCACAGATGGTCTGTATACCTGGTTAGCCCTCTGGAGTCTGGGAGCATCAGCATCTCCAAAAATTCATTTGTGGTCAACCAAGATGGGGAGGGAAGTCCACTGTGATTTGTGGAACTGGAAAGAATAAACCCCATGATCTGAGGGAGCATCTACCATCACTTGATTTTGCTGGCCACTGCTCTCAACTGAAACATTGCAAAAAGGCACAGGGTGTACTGGGAGATGTAAGCTCCTTACATAGCTGCAGCTATTGGCCCATATGTACCCTGGTGGCTCAGGGAGAGGTGGCCCAGTTGGCGGGTAGGAGCTCCCATCACTCAGGCAGGCTAGAGAGCAATGGGGTGATTCATCCCTGGGGTCAGAACTGAACCTGAAGACTGCATGAGGTATGACTGGTGTTGCATCCAAGATGGGTTAGATACTTGTAGAGGAGATGTCTGAGTTACTTCTGATATGAAGACATGGGGATGGAAGATACAGGGACAGTGTAAACTGAGCAAGCATCTTGTTGGGGATGATGTTATAAGGAGCTGGGTAAAACCCATTCGGAAGATTTATAGTGAGGTCATAGGTCAATACCAGACCATCTATATCTCCAGCCCTTAGCTAGGCCCATCATTTTGCATAAGTTTTCCTTGATTCTGTCATTTCTTTGGACCATCATCAGCAAATTTGCAAAGCAGCAAAATATTGGAGCCGGTACTCCAGGGAGTGTCTTAACATATTTTCCATTAAAGTGGGTGATGATGTCTTCACACTTTTTTATGGACTCCATCGTTGCAAAGCCAACGCCTTTGCTGATCCTGCTAGTGTCTCCAAGGATTCAAGTGGAGATAACCTGGCCAAAGGGCTTCAGTATTCCTTCCAGTTCTTGCTCATCCATTGACAGTGGGAGATTTGATATGTATACATATATGGGTTCCTCCTGTTGTTCTGCCGTCTGTATCTGTACATAACTGGCTTTCAGTTCTGTTACAGCTTTCTTTGTGGCTGAAGGACTGTCATAGTTCACAGAGCCATAGCCTTTGCATTTGTTTGTGGTCTTGTCCAGTATAGCCTTAATGGAGACAGTCGTGCCATATGACTGACACAATTTGACATGGTCCTGTTAAATAGTGCCTGGTTGCAATCCCTGGATGTAGAAGTTAGTTTTGCTCAGCTAGTCATTTCCATTACTCACACTGCTACTGTTAGGGGAACCATCGCTTGGACTAAGTGGTACCTTCTGCTGAGACAATGACACATTTGGCTTCTTTTTGTTCTTGTTACAGCAGAAGTCAAAATCCCAGGTGTGGAAGTCACTGATAGCAGCATTTCTCTTTACTATTAGAGAACTGAGAGAAAGAAGAGGGACAGGGACAGGGAAGGAAAGTAGGAGGATAGAGAAAGAGAAGGATAAGAGGAGGCTGGGGGGTGGGGAAGGAGAGAGAGGGAGCATGAGTACTAATTTTTCATGAATCATCTACCTTTACTGTCTAAAATAAAAATACTAAGAATAACCTGTTTCTGAGAGGTTTTCATAATTTCTTAACCTAGAGAGAGCTCTTTGAAAGTAATATCCGTCATGTTAAAAAATTTTTCTACCTCTTATTCTTTCGTTGTATCAAATTCAAGTAAAATTAATTACAATTAGAAAATATTTCAATTAAAATAGCATCTATTGTAGAGCAGTCAGGGTCTGACTGGAAACTGCTTCGATGATTTTCAGTGAGAGAATTTAATGCAGATGATGCCAGAGAGCTCCATGGGGACATCCAAAAAAGAACTCAGCCCAGAGCTCTGATGACCATGCTCTTATATCTCAAGAAAGAATTCACAGATAAGATGAATTTCAAGCAGGGAAGCACAAAGTGTATCGAAGTCAAAGTACACACTTAGGAGTTCAGCGAGTTGCACTGAGGATGTCTGGATTATGGGCTTTTCTTCTTGGGGGCAGAGCCTGGAGACCTGGTACTCACATAGCCTCACTGTCTCCTCCCAGTGGTCTTAGTGAGCTTGGTTTCCCATTCTTTCTTCCTTATTTGGTGCGTCTGGAACTGTCATGGCATCACATGCATGATGGGAGCTGTGGCAACTGCTATGCAGATGAGATTATAATGATATCATAATTATCCAAACAAAGGTTGGGTCTGGGTCAAAGGTGGCAGCAAGACTGGATAGAACTGATTTTGGTTTGTCTCCCCTTGCTAGGATTGAAACAGGCAAGGAGCTGAAAGTAGCCTGGAGCCACATCCTGGAGCAGAAGGGTACACCCCTAGGCTACCTTTCTTGCATTGTAGGAAATTAGTTACATAGGTAATGGAAGAGCTAAGAAGCCAAATATGGCAATGAAGTAACCTGTGATTAGTGTTAAGAATCAGAAGCCACTGAGCCCTTAGGCTGAAGAGACAAGTGAGATAGCACTATTACCTGAAAGGGGGTGGGGGACAGGAAAAACACAACTGTTGTGAAGAATATACCTCTGGATTTTCCCTTTTGTGCCTTCCAGTCTCCCATTAATTGACCCAGATGTCAGCTAACACAGGAGCCAGGGAAATTCAGTCTACAGGGATCAAACCCCCCTTGTTGTACTTGTAGAGCGGAGACAGAACAAGGCATCTATACACACGCCTTACATTGAATATAGAGTTCCGTATGATTTTTATGAAAGTTTTGCTACCTGTCTACCTATGTAGCTGTACAGAAGAAAAAGCCGGACATACTGTTGTGGAGGTGGAGAAGTAATTTTTCTCCTACCTTTTTAAGTTCTTCCGGTTGGACTAATCATTAAATTAACATGAAACAGATTAACAAGAGGAAATGACCAGATTTATTATGGATGTTCATAAGGAGATTTCATAAGAGTAGGAGACTCAAGGACAGATGGGGTATCTTGAGCTAAGGAGAGAGGGGAGGAGTTTGTGGTCTGGGACTTTAGTGGGAAGGAAGGCAATTCACATGGAAATGGAAAAGCAAATGTTTGATAAACGTTTGTTGAACCATCTTTAACAATGGGACACTGAGAGGCCTTGGCTCAAATGGGCCTTGCTGGGGGTTCCTCCCTGTCTATCACACACTAGTTCATATTAAACTGTAGTTATCTATGATGATATCTCTCTTCCTGGAGCAGGTCCTCTTAATTCTTTTAGGAAGTTAGGGGGATGGATGGTCTTTAGTTTTTTCTGAGTCTTTTCTTAAAAATCGCCAGCTTAAAATAATATCCCAAAAGGCATATTTTGGGGTGGCAAATTCTGCTTCCCCTTACTGTTCACCTGGTGTTTTTATTTAATAATAGTTATTTATGGTAGACTGATTTTGAGTGATCCTTGCAATTTTATTTTTGTATTTTTCTACATTGAGATTTTTTTTTTAGTTGGATTTAAAATTTTTTTCTGCCCTAATCACTATGTTGCTCACTTGAAACTGATGTAATATTGTAGGCTAACTGTAATTGAAAGAAATTTTTTAAAATACTATTGGCAAAAAAATTAATCCACATATTTTAACAAGCTGAATTAGTAATGAACATAAGTTTAAAACTATAGTAGAATTACAAACTGTTTTCCTGTATAATCACCATGTAACGATAAGTTAACCTGCATTTGATAAGCTTTCTGAGCCTACTTAGATAAGTTTAAATTAAGTCTGAGGCTAATTAATGACACACTATATTTTCATAAGAGCATTTTCCCCATTTCATTGGTAAATATTTCTTTATAAATCTCTAAGAGATAATAGAGTCACGATGCCATTACCACAAAAAATCAATGTCATTGGGGAAAAAAGGTAGGAGGACTTTTCTAGATCAATAAAACTAAAGAGCTATAACAACTAAATGCAGCGTTTGAAGCATCATTAGATCAAAATTCAGGGAAAACAGCTCTAAAAGACATTGGGGAAATTTTAATATAGATTGTCTAGAAGATGATAAAATAGAATATTTTCTTAAGTGTAATAATGATATTTCAGTTAGGAGATGCATGTTAACATAGGGGTAGAGTATTATAAAGATAGTAGAAGTTTTTTTTTGTTGTTTTTTGTTTGTTTTTTGGTTTTTTTTACAGAGTAAAAAGGTTTTATATTCAGAGTTAGCTAGCTGGATTCAGTTTAGATGATCCCAAGTTTGTTGGCAACATTCAAAGCTTCGTAGTTGGGAGCCATATTGAACATAGGCCGTCTTCATCAGACCTGATCGGGGTATTGACTTTGGCCATGTCAGTGTTCTAGAGCTTCTTCACAGCCTGTTTGACCTGGTGCACATTGGCCTTGACATCCACAATGAACACACGCATATTGTTGTCTTCTGTCTTCTTCATGGCCGACTTGGTAGCCGGGGGAACTTGATAATGGCATAGTGGTCAAGCTTGTCTCTGAGGGGTGCTCTTATGAGGATGTTTGGGTTGCCTTCGGATCCACAATGTCTTGGGCCATCAGAAGGTGGGTGACTTGCGTATCTTCTTTTATTGCGGCTCTAGGACGACACCTTTCAGCATTGCTTTTGTTGCTGTCAAAGCTTTGGCTTTGGCTTTGGGAGGCACCAGGGCTTCCTTCTTCACTTTTGGCTCTATCTTTATGGGAAGGATGCTTTGAACAAAAAAAATATATAGCTAAATATTCGGCATACAGACATATAGATAAGGCGAATATGGCAGTTAATGAATCCAGGTGACGGTGTACTATTATTGTCCCCTCTTTCAACTTTTCTGGCGTTTAAAATAGTACATAATAAGAAGTTGGAAAAATTCTAGACAGACCCATTTGCAATAAGAATAAATGTAAACGAAATACGTTAAACAATATCTGCTCTTATGGACCGAATGTGTTCCCCCCAAACTTCATATGTTGCAGCCCTAATCCCCAGTGTGATGGTATTTGGAGATGAGGCCTTTGGGAAGTAATTAGGATTAGATGAGGTCATGAGGGTGGGATCCTCATGATAGAATCAGTACTCTTATGAGAAAGGAAAACAAAGAAATTATGTGTTCTCTCTTCCTGCACGTGTACCCAGGTACAGTTCTGGCGAGATTTCTCTTCCTGGCTGCCTTCTTGTAGAGAGCTTTCACAAGAACCGGACCCCCAAATCTCAGACTTCTAGCTTCCAGAACTGTGAGGAAATTAATTTCTGTTGTTTAAATCACCCAGTCTACGGTATTTTGTTATGGCAGTCTGAGCTAATACATCTGGGAATGACTTAATTTTCCTGAGTTACACAGAAAATCCTTAACAGCACTGTGAAGACAAGCTATGAGGTCAACTCAACAGAGAAAAGATGGGCACTTGAGTTCATTGGGCTTCTCACTGAGAGGATAGAGAATGGTATAGACTTACTTTGTCAGGAATAAAGACTCCAGATTGTCAGGATTGAGTCTGAGCTTTCTAATTTAATGTAGGGGGAGGAAGAGTGTCAGTCTTAATCCTACTTTAGCTATCCCATTTATTGTGAATATTTCAATGAAAGGCAATAGAAACAATGGCGTAGTCTACTTGCATCCTAGTATAGGGCACCAGAGGAATTCAGAATGAATCTTGCCTACTTAGTGTCCAGTGCAGGGCATTTCTTTGGCCCTTCTTGATGCCCCAAAGGACAACAAGGCTTCCTTGGAACTCTTTAGTACTTAATCTTCTTAAACCGTCTCCCTGGTGCTAAATCAGATCAACATCCACTCACCTCCCAATATGTAAATACATTGTACTGAATCATCAATAAAATTAATTTGTTGCTTTGGTATAGTAAGTAAGGGTTGGACTCTGGAATTTTGGCTCTGCCGTTTACTTCTTAAGTGGCCTCAGGCAACTGAAGCTTTCCTCAGCTCAGTTTCCATATTCTGCAATATAGGGATAGTTGTTCCCACCTCCTAGTGTTGGAAAATAAATTATCCAATTAATTTCAATAGATTAACATCACATCTAACACAGTGCCTAATAAATAATAAGCACTTAATGAATGTTAGCCATCATCATCTTAATCACGACGACCATTGCTAGGTCGATAAAAAAATCCTAGACTAAAAGTTGTTTTGGAGATGATGTCCACTAGATGGCACGAGCTACAGGGAAATAAAATCTACATACAGGTACTGTATACTACATTTCGTCAAGAGTTTGAAAGTTATATAAAGAGACAGAACTGCAATGTTAATAAGGCAATGTGCACATATAGATATAAGCATATCTTGGCCACAAACTAAGCATTTGCTCCATAATAATTACCTAAAGCATATGTAAAACAATTACAAGTCAAAAATGTTCTGGTTTGACTCCTAGACCCCAGCAGACTCTGATGTAGAGATCAGCAGAGAAACTTTGAGAAACCCTCCTATTCTGTACGGGGTGTGGTGGTATGATGCTTGGTCAAGTTTGGCTAATAACTGGGGCTTTTGTTTTGTAGAAATTTATTCCTCTAGCTTTTGTTTTGCTGAGCAGAGTGCGATTTGGTGAGAACCCTGCTGAAGGATAGAGATTTTTGTATGCTATGGGAGGAAGGTTTTGCAGGGATAGGCAAGAAAACATGACTGACATTGGGACGGAAACTTGGTTGGAAGTGCAGAAGAGTTCAGATAGGGTTTTTAGCAAGTTTTTCTATGTGTTGAGAAATATTAACAGCACTTTTGCAATTAGACATGCTTTTCTGACATCTGAGAAAATGATCTCAAGGCAGGACAGGAACAAAATGGACAGGACATTTGAGTTACAACACTTTTTTACTTTTCTTTCTTGTCATTCTTTTCTACTGTCCCTACGTCTTCAAAAAGAAAAAAAAAATCTTGTTTAAGATACCTTGATTTTATTTTTAGGGAGTTAAGGGAGAGGTTTGGGTCCATCATTAGGCTGAATTATTACACCAGTTGGAATTGAGCTTAAGAGGTAAGGTGATAAAGTTTGTGAAATGTGAAAATATTCTGTGGGAATCCTCATTAATTCCTGACCCCTGCCCCAACCCATCCTTATCTCCTTACTATCAGAGGAAGGGGACTTCTTTGTCCTATATAAGCTAACTCTCCTTTTGTCCACACACTATCAGTTATCTATTCCCTTTCATATATCTTCAATTCTTTCATTTCTGGCCCTAGTCTCTTGACATAAAAAAAATAAGTTAAAGTCTCTACCTTGGAAAACAAAACCAAACTCTCCCGACACTTTGTATCTTGCGATTTCTGTCTTGTTCTTTCTTTCCTTTGCAACCAAGTATCTAGAAAGAACAGTCTCCCTTGCTTCACTTCCTCTCTTTTTCTACTCCTTCCCTGTAATCTGGTCATTTTGCCAGAACTCAACTGCAAATGCCCCCACTGAGGTTACCAGTGAACTTCATGTCAGAATCATTGGGTGGTTTTCAGCCTGAGTCTAAGCTCCATGCAACATTTGCAACTGTTAACATTAATTCAATAATTAGTGAACACCTACTATGTGTTTGACACTGTTCTGGACACTGTGATGTATAAGATGAGGTCCTGCCTCAAGGGTGTAGCCAAGTTACATCAGAGTTATCTGGCCTGGGGCCAGGGCAAGGGAGATGGTGAGCCTATCTTTGGTTGGTGGGCAGCAAGCACTTACAAAGCTGCCAACCTTTGACTAACTTTTTTGCTTGCATCACAATCTGAACTTCAGACTGCTTGCTCAAATGTTATTTTCATATTATTAATAATTCTCTTATCAACATGCTATCTTAAAATTGCTGAAAATGTGATATTTTTGGAGGAAATGACCACTCTATGCTCTCAAACTCCCACCCCTCCCCCAACTAACCTTTCTTTATATCTTCTTACAGCTTTTTTTTCTAGTGGGGGGAACTCACAGTATTCATGTAAACAATGAAACAATATTTTTGGAGACTTGTAAGTGCTGTGAAGGAAATAGAGCAGGGCAATGTAATATTGATGCAGGACAAGGCAGACTTCCACGAGTTGGGGAAGACCAAGCCCTGCATGAGAGAAGACGGTCCTTTGGCAGAGAATGTAGAAAGAATTCAACATACAAGCCAAAGTTAGGGTCAAAAGGAAAGTGTATTAAAGAAGGGGAAAAGCGAAGACTAGAGAAAGCAAAGACAAAAACCCAAGACAATGAAAAAAAGCCCCAAGTGTGGGGGGATCCAGTTTATATATCATTCTTTAGTTCCTGTGAGTTATAAAGACTGTTTACCGTTTCCTTTGATATGGGCATATAGTGAGGAAGGGGAAGAGTCTGTAGCACGAAAGGCCTGCTGGCAGTTCCCAGCCTTTAATCCATAGGTTCCCTATGGTTTTAGCCATAGGGAATGAACGATTTTATTTGTGTAGGGCAGCCACTTAAAGACATTGTTTTTCCTGTTTCTCTTTTCACAAGTATGAGAAATGAGTTGTTAGCAATCCCAGCAGAAATATTCCTTTGTTCTGCAGGTGTCCTCCTGGCCTGCCCGCAGAGCTGATCAGTATATTGCAGTCTCTGAATGTAGTTTGATTTAACACTTTCGTTATCTTGCCTCCTCCCAAAGCACTGCTGTGGTCTAAATTTTTGGTCCCCCCACCCCCAAAATTCACATGTTGAAATCCTAACCACCAAGATGATAGTAGGAGGTGGGCCCTTTGGGATGTAATTAAGTCCAAGAGTAGAGCCCCATGAATAGGATTAGTGCACTTATAAAAGGGACCCCACAGAGATCCCCTGCCCCTTCCACCATGTAAAGACACAGTGAAAAGAAGCCTTCTGTGAATCAGGAAGTAGCTCCTCACCGGATACCCAATCTGCCAGAGCCATAGTCTTTGACTTCTCAGCCTCCAGAAATGTAAGAAATGTTTGTTGCTTACAAGCCACTGAGTTTATGGCATTTTTGTTATAGAAGCCTTATCAGACTTAAGACAAGCACCCATGGCACAAGGGAAGGGATGGAGAACTGCTTTGCATAGTGTGATCAAAGAAGGCCTCTTTGGGAAGATAGCATTTAAGCTAAGACTTAAAAAAATGAAAAAGTTAATCTTTAGAAAACTGTGTAGAAACGCCTACCAGGCAGAGGAAAGAGTAAGTGCAAAGGCACTGAAAAACTTGGGCTGTTCAAGTAACTGAAAGGAGACCCATGTGCCTAGAGCTTTTTGATATGACAGTGGTTAGAAAGGTGGATGGAAGAAATGGGCCTTGTTCTATAATATTGGGTATGTCACTAGAGCATGTTTTAAGTGCTAATAGACGTGATTTAGCAGAGAAAGGAATTGAGACACAGAAGAGGTGGGATCCATCGTACAAGTCCAGGGGTTTGTTTTCACAAGAGCAGAAACACACTAAAGCTCTTTTCCCTTAGTTTTAACAACCTCTTTGTTCCTCTTTAGTCTCCTTTTGAGACCCCCCCCCCCTTTACTTTTGGTTGTTGGCAGGGTTCTGTCAATGACTGCCTTCTAATTATCCTCTCTGCATTTTTTTAAGACAGTTTTATCTTGATTTACTCTCTTGGGCTTCACATTCTCAACTCCAATTGTAGATAATATATTTTTAATCTCCCAAATTATATCCACCCCAGACCTGCTGACCTGATTTAGCTGCTTATTTAACACCTCCACTTGGATAGAGCCATCTTGAATTTAACGTGTGCAAAATTGGGATTCTTGAGCCCCGTTCTTCTTTCCCCATCAAAACACGACACCTGAGGGAAGGCGGCCAAGAAGGTAGACTAGGAAAGAGTGGGGTCCACCTCCTCTCGGGTCTGCATTAAAATTACAACCAAATTATAAAATAATCAACATGGAGAATCACCTGAAGTCCAGCTGATCATAACACCTACGACTGACAATATAAAGAAGGAGCCACATTGAAGCTGGTAGGAGGGGCAAAGTTATAAATCCGGCTGGACTTGCACCCGCGGGTGGCAGTGGAGCACTAGGAGGGAGAGTGAGGCTGTAGAGACCCCCCTTGAAGGAGAAACGGGTACTAGCCCCATTCAGGGGCACCCCAGCCCAGGGAAGAGGAGTTCCCACAAAATCTGTTAAAACCAGAGAGGATTCTGGTCTTCCTGGTGAGACAGAAGGAGACTGAAAACCCAGACTCCCCTTTAAATGGCCCATGCACAAGTGCGCTCTAGCCCTCGGACACTGACCCAGGGCACTGGCCAGCAGGTCAGAGGCTCAGGCAGAATTCATATGGGGAAAGACTGCACTACCTGGCACCGCAATGAAGAAACCACCATTGTACCTTAGTCAGGGCCCGCCTACAGGGCAGTCTACAAAGCTATGCCAGCTAACCTGTGCTAAACAACCCTCCCCGCCCCCAACCCCCAATTCTGAAGCAGCACCGGCTGAGGAGATTGGCCCGCCCCAACCAACCTGCCCAAGGCAGCTTGTTACCAGGCCACTGCCCTGCCTTGCCCCTTTCCAGGGCTGAACGTTCCCTGCAGGCAGCGACCTCAGCCAGGGCTGCGAGCACGTTTCGGGGACAGTTTCGGGCATATCACACTGCTGCCAACATGAGCTTGGGTGGATCACGGGGATCTGTGGGCCAGTGCCAGACAGAAGCTGTTATTACGATCTGTGACTTTTGCGGGAAAGTGGGCGGACACAGAAGTTGGAGCAAACTGAAGCTGCATTGGCCTGACAACCATCGTCTCCCTGAGACCCCACCCCACCCAACGTACGAATTACCTTAGGCCCATTGACAGGCAGCTACCCCCTCCCTGCCCCTTTCTGACGCTACAGGATCAGTGCAGGCAACAAACTTTGGCTAACACAGTGTGGGGAAATCAGTTGCAGGCAGACCGCTGCTGCCTGTAAGAGTTGCACTATCATGTGGGGGTATCTCAGGGGTCTGTGGGACTGCCCTAGATGGCAGCCGGTCTCACTGTGATCTGTGCCTACAGCAGGAATGCGCAGGCACAGAAGTTGCAGCAAAACTGAGGCTGTATTCGCCTGACGAGCCTTGTCTCTCTGAAATCTCATTTCACCCAAATGCACAAAGTGCCCGCGGCCCGTTGACAGGCAGCCACCCCCACCCTGCCTATTTCCAGGGTTGCACATTCTGTGCAGACAACAGACCTTGGCTAGTGCATTTAACAAATTTCAGGGAAAACAGTGGGGCAGATCACTGCTGCCAGCACGAGATACAGTATTGCTTGGGCAGATCACAGGGGTTTGTGGGCCCATCCCAGATGGCAGTAGGTCTCGCTGTTAGGTTCACCAAGGGAGGAACACACAAGGCCAAAGGGGTTAAGTAAGGTTATTGTAGCAGAGTGACAGCCATGCTGAGCTGAAGACGGCATCAGCCCTGAATGCGAGGGGACCTGAAACTTACATGGGGCTTGCGGCAGCCTTTTTCGGTGGGAATATTTCAGGCGGGTAAATTGGCAGGGAAAGGAGGAAAGTTCAGTGAAGCAAGATGAGCATGTAGCGTTGCCATCCCAGACACTGCAAGGTCCCGTTTCCACACAAGGGTAAAGGAAGAATCTAGTTACCACACTATGGGGAGGGGGGGTAGAGATACGGCCCTCCTTGGCCTAACACCTGCAATAATACGTGGGAGCCTGTGGTTCCAGAGCTTGCAGCAAATCTGGTGTTGTATAGGCCTAATGGCCCCATTCCTCACTGAGAGACCACCCCACCCAACCCACAATTTATCTGTGGCAAGCTTGTTCCCAGGCCACGCAGTCTCATTCTCTGCTTTCCTTAGGACACAAACACAACAGCCAATGACTGCTCAATTTGTGTGGCCCACACCAAGCTCATGCATCCAGGAGAAGCTTTTGGTGGCAGGCCACAAACCCATGCATACGAGCTTCAGTAATTCTTGAACAGATCTCAGGTGTTTGCAGGCCCAAGGTGGGCTGTGATCTGAGACTTGTACAGGGAGCCACAGAGACAGCTCTGGCATGTAAACTGGCACTACAGTGGTGGGTGAAATCTGCTCAATATATCCAGGTAACTCCCTGGGTTCCTGCACAGCCCAATGCGCACATCACCCAGAGGCTCTTATGGGCGACTGACGGGCAGCCTCAGGCACTGAAGAGCACTGGTCCTTCTGCTAAACTGCCTCAGGCCCAGTACTGGGAGTAACCAAACTGAGGCTTATTGCATTGTCTCTTCCACTTTTGTATAGATCCAGCATAGGCAGCAGCCATCTGCAGATCGCTTTGTAGCTCTCAGCAGGTAACCCCAAGCAATCAAAGGCAGCAGCTAACTTTGGCCTACTGCGGAGCTCCTCTCAAGGGGCCACAAAACCAATTCACCCGGAGGCTGGCACTAGACCACAACAGACCACCTTCTGACTAGCCCTGTAAGTGGTACACCCAGAGGGTGGTCTGAACAAGTACATAAACCAGCTAGGGTCAGCTCCCATATAGCAACTCATACCCTATGGGCATAGCCAATTCCCACAGTTAGTCAGCCCAAGAGTTAATCCCATTCACTGATGTACTAACACCAATAAAGTCTAAGCTACAACAAAAGATCACATGCAAGTCACAAAAAGATCATGTCAGAGCCCCTGGCACAGGTGATAAGGGAGAGTGTGTCACTGGGTCTACAGGACACCTGACACTTAAGGTCATCTGGCCAAGGCTGAGATGAAACAAATCTTCCTAACACATACAAATGAACACAGAGAGGATAATAAAATTAGAAAACAAAAAAACATGCTATAAACTAAACAACAGGAGAAAATTCCAGAAAATAAGCTAAATGAACCTACCAGAGACAGGGTTCCAGATTATGGTTGTAAGGCTGCTTTATGAAATTAGAAGAGAAATGAATGCACTCAGTGAGAACCTCAACAGAGAGATAGTAAGCATAAAAAAATAACATAGAAACCATAAAAAAAAAAAAAACAATGAATACTAAAATAACTGAAATGAAGAATACACCAGATAGATTCAACAGTAGATTCGAGAGAGCAGGACACCAAATCAGAAATCTGGAAGACAAGGTAGCAGAAAACACCTAATTGGGACAGCAAAAAGGAAAAATAAAAAATAAAAAAAATGAAGATAGTTTAAGGGACCTGTGGAACAACATAAAGTGTAACAATATCTGCATCATATAGGAGTGCCAGAAGAAGATAGAGAGCAAAAGATTGGGATTCTATTTGAAGAAATAATGAAAGAAAACTTTCCTAACCTGGCAAAGGAATTAGACATACAAGTTCAGGAAGCACAAAGAGTCCCAAACCATAGGAATTCAAACGGACCCACACCAAGACACATCATAATTAAAATGCCAAAGATCAAAGACAAAGAATCTTAAAAGCAGCAAGAGAAAGGCCCATTTACTTACAAAGGTACCCCCATAAGAATATCTGCTGACTTTTCAACAAATTCTGCAGGCCAGAAGGGACTGGCAAGAAATATTCAGTTATGAAAAACGAGAATCTACAGCCATGAATACTCTACCCAGCAAGGCTTTCAGTTAAAATGGATGGTGAGATAAAGAGCTTCTCAGACAGAGAAAAGCTTCAGGAATTCATCACCAACAAGCCAGTATTACAAGAAATGTTAAAGGGACTTCTTTAAAGAAAAAAAAAAGAGTGGGGCGGGGTGGGGGGAGAGGGGGGAAGAACACATAAATACGAATAATAAAAATGGCCGTAACTATGTATCCATTTAAATGTAAATGGATTAAATGCTTCAATCAAAAGACACAAGTAGCTGAATGGATAAGAGAAACAAGACATATGCATATGGTGTCCACAAGAGAGCCACTTCAGATCAAATGACTCTTTCGGATTGAAAGTAAAAGGAGGGAAAAAGATATTTCTCACAAATAGAAATGAAAAAAAAAAAAGCTGGGGTAGCTATACTTATATCAGACAAAATAGACTTTAAAACAAGATAAGGGAAAAGAAGGGCATTACATAATGATGAAGGAATCAATACATCAAGAGAACATAAACCTAGTAAACACATATGCACTCAACGTAGGAGCACCTACACACATAAAGCAATTATTAACTGACATAAAAAGACAGATCAACAGTAATACACTCATAATAGGAGACTATGAGTGACACCAATGAACAGATCTTCCAGACAGAAAATCATCAAGGAAACAATGGGCCTAAAAGAGATACTAGACCAGATGGTTTTAATAGATACTTTCAGAGCATTTCATCCCGAAGCAGCAAAATATATATTCTTCTCAAGTGCACATAGAACATCTTCCAGGATAGACCACATGTTAGGCCGCAAACAAGTATCAATACACTTAAGAAGATTGCAATCATATCGACCACCTTCTCTGATCACATGGTATGAAACTAGAAATCAACTATAAGAAAAAAACTGAAAAATACATAAACACATGCAGGCTAAATTACATACTGCTAAATAGTGACTGGGTTAACAGTGAGATCAAGGAAGAAATCAAAAGATACCCAGAGACAAATGAAAATGAAAACACAATGACTCAAAATCTGTGGACACAGCGAAAGCAGTCCTAAGAGAGAAATTCATAGCAATACAGGCTTACTTCGAGAAGCAAGAAAAAGCTCAAATAAACCATATAACCTTACACTTAAAAGAACTAAAAAAAAGAACAACAAACAAACTCCAAAGTGAGTAGAAGTTAGGAAATAATAAAAGATGAGAGCAGAAATAAGTGAAATAGAGTCTAGATAAACAATACAAAAGATTAATGAAACCAAGAGCTCATTCTCTGAAAGGATAAACAAAATTGAGAAATCCTTAATCAGACTCATCAAGGAAAAAATCGAGGACACAAATAAAATCAGAAACGAAAGAGGAGAAGTAAGTATGGACTCCACAGAAATACAAAGGATCCTAAGAAAATAAGAAAATACTACGAGCAATTATATGCCAATCTGGAAGAAATGGGTACATTCCTAGGAACATACAATTTCCTAAGACTGTGTTAAGAAGAAACAGAAAATCTGGACCAACCAGTTACCACGAATGAAATTGAATCAGTAATTAAAACTCCCAAAAACTAAAAGTCCTGGACCAGATGGTTTCATAGGCAAATCCTATCAAACAGTCGAAGAAGAACTAACGCCTTTTCTTCTCAAACTATTCCAGAAAATTCAAGAAGAGGGAAGACTCCCTAATTCCTCTTATGAGGCCACCATTATGTTAATTCCAAACTAAAGACATTACAAAAAAAGAAAACTATAGGTTGATATCTTTTATGAACATTGATGCAGAAATCCTCAACAAAATATTAGCAAACCAAATCCAGCAATACATTAAAAATATCATATACTGTGATCGAGTTGGATTTATTCCTGAGATGCAAGGTTGGTACAATATTCTCAAATTAATAAATGTGATACACTACATTAATAAATTGAAAGATAAAGATCATATGATCATATCAATAGATGCAGAAAACGCATTTGATGAAATCTAGCATCCAGCAAAGTGGAAATAGAGGGAACATACTTCAACATACTAAAGGCCATATATGACATACCTACAGCTAATATCATACTCAATGAGGAAAAGGCTAAAAGTGTTTTCCTTAAGATCAGGAACAAGACAAGGGTACCCATTTTTGCCACTCCTCTTCAATATCGTAGTGGAAGTCTTAGCCTCAGCAATAACGCAAGAAGGAAAAAAAATGTTTCCAAATTGGAAAGGTAGTAATAAACTGTTGTTATTTGCAGATGACATGCTACTGTATATAAAGAACCCTAAAGATTCCATTCGAAAACTGTTAGAATTGATCAATGAGTTCAGTAAAGTAGCAGGATGCAAAATTAATATTCAGAAGTCAGGTACATTCTTATACACCAAAGGTGAACTTTCAGAAAGAGAAATTAAGAAAACAATCCCATTTACAATCACGTCAAAGACAATAAAATACCTAGGAATCAAATTGACAAATGAGGAAAAGACCTCAGAAAATTACAAGTCATCGAGAAAAAGAAGTTGAAGAAGATACAAATAATGGAAGCATATACTATGCTCATGGGTAGGAAGAATCAACATCATGAAAATGGCCGTACAACCCAAAGTAATCTATAAATTCAATACAATCTCTACCAATGGCATTCTTCAGCGTGCTAAAACAAATAATCCTAAACTTTATATGGAACCATAAAAGATCCCAAATAGCCACAGAAATCTGGAGAGAGAAGAACAAAATTAGAAGTATCACTGCAAACATACAGTAATCAAAACAGTACAGTACTGTGACAAAAATAGATACATTGATCAATGGACCAGAATAGAGCCCAGAAATAAATCTGTGTCTATATGCTCATTTAATATATGATGAAGGATGCAAGAATATACAATGGGGTAGAGACAGTCTCTTCAATAAATGGTGTTGGGAAATGGGACAGATAAACATGCAAAAAAATGAAACCAGACCACTTCCTTTCACCCTATACAAGAATAGACTCGAAATGGAGTAAAGACTTAAATGTAAGACCCAAAACCATAAGACATCTAGAAGAAAACATAGACAGTAATCTCTCTGATATTATTAGTATTTTCAGACATAGCTCTTCAGACAAGGAAAACAAAAGAAAAGATAAGCGGGACTACATCCAACTAAAAAGTTTTTGCACAGCAAAAGAAACCATTGACAAAACAAAAAGATATCCTACTGAATGGGAAAAGATATTCAACTTGATATATCTGATAAGGGCTTAATATCCAAAATATATAAAGAACTCATAGGACTCAGCAACAAGAAAAACCAAACAATCCAATTTAAAAATGCGTAGAAGACCTGAACAGATATTTCTCCAAAGAGGAAATACAAATGACCAGCAGACATATGAAAAAATGCTTAAGGTCATTAATCGTCAGGAAAATGCAAATTAAAACCCCGATGAGATATCAGCTCACGCCTGTCAGAATGGCTATCATCAATAAATCAAAAAACAACAAGTGCTGGTGAGGATGTAGAGAAAAGGGAACTCTCACACAGTGTTGATGAGATTGCGTATTGGTATAGCCACTATGGGAAACCATCAAAAGGTTCCTCAAAATATCAAAAACGGATCTACCTTTTGACCCAGCAATTGCACTTCTGGATATTTATCCAAAGAAAACCAGAACAATAATTCATAAAGGTCTGTGTCTGCATGTTCACGGCAGCACTATTTACAGTAGCCAAGATATGGAAGCGACCTAAGTCAACAGACTATTGGATAAAGAAGTTATGGTTCATATAGACCATGGGATAGTACTCCCCTGTAAAAAAAAAAGAAAAGAAAAGAAAAGAAAAAAGAAATCCTTTCATTTGCAATACATAAATGGACTTAGAGGTTATTAAGCTAAGCTACATAAGTCAAACAAAGATAAATACCATATGATTTCATTCATATGCGGAATCTAAGGAACAAAAGGAATAACCTAATCCAAAACAAACTCACAAGTGTAGAGGGCAATCTGGAGAAGGCCAGAGGGGAGGGTGGTAGGGGGCAGAGACAAAGCGGTACAGGGTTAAAGAAGTACAAATTAGTAGTGGATAGATGGCCACAGGGATGGGGAATGCGACATAGGGAATGCAGTCAGCAGTAATGTAATGGCTAGCTGAAGAGCCAGAGGGAAGATAGAGTAATCAGAGGGGTCATTTCATAAACTGTATAAATGTCTAACAACTGTACTGTATACTTAAATAATGAAATAAAATAAAACGTTAACCACCCCCCACCCCCCCCCAAAAAAGACAAGAAACATGACACTGGGAGCGAAGATGCAGGCGTTAGTCCTTGATGGTGGAAGTTCTACCTCTCTTCATAACCACTACCCCAATTCTTTGACACAGACTTTTGAAGTTTTCATTCTTATGTAAAGTAACATTGTAAACATTACTAGAGTACACCAATACTTATAGCTCTCCTTCCTGTCCTAAACATTTGGGAGGATTTTATTTATCCACGTCCTTGAAGTTAGACCCGGCTATGGCACCTACTGTGGCCACTGAAATGTGAGTGAAAATTAGACATACTGCTCTGGATGGAAATACTTAAGAGCAGGCGCACGATTCACCTTGCTGTCCTTTTTTGTCTCTTTTTTTTTCTTTACCCTCTTTGTGTTCCAGGGATATCATTTGTTGCCATGTAGATACCTGAGATGAAAACAACTTAGAACACTGAGCCATTACATGGAGGAAAATTGCCCAGAGAGTCATTTGGACCCACGGCAAACTTGGAGCAAGAAGAAAAACAAGAAGATAGAAGAAAAAAACCTTTGTTATATAAGCCACTGAGGATTTGCTTTTTCATTTCTAAGGTATATGTTTTTTTAATCAAACATATCCTGACTGATATAAATATATACAAATGAATATCTAAGACAAATCTCTTCCAGCACCTACTTCCAACTAGCTGGCTGCCTCTCAGCCTCTTCTAAGTAGATATTCTGGAGCTGCCACTATCCCCAGACAGTCCCTCTTCAACTCTCCCCAGTGTCCATTCTCATCACCATCCATCAGGCTCCCACAGGTTGATCACTCAGGTTTTTCTAAGTATGTCTCGAATTTGTCCTGCATATCTGCAGTAGTCTTCTTTCTGTTCCTGCTTCCGGTCTTGGAATATATATAATACCTTCAAGATCAGAAGTTAATAACTGGTCTACAGTAGAACTGCCTCCTGCCCATCCCCAGCCACCCAGTTTCTCTTCCTATAGGCAACCCAAATGACCAGATGCTGTACATCCCTTGAGAGCTACTCTCTGCACATAGAAACAAACAGGTCTGTGTATCTTCTCAAAGTAATCTCAAAACACAAAACTGGCCATAATTTTCCCAGTTTAAAAGCCTTTCAACTCCTTTTCCATTAAAAACTTGATTTTTAGGACACTGCATTGGCAATGTCCTCAGCCCTGCTGATCTTTCAGTTCCAGACAACACGCTTCTCGGCTGAGATCTTTTCTGTCTCAAGGCTTTTACCTCTGCTGTTCCCTCTGCTTTGGCAGTTTCCCCCCAGGTCTGTGCATACTAATTCTCTTTTTAAATATTTCCTCCTCAGAGAATGTATAGTCTACGCGCCCTGTTAATTCTCTGTAACAGAATGCCTTCTATTTGTTACTCTGAAGCCCCTACCACAAATAGTCATATTTTTTTTACATTTAAATACATAGAAGTGTATTAAAAATAGGTTGCAAATGAAATACAGTAGAAATGGAAAAACTACAGCAGTTTTGCTGTTTTTTTCATAGTAATTCACATCTATTCACATTTGATCCACTGTCCAAGGATGGCCACTTGTTCATGAGTTTAACAACCACACATACAAACATCCCCGTATATAGATATTTACATATTTTTGTGTGTACTGATGAGTATCTGATTTTTTTCTATGATTAATAGACTAGTAGTTGATCTGCATCATTTTCTTTAAAGAAAGTGTGGATTTAGTCTCCATAAGGCCGCCAGTGTTCTCAAGATATCTGGGAGCACCCTACTTTTCCTAGCACTTCTGGAGTAAGCAGGCAGATCCTTCATAAACACATAGAACTATTACTCTCTTAAACAAGGGAAATGGCAAAATTACACTTCCAAGTAAGAACCTTGGTAGACTTAAAAAAGTATTTATACTCACCTTTGAATAATTTACCATACAACTCTTATTAAAGTGATTCTAAGGTTAGATAGCCCTTCCCTTTTCTATTTGAAAGTGTGCATATTTTCCTAGCATACATATTTCTAAGAGTACAACATAGCATGGAAAAGTCATCTAGACCCCACATCGGGGTTCTGTCAAATAGAAAATTGGCTCAGAATCACAAAGTAATTTACTGTTTTAACGGCACACAATATAAAACAAAGTGAGTTCCATCTTCACAATATCGGTCACATATTCATAGCTGAAGAAAGGACAGTGGTAACTAATAATTCAAAAAATGAAAATCGAATAATTCAATTAGAGTATAAAAATAGCTTAAACTGTCCTATGAGTTATTCTTACACACTTAAATTACAGATGCCATGCATAATTGAACTCCTTCCCTTCCCTGACTCTGTATCGAGATAAATCTTTCTTTTTTAAAGTTAAAATTCCCGAGCAACAGTTGCGCTCAAGTGTCACCTATTAATATCACATTATTCTCAGATGTTTTTGTTCCTAGTCACATCAACACTATTCAACTAAAGATATCCTCTTATTAGAGTCCCTTGAATGAAATATGTAGTAAACTTGCTAACATAAATTGCCATCTTCAAAATCACCGATGATTTATTATAACAATAATCTGGTGTTTATAAAAATAAAATTTCCTAAGCTTAATGCCTCAAAATTTTCTTGTTAGAAAAATTCTTCCCGCCCCCCTCTTCATTTCCCTTCCCGCCCCACTTCCACTCCTGACCTATGGATGTTGCCGTCTCCCCTTAAGAACGAGATCTCTTCGGCAGGGCGTCTCCTCCTACATGCTCACGGCATGCGCCCAGGGCCTGGTGTGCTAACCACTACACTATGGAACCACTTCACATGTTCTCTCTCTCCTGGGAAATAAAACCTGACTCTCCTGTCAAAGCAGAGGGAACAGCATAGGTAAAAGCTTTGAGACAGAAAAGACAGCTGAGAAGGGGGTTGTCTGGAACCACTACACTATGGAGCACCCAGGGCCTGGTGTACTAATCACTACACTATGGAGCCACCCCCGGAAAAATTCTTTTCCATCAAATATTTAGAATTGGTCAAGAGTTGCTTGGACCTGTAAAGAATGAGAGCGAACAGAATCTCCGGTGTGCATCGTCTCATTTTTAGGAAGCTGCGGTCTAAGCTGCTTCATGACTATAAGTGAAGACTAGGAAGGCTATCACATATTAGCTCTGGACTGAACACATAAGCAGCCTGTCTTCACATGTTCTCTCTCCTGGGAAATAAAACCTGACTCTCCTGTATAATAGTCTGTAGTTACTATTAAATCGTGCAAACAATAGTCTAGATAGTTCAAGCTATTCTCTGAGAGCTAAAATAAAGTTTTTGAAAAAGAACAGAAATAGGACTTCTTTGTATGTGAAGATAGAGGAGAAGAAACACCTCATTATCTTCTACTGCTCTTCATTCTGTCCCCTTCGAACTCAGACTCTGAAAAAAAACTTGTGACAAAAGACGCTGGCTCTCTTTGAATGTTGAATTTTCAGGGGCTCCAGAACTTCCAGGTAAATCTGCATCTTAGCTTTTCACTCGCTCTTCCCCTTTGTGGCACTGCTCCCTAGTCATCACATATCTATTGGGATGTTTATTGGCCACCTCCCACATTAGACTAAAAGTTCCACTAGAACAAAGATTGTGTCTATTTTGTTTACCACTCACTGTGTACCCTGGCTCTATTTCTGTGCCTGTCACAAAATAGATGCACAGTAAACACTTGCTGAATGAATGAACAAAGAACTGATAGAAAAATTAGTGCCTTGAAAAACAAAAACGAGGGCATATGCATCCGAAAAGTGAAACTAGCCTCAATTATTTAAGTGGCAAATTTGGCCTTTATATTGTTTCTCCCCTGGGTATAGATTTTTTTATCCTGAGCCCTCTCACACTGTGGCTGGCTGTGTCTCTGGTTAGGCCAACCACTCAATAAAGAGAGGAGGAGATGAAGAATGAGAAGAGCGTCGTTCCCGAAAGGATCAAGACCTTGAATTCTTTGGGAGAAGGTCACAGCAAACACAGAGCACTCATTTGCCAGGACTTGTATTCTGTCAGACATTTAATAACTGGCTTAAACAGAAATATTAAGCGATTACTTCTTCCTTTGTTTTATGGACCAAAAATCCTTTTTGTTTTACAAGCAAGTAAAACCAGAAAAGACAATGACTCTTACATCGAAATAACAACATGTTTATAAGAAAATATTAACTCCACAATCTCACATCAATATCTGTTTCTGCCTTAAATGCTTTAATACTGCATGTAGTTTCCTAATTATAAAAGTAATGCCTCATATCATTGTGGATAATAGAATACTAAAATTGTCTTTAAAAAGATAAGCGAAGGAAATAAAAATCACATCCACAGAACAAGCTTTCTGTTTCTAAATTGCAAAATCCAACATGTCTGTGTTCATCTGTTATGCTCTCCTTGGAAACTAAACAACAAAAGCTTCATTCATTTCTACTTTCATTTCACCGTCTGAATTTATTTCTAGGTATCCAGGTCATTTGACCGGATTAGCTAGGCAATGTAACCCAGCAGTTCTGCTCTTGTCTCCTACCAGAGTAGAGAGTAAAATCCTTATACACTGTGGTATACAAGGTCCCACACAATCTGGCTCCATTCCACCTCCTGGCTTCATTTCTCACCACTTCCTTCCCTTTCCCACTGAATTGAGAGCTTCCTAGAGAAAGCTCATAAGCTCGCAGGTATGTTTGAATGGTCCGGATGTCTCTTATTCACCCAAAAAATACTCCGTGTCAGGGTATAGAAGGATGCCCAGGCCTTCTTTTGTATGTGACGTAGGCTTGGGAGAATGGATTAAAGCAGCAGTCCAATCTTTTTGGCACCGGGGACAAGTGTTCCTATGAGAACCTAATGCTAGATGATCCGAAGTGGAGCTGAGGCGGTGATGCCAGCGCTGGGGAGCGGCTGCAAATACAAATGATGCTTCGCCCATTTGCTCACTCCTCACCTCCTGCTGTACGGCCCAGTTCCTAACAGGCCATGGACCAGTACCAGTCTGCGGTCTGGGGGTTGGGGGCTCCTGGGTTAAAGGATCCTGATGTGCTAGATTCACCACAAATTGATGAGCTAGAAAGTGAATTCACCTGGAAAGGGTAGGGTTGACTAATTTGATCAATTTGCAGAGATCGGAGCTCATCCTCAAGTGTATAGATAGCAATGCCACCTAGTTCACAGGTGCCTTGAAGAGAATGGCAGTGAACCCAATCTGTCCCCCGCAAATCTATGTGTTGAATCCATAATCCCAAAGTCGTGGTCTTCGGAGCCTTTGGGAGGTGATCAATTCAGGAGAATGGAGCTTTCAGGATGAGATTAGTGCTCTTATAAGAGGAGCCAGAACACAACCCTCTGTAAACCAGGAAGAAAGCACTCACCAAGAACCTGACCATGAGGCCATACTGATCTCAGACTTCTAGCCTCCAGAACTGTGAGAAATAAATGTTTCAGCTACACAGTCTGTGGTAATGTGTTATAGCAGCCGGAACTGAGACAGCAGCCACACCTGGCCTCTCTCCTGAAGTATCCGCCAACTTGCAGAGCTGGTTGGTTAAGGACTTGTGCCATTCTTTTACATCTAAAGGGTGACCTGTATGGCCTACACCCCTATAACCGGAATAGTAATGGATAAAAATGGAGAAAATTGCAAACAAGTTCTAAAATAAAATATTAGGTGGTCAGCTTATCCTGGCCATAGGAAGTACGTTATGAGAGGTGCTCTTTCAACTCAGAATGTCCCTCCGCAGCCACAAGTCTGGGGTGGTGTGATGTGGAGAGCTGTATCTGCACTTGCAGTGCTTTTTAAAAGGGGCCCTCAGAAGGAGTCTTGTGCCGACGGTACAGTTAAGCATCTTGGTTATGGTGGTGTTTACATGAAGGTATACTTGGAATAAAATCGCATAGAGCTACACACACACGCACAAATGAGTGTATGTGTAACTGGTAAAATGTGAATAAGTTATGGTTTGTGCCAGCGCTAATTTCCAGGGTTTTATGTTGCACTGTAGTTACTCCAGATGTTAGCATTGGGGGAGGCTGGGTGAAGGGGGCGTGGGAACCTTGCTGTATATTTCTTTGCAAATTCCCGTGAATTGGTAATTATTTCAAAATACAAAGTAGTTTTTTTTCTGTTGATTTTTTTTTAAGGAGGAGGGACTCAGTACTGGAGTACTTGATCTAAAATATAGAATAGTGCATTGAAGATGGTCTTTAAGCTAGAAGATCCTGTGCAAAATCAGTTCCTCTGCCTCAAGGCCCAGAGATGTTCCTGAAGAAAAGGATAAAGTTGGCCACCTCAGTCAGCAGATTCAAAACGAGTGTAGCGTCTCGGAGAGCTAGAATTGGCCTGAAAAGCCCAAGAAGCTCTGAATGTCTTATATGCTGAGATAACTGCCATTCTCAAACCAGGGTGGCCTTTATTTAACATTCAGTCCTTCAACAATATTTATTAAGTACCTACTGTGTTTCTGGTACTCTTCACTCTTCTTAGGATATGTCCAAGAGTAAAAGAACCCTGCCGTAGTGAAGCTTGTGTGCTAGCATTGTGGAGGAGGCAGGGAGAGAAAATAATAAGTGAATTATAGAACATTCTAGAACGTGATAACTATTACGGGGGAAGAAAATAGAACCAGGTAAGGGGGACTAAGAATCAAGAGATAGTATACTGTGTGGGAGAGGGAGTATTGCTAAATTCTCTGAGTTCTTAAATGATATGATTGAATTTATTTGAATTAATACTCTATTGAAATTAATACTCTATTTGAATTAATACTCTATTTGAATTTTCTTTACCCACTATGAAATTGTCTCATCATTCTTGTCTACTTCTTTCAGATTTCTTCTCTCTTCTGTCCATCCTTTTATTTTAACCTAACTTTTTTCTCTTTCTTCTTAAATCCACCCTTTCTTATTACTCTCCCTTCTCTAATGCTGTCAGTGGTTTTTTGTTTTTTTGTTTTTCACCTCTTTGTTTTTCTGCTTCTTCCCTTTGACTCTCTTTTCCTTCCCACCTCTTTATTTTTATTTTTCTCTCTCTTTCATTCTTTCTGGCTATTGATCATTATGTGGCTTTTTTTTTTTTTTCATGGAACTGAAGTTCCTGTGATTAAAGTTAATGTGGCATTTGTTACATTGTTATATTGTTCGCTTGATGGATGCTTTCCGTTCTAATTATTTTTTATTTAATTTCAAGTATACAGTACATTGGTTAAACATCTATATAGTTCATAAAACGATCTCCCCTGACCCTCTACCTAGCCGACGTATTAATACTAACTGCATTCCCTATGCCATGCTCCCCATCCCTGTGACCATCCATCGGCTACTAATTTGTACTTCTATAGCCCTTCACCTCATTCTCCCAGCCCCCCAAACCCTCTCCCCTTTGTCTGTCACCAAATTGTCCACTATATTTCGTGAGTCTGTTTCTGATTAGTTTGTTCTCTTTATCCCTTAGATTCCACATATAAGTGAAATCATATAGTGTTTATCTTTCTCTGTCTGACTTAAATACCTTCTAGGTCCATCAAAGCAGTATCTTTTTCCATACCCTTCCTTTTCATATGTAGGGGTCTTGTTTTCTTATCTTTTCAGCCACTCTGTCTTTTGGTTGGAGCACTGAGTTCTTTTCCATTTAAGGTACTTATTGATAAGAATGTAGTTGTTACCATTCTTTATTCCTGTTTTTGATACGTGTTTTTTTTTCTTAAAGAAGTCCCTCCAACATTTCCTGTAATACTGGCTTAGTGGTGATAAATTCCTTCAGCTTATTTTTGTCCAGAAAGCTCTTTATCTGTCCTTCGACTCTAAATAATAGCTTGGTCGTATATCCTGGGTCTTCATCCTGTCAGATATTTTGTGCCAAATCCTTCGGTCCTTCTTTTGAGAAATCAGCTTCTAGTTTTATGGGTGTTCACTTATAGGTGATTATTTGTTTTTCTCTTGCTGCTTTTAATATTCTTTCTTTGTATTTAACCTTTGGCATCTTAATTATGATGTGTCTTGGTGTGGGCCTCTTTGGATCCCTGATTTTGGGGATCCTCTGAGCTTCCTAGGGTTTTATGTCCATTTCCTTCACCAGGTTAGGGAAGTTTTCCATCCCTATTTCTTCAAACAGCTGTTCAACATCTTGATTTTCTTCTGTTATGCCAACCAGACGAATATTTGGAGCCTTAATAGTGTCCCATATCCTCCTTAAATTGTTTTTATAGTCTTGGCATCTTTTTCTTGCCATTCTGATTGAGTGTCCTGATTGGCTTTCCTGTCCTCTAGATAAGGCATTTGATCCTCTTCTTTATTCACTTTGTTTGTTCCTTCGTTTATTCCATCTAATATACTTCTCATCTCAGATAATGTGTTTTTCATTTCAGACTGGTTCGTTTTATAATTACCATTTCCATTTTTATGGTTTTTTAAAATCTATTTGTTGAAGTTCTCACTGAATTTATCTACACTTCCCAAAAGTTAATTGAGCATCTTTATAACCAGTGTTTTGAACTCTGCATCTGTTATATCACTCAACTCCGTGATATCTGGATCTCTGTTCTGTTCTCTCATATGGTTTCTGCTTCTTTGTTGTCCCATTTTGGCTGCCTTTTAGCGTCTGTTTCTATGTACTAAGCAAAACTCCCAGGTCACCCGGTCTTACTAGTGTAGATTTGTGAAGTAGGTGTTCAGTGGCACAGTCCTGAGAGGAGTTCAGCTGCAGGCCAAATTTAGCCCAAGCCTCTGCTCCTCTGGGGCCACCTGTAAAGAGTCAGCAAGCAATCCACAGATGCTGTGCTTACAGTTGCCTCAAAAGGCCACGCCAGAAACTGAGGCTGCCTCCAGTGTGAGTCTCAGCAAGGAGCTCCTGACTCACTGAGGATACACCTGATGTGACTTAGGTGAGGCTGCAAGTTGGAGGAGGTGGGGTTTCAGGGAATCCTGTGGGCAGAGCGACCCCTGTATGCAGCTATGGTGGCACTGTGTCCGGCACACTGGCAGTGGTGGAGGGCTCAACAGGGAACAATGGATACCGCCTGGACTTCTGTACCCAGCAAGTCTCATCTGGGCCCTCACTCCAACAATGTCTCCCTATGAGTCTCTGGTGCCCCCTGCGTGCAGTGTAATTGATGCTGGTGCTCAGAGTGAGCAGGTCTGTCACTGCAAAAATCCACTCACGGACACAGCCTCCTTAAGAGGCTTCTGCCGCTGCTGCAGCCTCCGACTCACTCAGTCCCATTCTACCTTCTGCCGTTGCAGGGTGATTTCTTGGATTTCTCTCTACTTGTATGGCTTGTTAATCTCAGGCGATTTTTCCTTGCTGCTGCTCCCTATTTCTGTCACAACTTTGATTTGGATGCCAGAGGGATGAACAGAGCCTCTATCATCTATGCCATTTTTTTTTTTCCTCCTTCTCTCTATTCTAAATGAAATCAAACTTTCTTCAGGAACCCAGCCTGATGCAATGGAAAATAGCCCTAATTTGTTGACTCTCATCTCATTTGCTCACAAAGATCTAAGCTCCAGCTAGAGGACCCCTCAAATATTTCTGGAAGTCCCAAAGAGTGCCTCACATGTTTCATGAGCAAGGCCATCCCACCAAGGACTGCTCTCCTCCATGCACTCTTGCAAGGCACCATCATTAAGAACCGAGGTGTCTCCAGAGCTGTAGACCTGGAGACCAGGGCAGGATGCCTCCGTACCTTTGCAGTTCTATTGGTATAGTTGTTGCCAAGAACATTGCATGTGCCCCATCCTTTTACAGAGATCTCAGCAAAACAGCTTTTCTGGATTACATATTTGCAGCTTTTTTTCTTCTTAGGACCCAAACATGAGTTCATGAATCCGGCTCTAGAACGTACTTCAGAGTGGCAGGCACTATATCACCCCCAATCACCACTGTCCACCAATAACTAAACCTTGTTTCTGGGTTAGCTCTTGAAGCTGACTCTTGTTTTAAAATTGTCTCTCTCCCAGTAGGTTCCTCAGTGATTAAACAGACTTCTGTTGAGACTCTGCACTCAGTGGCACTGCCTGGACACTTCTCGATTCCAATTATACACCTGACTTCAACTCAGTCCTGCCATGTAAGATTATGAAGCACGTAAGTTGAAATTTGTATTTCTCTCTAACCTAAACTTAAACATAAAAATCAAGTTACATTTCTATTTTGCGTCATCTAACAAAACATAACCATGATTAATTTTTGTGGGTTTCAACATCTATTATTTAATGTAAAGCATTATTTAATTTTTTGAGTGTCACGGGCCCTGATGAAACTTTTTGCTAATTCTAGAAAATATGCTGAGAACAATATTGGATAGAAATTGATAGGCTATTCTAAAATGTATATGAAAATGCAGAGGGCTAAGTATAAACATAGTAAGAAAAGAACAAACTAGAGGAATTACACTTCCTGATACCTAGAGCTACTGAAAAGCAATAGTAATCAAGATAGTAAAGTATTGGTACAAAGACAGACAAATAGGCCAATGAAACAGAGTAGAGAATCTAGAAACAGTATAAACATATACAGTCAGGTTATCTGTGATAAAAGTGACACTGCATTGAAGTAGAAAGGATGATGTTTTTATTGAAAGTTGCCAAGTCAACAGATTATCTTTTTTTGAACAAAATAAAATGTCTCTTCACTCCTTGCCTCACATCACACACAAAAACTGACTCCAGATATAATATGTATTTAAATGGGAGAGGTAAAAATATTTCAAATGAAAACATAGAAAAATATCTTCATTATCTTAGGGAGACAAAGATTTCTTAGACTAGATACAAAAAAAGAGGCTAACCATTGAAAGAAAAATGATAAATTGAACTACATTAAAATAAGAACTTCATCAAAAGACATGATTAGGACTGAAAAGACAACCCACAGAAGAGAATATTTACAACACATATTTCTGACAGAGGATTTATGTCCTTAATATATAAACTCTTACAAGGCAATTAGAAAAATGCAGGGGGTCTTGGAAACATGGCAGAGCGAGAGATGACCTCAGAGCTCTCCCCTTGAAACAACAATAAGCGGAACATCTAAAACTCATCAAAAAACACCCAAACTGCACACCAGCACATCTGAGTGTGGGATCTGTGCATAAGAGCTACCACAGGCCAGAACCCTGTGTATTGGGCGGTGGACTGAGAGAAATAAAGATAAATTGAACACGAACTCACTGTTCCTTCTCCTCTCTTTCGCCTCCTGCAGGGAGCTCTGGCGAGAGGCAACCACCAGAGCTCCCTGCAGGAGGCGAAAGAGAGGAGAAGGAACAGTGAGTTCATGTGGCGAGTTCCCTGAACATTCCTTCCTGGGACAGCTTGTAAGCTCCCCATGACCGGCTGGCTGCAGGGCCCAGCATCAGGGCAGAAAGCAGAGAGGAGGGATGGGACCACAGAGGAACAACAGCTGATTTTTGCTGGCCGTGGTTGCAAAATCGAGGCTGAGCTGCAGCTCCCAACCCCCAACCTAGAGAGTCCCTCCTATCATACCTTCCAAGACCAAGCGCCGTAAAGCCCCAGGGGAATCTAAGAAAATGCTGCCGAAACTGTCGCTGACACTGACAGGGACTGAAACTGAGGGTAGCCAGCATGCTTAAATATCTACAAGAAAATTTAAAAAGCGTTATTAAGACTTCTTGTAAAGCAGTGATTCAAGAGGCGTAGAGGCCACCTACTGGAAACCAAAAGAGAAGCCTTCTTTGCAACAGGCTAAAGAGAGACATTTATATAATAAATCTTCTTTATGGAAAAACAGCAGAAGACACTTCCATTAATGCCCAGGTGGAGAAATAGTCCATTAAACACTATGAACAACCACGATGACAAGGCAGCTCAGAAAGAAAGAGAAAAGTCTCCAGAAAATAACCTTACAGACATAGAAATATGCGACTTATATGACAGTGAATTTAGGATGGTACTTCTGAAAAAACTCAATGAGATCCAAAACAACTCCAATCATCAATTTCAGGAATTGAAAAAACAACTAGATGAGCAGAGCAAGGAGATTGAAACCCTCAAAAGGAACCAAATAGAACTTCTGGAGAGGAAGGACACACTGTAAGAGCTGAAAAATGAAACAGCAAGCTTGGGAAATAGAGTTGACCAAATGGAGGAAAGGATCAATGATATCGAAGACAGAAATCTAGAAATGCATCAGAAAAAAGAAGACAGAAAACAAAGAGCGAAAAATAATGAAAGAGAAATACAAGAACTAGCTGATACCATCAGGACAGGAAACATAAGAATAATAGGCATTATGAAAGGCGAGGAAGAGGAGCAGGGACTAGAAAGCATTTTCAGACAAATAACGGATGAGAGTTTCCCAAACCTAAGCAATGAGCTGGAGCTTGGAATTCAAGAAGTCAACAGACCACCCGATTACCCAAGTATCTCAACCCAAAAAGGCCTCATGAAGACACGCTGTATTAAAATTATCAAATTTCAACGACAAAGACAGAATTCTCAAGGCAGCCAGGGAGAAAAAAAAACGGTAACTTATAAAGGCAAACCCATTAAATTATCCTCAGACTTCTCAGCACAAACCTTACAAGCCGGAAAGGAATGGAATCAAATATTTAAACTATTAAGTGAAAGGAACTACCAGCTTAGAATAATGTGTCCAGCTAAGCTCTTACCTAGGTATGAAGGCGAAATTAAGACTTTTCCAGACATACAATTCTCCACTACGAGGGAATTCTCCACTATGGGGCCTGCACTACAGGAAATACGGAAAGGGGTCGGTTCGCCTAAATCAAAATGACAAAAGAAATAAAAATACATAATTAGAAGTAAAGTGACTATCAGGCAAATAGAAGCAAAGGAGTGCAACCCTTACTAAGAACAGGGCATTATAAGCTTAAATAATAAGAGAATTGTTATAACAAGATAGTAATGAACGTTCAGCCTACATAGGAACAAATTGAGATAACAATGACTGAAAAGGGGGGATTCAAAGATCCAAATTTGCAAAAGAGAATGGAGGTAAGGCATGCGTAGAAGAAAATGGACAAGCGACTATATATATATATATATATATATATATATATACACACTATTCTTCAGATATTCATCATGGTAACCACACGTCAAAGATTCAGAACCATTGTATATAACATGAAACAAGAAGGACCAGAGGGAATACCCACGAAATCCAACTGAAATAAAGAAATCAGAAACACAAGAACAAGGAAACAATGGAAATGCTGAGCTACCACGAAGCAAAAGATAAAATGGTTATAAGGAGACCTCGTATTTCAATAATCGCCCTAAATGTAAATGGATCGAACTCACCAATAAAAAGGCGCAGAGTTGCGGAATGGATCAAAAAACAAAACCCAGCCATATGCTGCCTTCGGGAGACACAACTCAGCTCCAAAGACAAATATAGACTCAAAGCGAAAGGGTGGAAAATGACATTTTGAGCAGACGGCATTCAGAGAAAAGCAGGAGTAGTGGTACTAATATCAGACGAACTAGACTTCGAAATAAAAAAGGTAAAGAAAGATACTGAGGGACACTTCATAATGATAAAGGGAATCATGTGCCAAGAAGACATAACACTTATTAATATGTGTGTTCCCAATCAAGGAGCCCCAAGATATGTAAAGCAATTACTAACAGAACTAAAGGGAGAAACAGACCAAAACATTATCGTAGTAGGGGACCTAAATACCCCACTGTCGGATATGGACAGATCATCCAAACAGAAAATCAATAAGGAAATAACATCTTTAAATGACACATTAGACCAACTGGACATAATTGACATCTACAGAGCCTTCCATCCTGAAACAGCTGCTTATACATTCTTCTCTAGTGCACGTGGAACATTCTCAAGGATAGACCACATATTGGGACACAGTGATAGCCTCAACAAATATAAGAGGGTTGAAATCATGCCAACCACATTCTCTAATCTAATGCTTTGAAACTAGAGATCAACTGCAGAAAGAAATCAGGACGAACCACAATTATATGGAGATTAAACGACATTCTACTGAAGAATAACTGGGTCAGAGAAGAAATAAAAAGATTAAGAGATACATAGAAACAAATGATAATGATAGTACAACATATCAAAACTTTTGAGACAAGGCAAAGCGGTCATAAAAGGAAAGTTCACATCATTACATGCCTTCCCCCCAAAACAAGAATGTGCCCAAATAAAAAACTAACGCTTCGTCTTAAAAAACTAGAAAAGGAAGAACGATTACATCCTAAAGTCAGCAGAAGGAAAGAAATAATCAAAATTAGAGCAGAAACAAATGAAATTGAAAACAAAACAAAACAAAAGAACTAGAAAAAATAAACACAACAAAGAGCTGGTTCTTTGAGATTAATAAAACTGACAAACCCCTGGCTAGACTCTCTTAAAGAATAAAGAGAAAAGACACAAATAAACAAAATTGGGGAGGAAAGAGGGGAAATTACTACTGAAACAATCATCAAAAAACTACCAAAAAGTAAAAGTCCAAGACCAGATGGCTTCGCCAGTGAATTCTACCAAACATTCAAAGAAGATGTAATACCTATTCTCCTCAAACTCTTCCAAAAAATCAAAAAGGAGGCAATACATCCCAACTCATTTTATGAGGCCAATATTACCCTGATACCAAAACCTGGCAAAGATAACACAGAAAAGGAAAACTACAGACCAATATCTCTCATGAACGCAGATGCAAGAATCTTAAATAAATACTAGTGAACTGAATACAGCGACATATTAAAAAGATTATACACCACGATCAAGTGGGCTTCATCCCAGGGGCACAAGGATGGGTCGACATATGCAAATGAATTAATGTGATACACCACATAAACGAGTTAAAAAATAAGAATCATATGCTCATATTAATAGATGCAGAAAAAGCCTTCGACAAAATATAGCATCCATTAATGATCAAAATACTTAACAAAATTGGTATAGAAAGAAAATATGTTAACATGATAAAGACCATCTATGACAGACAAACCCTCAGCCAACATTATACTTAATGGTGAAAAACTAAAAACCTTCCTTCTAAGGTCAGGAACAAGGCAAGGTTGTCCACTGTTGCCACTCCTCTTATTCAATATGACATTGGAGATCCTAGCAAGTGCAATCAGACAAGAGAAAGATATAAAAGGCATCCGAATAGGAAATGAAGAAGTCAAACTGTCACTATTCACAGCTGAAATGATCCTCTATACAGAAAACCCTAAAGACTCCACAAGAACACTACTAGAAATAATAAGCAAATACAGTAAAGTCTCTGGATGCAAAATCAATGTTCAAAAATCCATAGTGTTCCTATATTCTAATAATGAAATGTCAGAAAAAGAAGTAGAAAAAATAATTCCTTTTGCAATTGCAACAAAAAGAATAAAATACCTAGGAATAAATTTTATGAAACATGTGAAGGACCCATGTAATGAAAACTACAAGACCCTATTAAAAGAAATCAAAGAAGATACAAAGAAATGGAAAGATATTCTGTGTTCTCGGATTGGAAGAATCAACATAGTTAAAATGACCATATTACCTCAAATATTATACAGATTTAATACAATCCCCATCGAAATCCCATTGGCATTTTTTAAAGAAATAGAACAAAAAAATCATCAAGTTCGTATGGAAGCACAAAAGACCCCAAATTGCCAAAGCCATCCTGAGAAAAAAGAACAAGCCTGGAGGTATCACTCTGCCTGACTTCAAATTATACTACAAAGCGACAGTAATCAAAACTGCATGGTATTGGCAGAAGATCAGATATACTGACCAGTGGAACAGAATCGAGGGTCCAGAAGTAAACCCATATTTATATGGGCAAATAATTTCAACAAAGAAGCCAAAAACATACAGTAGAGAAATTAAAGCTTCTTCAGTAAATGGTTCTGGGGCAACGGAAAGCCACCTGCAAAAGAATGAAACTAGACTGTTGTCTATCACCGTACACCAAAATTAACTCAAAATTGATTAAGGATGTGAACATAAGACCTGAAACAATAAAATGCGTAGAAGGAAACATAGGAATAAGAATCAAGGACCATGGACTTAAAGAGGATTTCATGAATTTGACCTCAAAGGCAAAGGAAGTAAAAGCAAAAATAAATAAATAGGGCTGCACCAAACTAAAAAACTTCTGCTCAGCAAAAGAAATCGTCAACAAGGTAAAGAGACAACCATCTGAATGGGAAAATACATTTGCAAGCAATACCTTCGATAAGGGCCTAATATCCAAAATATACAAAGAACTCAATAACAATAAAAAAAACAAACAATCCAATGGGCAGAGGATCTGAACAGACACTTCTCCCTAGAGGACATACAAATGGCCAACCAATATTTGAAAAGATGCGCAACATCGCTAGCTATTAGGGAAATGCAAATCAAACCCACAACGAGATGCTATCTCACACCTGTTAGAATGGATATAATCAACAGGACAAGTAATGACATGTTGGAGAGGATGCAGAGACAAAGGAACCCTCATACACTGCTGATGGGACTGCAAATTGGTACAGCCACTATGGAAAACAGTATGGAGGTTCCTCAAAAAACTAAGAATTGATCTACCATATGATCCAGCAATCCCTCTACTGGGCATTTACCCCAAAGACTTGGAAGCCCATATCCGAAAAGATATTTACACACCAATGTTCATAGCAGCATTATGCATAGTGCCCAGGACATGGAAGCAACCAATACAATAGATGATTGGCTAAAGAAGCTGTGGGACATATATACAAGGGACTATTACTCAGCCATAAGAAGAGATGAAATGCTGCCATTTGCGACAACATGGCTGGAACTCGAGATAATCATGCTAAGCGAAATAAGCCAGACAGAAAAAGTTGAAAATCACAAGATATCACTTATGTGTGGGATATAAACCTAAAAGCAACAAATGAACAGGACAAATGAACAGACTCATGGACATGGACTATAGGGGTTACCAGAGGACTATAGACTAGTAGTTACAAGTGGTATGGGAGAGGAGGGGGGACGTAGATGGGGTAAAGGGGGTCAAATATAGGGTTTAGGGAGAGGGTGAAGTGGGTAAAGGGGATCAAATATATGGTAGTTGAAGGAAACTGGACTTTTTGGTAAACACACAATAGAATATGCAGATATCAAATGATAATGTGCACCTGAAAATTATATAATTATATTAACCAATGTTACCCCAACAAACTTAATTAAAAATTAAAAAAAAATAAAGCCAGGCTCAAAGACTTATCCAAAATATTAATAATAATAATAATAATAATAATAAAATAAACTTTGAAAAAGGCAGTTAACCAAAAAGAAAAATAGGCAAACGTCTTGTGCAGACAATTCACGAAAGAGGATTTGCAATGATAATGAACATCTGAGAAGATGTTAAACTTCTTTAGTCATCAGCGACATGCAGATTAAAACCAGTGTGATATTGCTACACACCTACAAGAACAGCTCAAATGAAAAAGACAGGCCCACTATTGGCAAAAATGTGCAGAAACTGAAACTCTAACTCACATGTGACAGAAGTATAAATTGGTGCAGAGGTTAGAAAACAGTCTGCTGTATGTACTGAAACAGAATATATGCACATGAATTCAGCATCTCTGCTCCCAGGTATATACTACGCAGAATTGTGTGCATATGTTCACCAAAAATATGAACAGGAATGTTCATGAAAGCCAAAGTAGAAGGAACTCAAATGTCCACAGACTGTAGGATGGATAAATTGGTGGTAAACTCAGACAATGGAATACTACACAGCAGTGAAAAAGTGATTGTTACATGCGACATGATAAATCTCATGATCGTGATGTTGAGTGAAAAAAGACAGACATAAAAGATAAGGGGGCAAATAACTTGTTTAATTTTATTTATATGAAGTTCAAAAAACAAATATTAGAAGTCAGGACAGTAATTACCTTTTGGAGCAAATACTAGGAGGGTGCATGAGAGGGCTTCTGGGGTGCTGGTTATGTTCTATTTATTGGTCAGGTGCTGGCTACACTGGTGTACTTGTTTTGTGAAAATTCTTCAAGCAGTACACTCTGTTGTGTATCCCTTTGATAGATATGTTGTACCAACAGGAAAAGTTTGCTTAAAATAATGAAAACCCTACGGCCATGCCACCCTGAACAAGCCCGATTCCATCTGATCTCCAAAGCTGAGCAAAGTCAGGCCTGGTTAGTACTTGGATGGGAGACCACCTAGGAAGACCAGGTACTGTAGGCATGAAATATAAAAAAAATAAGGGACTGTAAACTGACAAGGTCCTTGCAATCTGTGAGGTCAACTAAGGGTTGCCTCGCCTAAAATAAATAAATAAATAGATGATAGATGATAGATAGATAGATAGATAGATAGATAGATAGATAGATAGATAATAGATAGATATAGATACATAAAATTATGAAAATCATCATACATAATAAGCTGAAAATATTTGGGTAAGAATTACAAGATTTGATTGAGATATTTGTAACATGGCTTATCACACTGATAAGTCTCTTTTTTTACTTGGAAAATGCATGTTTATTATAATTTGCCATTAGCCAAAGGCAATCTGTTTGGTTTATTTAAATGAGC